>NW_028083059.1:3540207-3905501 GCF_014824575.4 Sturnira hondurensis
AGTGCCATAACCATTCATTCATTCACCAGATTATTAATTCAGTACACACAATCTTCTGTGTGTCAGGCAAGGCTGCTAAACACCAGGGGAATACGGAACAAAAGTCAATCAAGACAGTCTCTATCTTTAAATTACCTTGGGGTCCGGTAAGAGCCATAGAAAGTCAAACAGATTGGGCTACAAAAAAAGTAAATGTATCAGTTCTTTTTTATACTGCTGTGTAACACATTACACGTCTTACTGATTTACAACACACTTTATCTCTCAGTTTCTGTGGGTTGAGAGTTGGGCACAGCTTATCTCTTCCTCCACTCAGCATCTCAGAGGCTATGTAATCCAGGTGTCCGCTGGCCTCATCCTCGCTGGAGGCTCAACTGGCGAAGGACCCACCTCCAGGCTCACTTAGGTTGTGGGCAGAATTTGCTTCCTTGTGCAATATGACTGAGGGTCCCAGCTTTTTGCTTGCCATTGTCTAGAGGCCACCTTCAGCTCCTAGAGACCCCTGCAGTGCCTACTGATCACCTGCAGTTCCTTGCCATGTGGGCTTGCTCAGCATGACCCTTTGCTCCCTCAAATTAGCAAGGAAAAGGCCTTGCTCCAGTCTAAGGTAGAGACTCACATGACATGACCTAATCTAGAGAGTGACATGCCATCTCCTGAGCCATATTCTGTTGGTTATGAGCCAGTCACAGGTTCCAGCTGCACTCAGAGTGGAGGGATTACACAGGGCACAAAAGATAGGAGGTGGAAAATATGGGGGTGGGGTTACACGTTAGGGTCTGTCTGATTCAGTAATATGCTAGAGGCTTCCTAGAAAAGAACACATTTGAGACAAATTTGGAAGGTTATGAGACACATTACTCATCTACTTCTCTTCATCCTTTTGGTTACAGCCTTGGGGTATTTAAGGCTAATGGACAACCTTATTATTGAGCCTGGTAGGACTTTCTTCATTAAGTTGTACTTTGCTATGCAAATAAGTTCTGCCAAAGTTCACCTATAATAGCAATAAGAATAGTTACTAGTGTTATTATTGGTCAGGAAGGACATAATTTACATATTTTTAAATTATTGTTTAAAAAACTATGAGACAAAAGGACAAAATATTTTTGTCTAAAATTCAAAAATATGGGTTTGTTAAGCTTAGAAGACCAGGGCCATTTCCAATTTTCAGCTTAGTGCTTTCAGCTGAGCAGTCTCTTAAAGGTGTGTTTGAAGTAGACCAAGTGAAGACTAGTTCTACAGCGTCACACCTCCCACTGTCCCCACTCTGCCATCGTAGTCTCAGGACATTTTTTATGCAACTTGCCACTATCACTTTTGTTAAAGCTTCCAACTTCTTCATAGAAACACCTCTCTTTGTGCATTTGTATTTCAGTTTATAGTGTATTTTAGTTACATAATTACAATAGCAAGTATGATTAGCATAAATAGTGTCAGAAGCACAAATAACCAGTTCATGGCAGCACACACATGCCACACACACACATGACATGCCTTCAGCTGGTTCAGACACCCAGTCAGGAGTTATGTCCCTCAGTGGTAACCTGGAACCTCCTGACTCAAGGGGGTGAGGCCCTTACCTCTGTACCTGCCTCCCACTGTCATGTGAAATGTGGCTTATGTGTGTGTTGTAAAACTTTGTTGGTGGTGCTGTTTTTTTGCCTCCCAGTTTCTTACATAAAGCTTTTAATAAAATTTCATGTCAAAATAATAGGGGAGGGATTTAGAGGAACAAATATAAAGGATACATGGACAACAACTAAGAAGGGTGGAAATGGGAGGGAGGGGGGAACACGGGGGGTGGAATGGGATGGGAGTAATAGACAGAAAACTGTACTTGAAAAATAATTAAATAAATTTAAAAAAAGAAAAAAGTATCCAATAAATCTTTATCCTCCTCAAAGAATACCAACCCCTTTGTAATAAATGGAGAGTCTCTCCTTTGCCCAGAGTATTGTACAGTCACAGCATGAGATGCAAATATTCTGGACATCTAAGAACTTTAGAAATGGGGAGGCGGGGCATTAATTTTTGATACTGATACCTATACATGGCCTGGGTTTCGATTTAACATGAGAGAATTTTAAGAAAAAAATTGAGAATGAAATCTTTGAGAAGCAGTTACCATAATGTAAAATAGATTTATACCCCCATTTCTTAATCTAAAAATTTCAGCTTTTTACATCAAAGTTTTAAAACAAAAATGGCCAAGCAGTTCCTCATACACTCAACATTAGCAGCTGTCATCACTGCCTTAGAGTTATGCAGTGGTGGCCATTTCTGATCCTCAGGTAAGACCTCCAATTAATGTGTGGTAGCCATACCAGGNCCTATACATGGCCTGGGTTTCGATTTAACATGAGAGAATTTTAAGAAAAAAATTGAGAATGAAATCTTTGAGAAGCAGTTACCATAATGTAAAATAGATTTATACCCCCATTTCTTAATCTAAAAATTTCAGCTTTTTACACCAAAGTTTTAAAACAAAAATGACCAAGCAGTTCCTCATACACTCAACATTAGCAGCTGTCATCACTGCCTTAGAGTTATGCAGTGGTGGCCATTTCTGATCCTCAGGTAAGACTTCCAATTAATGTGTGGTAGCCATACCAGGAAAAAACTGTTTAGCTGTCAAGTGAGATAAATCAATTATGCAGTGAGAAAGGGTACTTGCTACCTATGCAGATGTGACTGAAGACCAGTATGAAGACTAATGCTACTTGACTTGTACCGTTCACATTTCTCAGGCAGGCAGACTGAGTGCACTGGTGCTCTGTTGCCTGAGTTCATTGCTTTCCTGTCTGGAACATGGAAAGCACAATAGTTCCCTGTTGCAGGATGGTTTTAAGGATGAAAGATAATTTATGCAGAGTGCCTAGTGCATTATAGGACATATTAAAGTATGTAATAAAGTTAGTTGAATGAATGAACAGTTAAACTGATAAGTACTTATTGTGTGGCAATTTTCAATCAGGATAGAAAAACCAATGAGCTAGCCAACTGAGGACTGCTTAGCAGGTAACAACAGTGGTTACAAACCACTAGATACTGCATTAACTAGATACTGCATTAACTTGAGCAAGGTGTCTATAATACCCATTGCATGCAGAAGAAATTCAGGCAAAGCTCATATGTTACAAGGTCAAAGCTGAATCTATTACCCGGTTGACTCTAAGTCACACTGATTAACTGCCAATGAAGTTCATTTAAGAGGAAGTAATGTTCATCTAAGTAGTTTACTACATAATTCAAATTGAGTCTATAATTGGTACCTTATAATATTCATATATCAACCGTTCTCCTGGGAAAACCCCTATAGCTGATACAGTGGAGACCACCAGCTAATCGATTGTCTATGATTTCTGCAGTCACAAGTATCTATTGGACCCAGAGTCTGAAATCAGACACTTCCTGTATTCCTGATCATATTGCATGTGAAAGGAGAATTTTATAGTGCTAATGTTAACTAGGCCCCAATTAATTGTTTCCAGTAAGTTTTCCTTAAAGAACAGTGCTAAATCAGCATAATAAATCTCTTCTGAGGCATTAGGATAAGGAGGATTTTCCTAAAAGTGTGACCAAGATGCTTTCATGTTCCTCAACATGTGAAGAAGAGAAAGTACTTGATAGACTTAAAAGGTGCTGACCATTTGTGTGACCTTGAGAAAATCCCCTAACTCTGATTTTCAAGTTTCTGTACGCAGACTGTGAGTCATACAAGATGAACTCCATAATGCCTTCCATTTAATAGTCTGGAAGTCTCTGTGAGTTGTGTGATTTGGTCAAATCAGCAGTTCTGCTGGATCTGGACCCTCCAGGGTCCTGGGTGGTGCTGTCCCGTATGAAGCCTAGCTGTCTGCTCAGACAGGACAGGACAATTGCCACGTCACTATCATAACCTACTAACAACCCCAAGACAGCTCGGTAGTTTAGAAACTCCCATTTCCAGTTTTTCATGAGAAAATTTAACTGAGCATTTTAAGCCAACTGTGCTCAAATGCACAATGATTTATTTCCACTCCCTTCTTCTCTCCTCCCCTTCTTCTTTTTTGGTTTTATTTAAGTGTTTCACTTGTGTTGGAAAGAATCAGGTGATACTTTACCACTTGCATCTTTACTACTTTCAAGTCCCTGGGTTTTATTTGGTGGGGGAAAAATGGAAGGATGCAGCTATAATACCCTCCTGTATTCTCTGTTGCTCAGTCAAGAAGTTTTAAGAGTACAGAGAATATCAAGGTGACTGGAAGAAAAAACAGCTATGGGCACCTCAAAGAAGCTAACTTGCCCAAAAGGAGTTGAAGAGGGGCAAATAGGCATTGGAGGTCAGTCATTGTTTCCCTGATGCTCCAGCTCTGCCTTTGCTGTCACACTGCTCAGTGGTGCTGACAAGCAAAATTCAGGAAGAAAAAACGGTTCTGTATTTTGTAGACCAAGTTAAAAGCACATAAATTCTTAGCTCAGAACACTTAATACTTATAGGAAAACTCAGTTTTAAACTATGACTTCCCACCATGAACTACACCATTGTTAAATATCTGAACTCATTTGTTTGGTTACTCTTCAGGTTGCGAATGCTTTTCAGATGTTTAAAAGCAGCAAGAGTTGCTTTTTAACTCATTAAAAGGCCATCATTTCATTCATTATTGATCATAAGTCCTACCACTGGCTAAATCAGTAACCATTAACCCTCTCACAACACAATGTGTCAGGAATCAATTTCATAACTAATACATTTTTGCAATGATAGTGTAAAGTGGAGTTGATTTTTGCACGGCTAATACTAGAATATCAAATAAAAAGCCGAGTGCTAGGGATGTTACTAGATACTTCTGCAGGAAAAGCAATGCATGAAAAGAATTCAAATTACCTGTCATTATGCCATATGCACAGCTCTTGCTCATGTAATATATGTAATTGACAGATCCATGTACTGGAGGTTATTTAATATGGCTGAGCTGGATTGGATTTTATGTGTTAAATATAGTGAATATTCCATTGTTTTGGTGCTGCTTCTCAATTCATAACCTCATTGCTTTCCCCTATCTTTTGAGTCTGTAATTTAAAAAAAAACTGACCACTTCAAAAGAAAAAGTAGCTATAGGTACAAACTTGTAAGTCACCTTAAAAGAGCTGTTTCAACCAGGTCAATAGAAAAGAAGGGAAGTTAACCGTCGCCGGTGTCTGTCGATGGGATAAAATGCTGGGAGTGTGTGTCCTGAACACTCATGGGTCTGTAATGGGAAACCCTGGCCAGTTCTTAAAGTTCCAATTCCATTCCCCTCAACTGGAAGGAAGAATTCTCATGATGAGAAAGGTTGATAAAAATAAAATATAGCATCATGGGGCTTTAAGATTTGAAAGGTTTGCCTGTATTCGGTGAACCTGTGCTTCAGCTGGTAGCACTAAGCATTGAAGAGCATGTGGGTTTCTGTCCCAGCTCAATCGGGAGAACAGGATATGACTGAACTGGGGGTTTAAGAGGATCAGAATTTCATTAAAAGGGGCAGATAACATATGGTCTTTCCCTACCTCTATATAATTTGCAGTACCCTTAGCAAAATCGAAATACATGAAATTAGTCCACTGCATTTGATCCTATTGCTGAAAATACAGTGGAGCTATTATCTGTCCTCTTCCAGCAATCATGGCACTTCCCTGCCCTGGCAGGCAGTCAGGGCCCTGGGGGAGAGCAGAAGGAAGGGGGGAGCTGTAGGAGAGAGCCTTACGGCAGCAGACTCAGTATGCATGCACTGGAAAATATCCCAATACTGAATTCTCAAATTTTAAAATTGGTTTAAGACTGTGGAAAATGTGTGATGTAGAGGGAAAATAAGCAGTAATTCTAAATCCCTAACTATACTTGTGTATGTGAGTATGTACATTTTTATATGTGTACATGTTTCTATGTTTTAATCATGGTGTAATATAATTTGATTTCTGACTTTTTACTTAATGTTACATCTTAAGAAAGGTCATTTTAACACATTTAACAACTGGTATAGCACCAATATTGACACATGAGGCATGGGTAGTAGCTATTCAGAATGGACACTGGCCATAAAGTGCCATTGACCCAGACCCACACTTGCTGGCTAAATACTGTTTTTACCCACTGCTACAGTCTCCCTGACTAAAACATCACTGAATTAACCACAATTGCCTAGCATTTGCTCTGCTGGTAATAATTTAGGGTGCTATCATTTTAAGTTATCATGTGGCAAAATATTACATTAATATATTTATAAGAGTTGGATGATAGGCAGTTATAAACTTGATTTTCAGCTGTAAAAAGGTTGGAAGGTTGATAGTAGCTAAAAAGAATGAATCACAAATGCATCAAGAGTCCCTGGGTGGCATCTAGGTTTCAACACTTCTTCACTGTGGTATGTCAAACAAGTCATTCAACTATATCAGTATATCATAAAATAGCTCTATTTAAAAAGCCTATATTGGCTTTTCAATGTGCCAAAAGGAAAGTGCACCCATCATTGACAAAAGGCTCTCAGAGTTATGCAATAAAAGGCACAGAAATGCTCATTACAAATAAAAATGACTGCAAGTTTGGACAGCGGGGAGAAAGAATATCAGATTTGGAACCTGGGCCTGATCCTGGCTTTACTTCTTACTGGTTGTGTGATCTTGAGTGAACACTGGCCTCTCTGAGCTTGCTTTCCTCAAGTGGAGGCAGCATTTCTCATAGCTGCCTCAGGGTTACTCTGAGGTTACATGTGGATAGTCCCATCAACTCCAAAACACTTTGAAATGGGAAGAATTGTTGCTTAGTTCATACAAAATATCTGTATTGATATCTTCTAAAACTCCATGTAATGAGCACTCATAGTAAGTAAATGTAAATTTTTGCCCAGTTTTTTCCATCTCTTTTGAAATAAAGAAAACAGTATGGATGAGAGGAATCCACTTTGTCTCCCCAGAGGCACCTTTGGGTCTGACGCTGATTAATGGATGCCCTGTACACACTGTAAACCTTTTACTGTGGAATAAGGTGTATCCACGAATAAATAGAGTATTGTTTTAAGTGTCTTTAAGTGCTAGGGAAAGATAACAATACTCTCTGCATTCTGTAACATGTTCACCGTTTGTGGGATTTGTTCATGTTCCTACACACAGCTTTCATTCATTCATTTTCATTACTCTGAACACTGTTGTGTGCATTCCTTCCCACCACCCGTAGCACTGAAGTTTGCTCCCAGTGTGGAGTTGCTATAAACTGTCTGTGATGAGTGTGCCTGCATATGTCTCCTTGTGCTTGGCTGTGAACATTTCTCTAGTCCGAGAAGTGGAATTGGTGGGTCATGTCCATATCTGCACATCTCCACCCTTCCTAGGTATAGCAAAATGCCCTTCAAGTGGTTCTAACAACTTGCACTAGTCCCTCCATCAGTTTATGTCTCCTCATAGTCACCAGCATTTGGTGTTTTGACCAGTGTTGGACACTATGTCAATCACATTTATTCAAAAAGTTTATTAAAGGGGGTTGAGGAGACAAAATAAAAACAGAAAGAAGCCTAATCACTATGTCATACAACTGAAACTAATATTTTATGTCAACAGTAATTGAAAAATAAAATTAAAAAATAAATAAATTAGCCAAGATATGGAAGCAACATAGGTGTCCATTGAAAGATGAATGAATAAATGAATAAAGAAGCTGTGAGATATATATGTATGTATATGTATGTATGTATGTGTGTGTGTGTATATATATACACACATATATATATATGATATTATTCAACAACAAAAATAATGAACTATTGCTCTTTACAACAACATGGATGGACCTAGAGGATAATTTGATAAGTGAAATAAGTCAGATAGTGGAATACAAATACTGTATGATTTCACTTATATGTGGATTATAACAAAATAAATGAATTAACAAACCAAAACAGAAACAGACACNTTAAAAAATAAATAAATTAGCCAAGATATGGAAGCAACATAGGTGTCCATTGAAAGATGAATGAATAAATGAATAAAGAAGCTGTGAGATATATATGTATGTATATGTATGTATATATATATACACACACACACATATATGATATTATTCAACAACAAAAATAATGAACTATTGCTCTTTACAACAACATGGCTGGACCTGGAGGATAATTTGATAAATGAAATAAGTCAGATAGTGGAATACAAATACTGTATGATTTCACTTATATGTGGAATATAACAAAATAAATGAATTAACAAACCAAAACAGAAACAGACACATAGATACCACAAACAAGATGATGATTGCCAAAGGCCAGGGGGTGGGGAGATGCAGATAATAAAAATTTTTTTAAGTAAAATAACAAGAAAGGAAAGAAGGAAGGAAGGGAAAGAAGAGCTTGGTGATAGGTTTATGAAAATTTTGGTATTATCTGTACATTTTTCTATATGCTTGAAATATTTTATTAAAATAGAAATGAGGAAAAGGTTACAAACTTTTAGTTATAAGCGAATAAATAATATAGATTTTAAAAAAACAACCACCTGAACATGAACTCAGGGTGTGAGTGCCTCCTAGTGGGAGATTTTAATATCACAGCCTTACAGACCAGCAAGTACCCTCACATAGGCACAGTGGAAATGCTCCCTTTAGGGCCTCTGGCCCTCGAGGACTCCTCACTTGTCCTGCTCCCGGGAAGCTGAACACTTTAATCCCTGGGAGGAATCCCCCTGCAGAATGGATCAAAAGATGATCCATCCTGAAGGACCTACAAAATGCCAAAGCACTGAGTGCTTTCCAGATATTTTCTCATGTAATTGTCAGGATGATTCCATGAGTTAGGTTCTGTTTTTGCCAGTTGGAAAACAGAAACACAAAGGAGCAAGAGCTGAGCCCAAGTTAGGCTGGGAAGCTTGAACCAACTGCTGTCTCTTCAACCCCACAGCATCAGGCCTGGAGAGGGGTCTGGGCTAGGAAAGAAAAGTCTGTAGCAATTCAAGCAAAAAAAGAAGGCCCAGAAGAAACAAAAATACCTCCTTGGCTCTATCACACTCAGGGAGCCTGAAAGAAATAAGGGCATATATGCTTCCCTCTTCTGACTCTGCCCAGCGGCTCACCCCCACACTGTGCTTGACTCTCAGGAATGATGATCCATGGAGGGAGAGAAAAGTAGCTCATTCCAGGTGGGTGGCTCTGAAATCTGCCACCAGGATGAGACCCCCAGTCCTCCATATTTTCTCCCTAGCTATTTACCAAAGGGGTTTTGAATTCTTTAAATTTCAAGTAGCTTCAAGAACCCTTAGTCCAAGGATGGCAATGTGACAAGGGAGGATGGGGACCAGGGTCTGTTCTTCAGCACATTCAGCCATCTTGCAAGATGCCACCTCTAGAAAAAGCTCGTGAGCTGGAGGACACTGGCAGAAATCGGCAGAGCCCTAAGCTGTGGAGGCCTCGCTATGACAGGGCAGCAACTTAGAAACAACCTATGACTGATAATAGGTGATCTTTAAACAGAGTGGTTGATGATGGCATACTGGTAACTTTGAAGATGTTGTTACAGGGTGTTACCATGAAGAATGTTTATGACTGTGATTGAAAATTTCAGGTGAGATAATCCTAATTTTGTGTTTAAAAAATTGACATATATCTGTATTTCATATGTATGTGTATGTAAACTTTTAAAATCTATGAATGTAAACTTTAGAACACAATACAAGACTGAAAGGACATATACCAAAAATTAATGGGTGGTTTTATAATAATTTTTGGAGCCATTTTACTATTATATATATACATATGTGTACATATATATACATACAGATACACATACATACATACTCCAGACTCAAATGTAAAAGACAAAACTATAAAACTTTTAGAAAAAAAACTTTTAGGCCCTGGCTGTTATAGCTCAGTGGATTGAGCATGGGCCTGTGAACCAGAGAATCACAGTTCGATTCCCAGTCAGGGCACATGCCTGGGTTGCAGGCTGGTTCCCAGCAGGGGACCCACAAGAGGCAACCATAATTGATATTTCTTTCCCTCTCTCCTTCCCACCCCCTCTAAAGATAAATAAATATTTTTTTAAAAAATAGAAAAAAAAACCTTTTAGGACCTAGGACTTAGCAAAGAATTCTTAGATTGGCTATCAAAAACATGATCCATAAAAGATTAATAAATTGTAGCTCATCAAAATGAAAAATGTTTTGTAGAAGTCCCTGTTAAAAGGATGAAAAGACAAGCTAATGACTGGTAGAAGATATTTGCAAACCAAATAGTCAGTAAAAGACTAGTGTATAAAAAACACTCTTAAAACTCAGTAAAAAAGTAAAAAAACACAAACAGTGAGAACATAGGTAAGAGTCAGGTACAGCCACCTCACTGAAGAATATAGCAAATGCATATGACATATAAGCATATGAAAAAACAGTTCAACAGCATTAGGCACTAGGCACACCTAGTGTGCTTAAGGAGATGTTATTTTACACACCTACCATAATGACTGAGACAAAGAATAATATCACCAACCAAATGCTGATGAATGCAGAAAAATGGGGTAAGTCATACATTGCTGGAGGGAATGTAAAATAGTACAGTCATTTTGGAAAACAGTTTGGGAGTTTCATGTAAAATTGAACATTCAATTATCATGCAACTCAGCAATGTACTCCTGGGCATTTGCCCCACAGCAATTAGAATTATGTCCACACAAAAACCTGACATGGATGTTCATGACAAGTTTATTTATAATAACCAAAAACTGGAAACAACCCAGAAGTGCTTTGATAGATAAATGACTAAACAATTGTAGTATATTCATACCACAAAGTACTACTCAGCTGTTAAAAGAATATACTACACACATAACCTTCATGGACCTTCAGGGATTATGTTGAGTGAGGGAAGCCAATCCATAACCTTCTTGAAATGACAAAATTACAGACACATAGACTAGATTAGTAAACAGCTCACAGAGTTACGGATGGGAGATCGGGTAATGGAAAACAGGTGAGTGTGGTTGTAGAAAGCCCCCATGAGGGATTCTTGTGGTGATGGAATTGTTTTGTATGTTGATTGTGTTGGTGATTAAATTGTATAGAAATACACACACACACACACACACACACACACGAGTATGAATACAATGAGGGAAATCTGAACAAGATTACTAGATTTTATAAAAGTCCACATCCTGGTTGTGATATTGTACTACAGTTTTCCAAGGTATTATATACAGTAATCAGAATCTCTCTGTATTATTTCTACTAATATCTCAAAAGTTTTATTTTTTTTATTTTCAAAAGTTATATAATTTAAAATTTTATTTTAATATTTTATTAACTATGCTATTACAATTGTCCCATTTTTTTCTTCCCTTCATTCCCCTCTGCCCTTTACTGCCCCTCCCACCATCATTCTTCCACCTTAGTTCATGTCCATGGGTCATACATATAAGTTCTTTGGCTTCTCCATTTCCCATATTGTTCTTAACATCCCTCTGTCTATTTTGTACCTACCAATTATACTTCTTATTCCTTGTACCTCTCCCCTCTCCCTCTATTCTGCCACCTCCCCATCTCTGCTGATAACCTTCCATGTGATCTGTTTCTGTGAATCTTTTCCAGTTCTGGTTGATTACTAAGTCTGTTTTTGTTTTCTAGGTTCAGTTGTTGATAGTTGTGAGTTTGTTGTCATTTTACTATTTGTATTTTTTTAAAGATTTTATTTATTTATCTTTAGAGGAGAATGGAAGGAGAGAGGGAGAGAAATATCAATGTATGGTTGCCTTTCATTTGTCCCCTGCTGGGACTGGCCTGCAACCCAGGCATGTGCCCCAACTGCGAATCGAACTGTGATCGTCTGGCTCTCAGGCCCCCACTCAATCCACTGAGCTACACCAGCCAAGCCTTACTATTTGTATTTTTGATCTTTTTCTTAGATAAGTCCCTTTAATATTTCATATAATAAGGGCTTGGTGATGCTGAACTCCTTTAACTTGATCTTTTTCTGGCAAGCACTTTCTCTGCCCTTCCATTCTAAATAATATCTAAATGACAGCTTTGCTGGGTAGACTAGTTTTGGATGTGGGTCCTTGCCTTTCATGACTTGGAATACTTCTTTCCAGCTCCTTTTTTAAAAAAAATATTTTACTGATTATGCCATTACAGTTGTCCTATTCCCCCCCTTCACTCCCCTCCACCCTGCACACCCCTCCCTCACCATTCCCCCCCTTTCGTTCATGTCCATGTGTCACAAGTTCTTTAGATTCTGTATTTCCCATAGTATTCCTGCCCTGCCCCCTGTCTATTGTCTACCTACCGTCTATGCTACTTATTCTCTGTACCTTCTCCCCCCTTCTCCTCCTCCCACTCCCCTGTTGCTAACCCTCCACGTGATCTCCATTTCTGTTTCCACTCCTGATCTAGCTGTCCTCTTAGTTTGCTTTTGTTTCAGGTGTGGTTGTTAATAACTGTGAGTTTGCTATCCTTTCACTGTTCATATTTTTATCTTATTTTTCTTAGATAACTCCCTTTAATATTTCATAGAATAAGGGCTTGGTGATGATGAACTCCTTGAACTTGACCTTATCTGAGAAGCACTTTATCTGCCCTTCCATTCTAAATGAAAACTTTGCTGGATAAAGCAATCTTGGATGTAGGTCTTTGGATTTCATGACTTGGAATACTTCTTTCCAGTCCCTTCTTGCCTGTAAGGTCTCTTTTGAGAAATCAGCTGACAGTCTGATGGGTACTCCTTTGTAAGTGACTGTCCCCTTATCTCTTGCTGCTTCTAGGACTCTCTCCTTCATTTGAACCTTGGCTAATGTAATTATGATGTTCCTTGGTGTGTTCCTTCTTGGGTCCAACTTCTTTGGGACTCTCTGAGCTTCCTGGATTTCCTGGAAGTCTATTCTTTTGCCAGACTGGGGAAGTTCTCCTTTATTATTTGTTCAAATAAGTTTTCCAGTCTTGGCTGTTTCTTTTCCCCTTCTGGTACCCCTATAAATTGGATGTTGGAATGTTTAAAGATGTCCTGGAGGTTCCTAAGCCTCTCCTCAATTTTTCGAATTCTTGTTTCTTCCTTCCTTTCTGTTTGGTTGTTTCTTTCTTCCTTCTGGTCCACTTGATTGATTTGAGTCCCAGTTTCCTTTCCATCACTATTGGTTTCATGTGCATTTCCCTTCATTTCAATCAGTCTAGCCTTCATATGTTCCTCTAATTTGTGGCTAAAATCAACCAATTCTGTGAGCATCCTGATCACCAGTATTTTGAACTGTGCATCTGAAAGGTTGGCTATTTCTTGATCACTTAGAATTATAGGCTCTGGGGCTTTGAGCTGTTCTTGAGTCATAATGTTTGGTCTGTTCGCACCTGTTATGTATGAGGGGTGGAGCCTTAGGTGTTCACCAGGGCTGGGTGACTCAGTTGCTGGGTTATGATGCTGTATGTGGGGGCGGGGTCAGAGAGGGGAAAAAATGGCACTTTTCTCCGGTCTCTCTCAGATTTCTGTCTCCTCTGCGGCTTCCCACAAGCAAATTGGGCCCCTCTGGTGCAGGTTCCCGGGTATGTGGGCCCATGTACTCTCCAGGACCCTGTGGGTCTCTCCAACAAACTCTCTGTGAGCCTGGGAGCCTCTCTTGGCCCCTCGACCCCGAGAAAAATCTTTCCAGTTGGTGCTTTCAGGCTCTAATTCCTGTCGCTTGGGACCTAGCCTGATTGGTCTGTCTTACTGTTTGCTCCTTTGCTTGGTTTATCTGCATGCAAATGTGTGACCGCACTCAGTCAGCCAGCCGCCCTGCACCCTCACTGGGTCCGCCCGTTGCCACCCCACGCCTGGGATCCACCAACTGCCATCCACTGAGGGGTCTTGGAAGATAGCCTCTGTGCCTATATTACCCTATAGGTTGGTATTTAAAAGAAATATATTAATTATTAATACAATAATTTGACCAATTTGAAATTTTCAAGAATTTTGTTGCAAGATACAATGAATAATTTACTTTTTAAAAGCAAAACTCTATGAAAGCATCTGTTCTCATTGTACCCAGTTCTTTTTCTGTTCTCTCTCAAGTCCACTTTAATTAGGGTTTCGCCTGCATGGTTTTACCAAAAGACACTGAAAGCACCAGTGAGCAATGCATTGGTAACTTCAAGCCCCTTTTCAGGGCCAACCCCTCTGACAAGCAGCACCAGGTGTCAGGCTGGATGGCATCCTTCTCAGCCTACTTCCTGTGTGGGGCTTTCTTGTTCTGTCTCCTTTGGGGAGAATGCTCCTGATCAGGGGCTGGCTGTCTTCCTTTCTCTGTCTGCACGCTCTGTCTCATCCCACCCGATTTATGGCTTTAACTTACATTCATGTGCCAACGACTCAATTTTCAGGTTCTAATTCACTCCTTCCTCTTGAACTACAGACTCACATATCCAGCTGCCCACCTGAAACCTCCACTTGGACATCTATTAGATGTCTGAAAATTTAGGAGGTTCCAAACCAAAACTCTGACTTCCAACATAATTTCCCCCCCCAAAAAAAACCAGCTTTCTCCATCCACAGCCTCCCCCTCTCAGTTGCTGGCATTTTCATATTTCCAATTGCTCAGGCCAAAATCCTTAATCCCAATGAGGTCTTCTCTAATTACTTTCTTTCTCACATGCCAACATCTAGTCTGTCAGCAAATCCTGGTAATTCTACCTCTGAAATATTTTCAGGATTACACTACTTTTTCCACTTAGATCTCTCCCTGTCTGGTCCAACCCATCATTGTCTCTGAATGGGTTACTGTAGTAGCCACTACACTTGTCCCCAAAGTCAGCAAAGCTTCCGGACCCATCCTTTAGAACCCAGACTGGACATCACTCCTCTGCTCAAAATCATACAGTTAGCATCTGCAAGGTGCAGTCAGCCAACCTGACATCCCCAGTCACCTCTGCACCACCTGTCTCCCCCTACCCTGCCTGGGCTCATTCACTACTGTGGCACCAGCCTCCTTGCTCTTCCTGAGGGATGCTGGGCTCTCTCCCACTTCTGTCTGGAAGGCTTCTCATCGGATAGCTACATTACTCATTCTCCCAACTCCTTCAAATCTTTGCTCATCTCATCTTCCCAATGAAGCCTACCTTGGTGACCTCACTTAACAGTGAAAACTCTCTCCCATTTAGCACTCCCAGTTTCTTACCAAAGGATTTCCCATAGTATTGTACTTAATCTCCTTTTAACACACTGCACTGATTTCAATGGGCGGCTATAACAAGTACCACAAATGAGGGCTTACACAACAGAAATGTATTCTCTCACAGTTTTGGAGACTAGAAGTCCAAAGTCAAGTTATCAGTAGGGCAGTGCTCATTCTGGAGGTTTTAGGGAAGAATACTTCCATGATCTCCTAGCTTCTGGAGGTTACCAGCAGTCCTGGGTGTTCTTTGCCTTGTTGCTGTGTCCCTCCAATATCTGTCTACACATGGCCATCTCCCCTCTGTGTATCTCTGTGTAAAAATTTCCCTCTTTGTATAAGGATGGTGATCATATTGGACTTAGGGCCCAACTAATATGACCTCACTCTAACTCAATGGCATTTGCAAAGATTCTGTATTCAAATAAGGTCACATTCACATACATTTTGGGAGGACACTATTTAACCAGTAGTTAAATAGTGTTATATAATTATTATATACCACATAATTATACTAATGATTTTTTGTTATTATGTGGTCCTCTGCTATCAAATGTAAGTTTTTAGATGCAGGATATTTTGTTTATTTGGTCCCAAGTCTGACCCAAGTTCCTAGCACATTGCCTAGAAAAGGGTATAATCTCAATAAATTAAGCAGAACACTTTTATGTCATACAATGAATTTGAGGGTTTGTTGACACCTTTCAGTGGCATACTACATATGGACAGAGTCAGTTATCTCCTTAGGCAATGTTTACTGACCAAATGGACAAATATAAACCACGAAGTATTCAAGTTAAAGCAGAGACCTTATTTGGCCATTTAAAACAACTCATGTTTTCTAAATCAAATTATTCTGGTTCTTTTTAATAAAAATTTCACCCTACTTGAAAAGATTCTTGGAGATAACAGACTGTGTTAGTCTCACTCCAAGCATATGTGTACTTGTTAACAAAGCATTGCATGTGATAGCTGCTTTATTTTTTCCTTCCTGATGGACTGTGAAGTTACTGGAGCCAGATCAAACCCCCAGGGGTCTGAATAAACCTTGGTGTGCCTGAGGCTTGTTGCTAATCTTGGGTGCACCTGGACATTTGATCCATGCCTTCTGGGGGCTACAAAATGAGCAGGATGGCTCATTTTTGAGGATACTGAGGGACATAAAGAAAGCACTCTGTGTCTAGTCTCTTCTACTCCCTAAAAGTTAGGACTTATCCAGCCCAACCTTGTGTATGCAGTGTGTATGTTTGTGCATGTGGATATGTGTGCTGTGTATGTCACAAGGCCAGAGTGAACCACCAAAAACCCTAGTAATCAAATAAATAATAATCTAATGCAATGTTTTAAAAAGTAAAAACTAATGTAAAAATATCCATAATAAACAAAATACCAAAACTTTAAATTAAAACAGGCTGTTTTGTGTTTATTTACAACCCTGCATTGTCATTGTACATGGGAACATCCAGCTGTTCCTGGTCCATGTAGCCTGCCATCCCATCACCTTTGGGGGCAGAGGGTGGGCATGGTTCATGAGGGCTGACAATTGTGTAGGACAGACTGAGCAAAGTGGGTATTGTATGTAGTCACTTTTTATTGTATAGTTTTTATTAACTTTTGCACTTGGTTTAAAATACAGAAGCATTTCTTGATAAGTGTCTGTAGAAACACATTTTTCCTTTTACCTTTCACTCCAATATGGGTCAGCACTCCAGTGTGTATGTGTTTTCATGTATGTGTGTATGTTTGTGCATTCATTTCCCATTCTAAGGTTTGGCTCTGGAACACCTCTGGATGGTCATGTGGTCCTTGGTTAGAATCATTTAAGAGGGTCCCCTAGGCTTTGACTTCATTTCAGCACCACCAGAAGGTCAGATGCATCCTGGCTGACTTCAGGATGGCCCTGGATGTTACTGAGCATGCCCATATTGGGACATGTACCCCAGTTCTTTCTAGGCTAGCATAATCAACATTGCAATGCATACATGGGACACTTTGGGACTTCGCAAGAAAGGCATTCATCAGTAAATCAACAAACAACAAGTGCTGATGAGGTTGTGGAGAAACGGGAACACTTGTGCACTGTTGGTGGGATTGTAAATTGGTGTAACCACTATGAAAAATAGTATGAACAGTCCTAAAAAATTAAAAATAGACCCAGCAATTTCACTTTGGTTATTTATCCAAAGAAATTCAAAATACTAATTCGAAAAGACATTTGCACCTCTATATTTGCTGCAGCATTATTTACAATAGCCAAGATATGGAAGCAACCTAAGTGCTAAAGAAGAAGTGGTGATGTGTGTGTATATTCAGCAATGTAATATGAAAAATAGAGACATTTATTGAAGAAGATACAAGAAGCATTGTACATAGGATGGTGATGCCTCAGTCCCCTTCACAGAAGGCACCTTGGGACCTCACACGGTTCTCTCAATCACCATCAGCTGCCACATTGTATTTCCCTGAATTTTATTGACAGTCTGAAATCTCTTCGCTTTCAAAGGTGACTTTAGTTTGGGGAAAAGCCAGAAGTCACAGGGCACCAAATCTGGGCTGTAGGGGACTGAGTCACCTGGATGATTTGATGTTTTTTTTCAAAAAACCGCACAAGACATGATGAATGAGCAGGAGCGTTGTGGTAATGAAGCTGCCAATCACCTGTTGCCCATAGTTAAAATAGTTTCCATGGAAGAATGTTCAAGTTTAATGCAAAATTCGATGCAGATTTGCTCTACTAGCTCAGTCATTTTGAATGTGACAGCCACACAGTACAAATGGTCACTTAATGGTGTCTACCATCCCAATTGACTATTATAGTGAAGTCATCATTGTTCACACATGTACATTCCAGTCCACTGTCCTTGGCTGCCAGGTTACATGGATGTTGTGTAAACCATTCTCATTATATTAATAATGATTGGACTTTTTCCAGATGGACTTCATGTATATGTATTTCATACACAATGAAATAAAACTCAATCATAAAAAGGATGAAATTTTGCTATTTTCTACAATGTGGGTGGACCTAGAAGGTATTATGCTAAGTGAGATAAGTCAGACAGAGAAAGACAAATACCATACGATCTCAATTTTGTGTGGAATCTAAAACACAAGCAAACGAATGAAACAGAAACAAATATGTGGATACAGAGAACAAGCTGATGGTTGTCAGATGGAAGGGGACTACAGGGTGGTGGGTGTGAAAGGTGAAGGGATTAGGAGGTACAAATAGGCAGTTATAAAAAACAGTTGCAGGGGTATAAAGTATTAAATTCAGCATAGGAGAAATAGTCAATAATATTGTAATAGCTGTGTGCTTCCAGATGGGTACTAGACTTATTGGGGTCATCACCTCCTAAAATATGGTATATAGATGTCTAACCACTATGCTGTAAACCTGAAACTAAAATAATACTGTATGTCAATTACAAATGAAAAAATTAAAAAATTGAGAAATATGGTCATATATATTAGGGAAAAATTATGTCTGATCTTTTTCTTCATACCAGGCATCATGCATCCTGAATCCTTAAATGGATGAAGACACCTTTGTCTTGACCATGTGTGCCTACAGCTCAAATACCCTTTAACTGAATACTGCTGAAAACTCCAGTTTCACCCTTTCTTAATGACCCCGAAAGTGGCTCAGAGAAGCCAGGGCAAGTCCATAGGGCCAGTCCAGTCCCCAAGTGTCCCTGGGAGGATAGAGAATCCAGGAACAAGGATTGTTGTGCAGCATTTCCCCTTCTCAATACCATAAAATCTACTCTATCTGCTTCTGAGTGGTTGGGCTAGCCGAGTGGACGAGAAGGTGGAGAGCAGGTTTTAACAGCACGCAGACATTCTGCCCTGTGAATCCACACCAGACATGACTCTGTGCCTGCAGTGAAGTGCAACATCCCTCTTCCTTTGCCTTCCAGGCTCTATTCAGCACTGTTTTATCTGGTGGCATTTTTCTGTCTGCTCATTTTTGCATGGTTATTTCTGTCCTAAATTCAGCAGCGCTGTGCAGTGAGCTCACATTTGACAGTTTGGCTAATATGTACTGCGGTGGGAAGGCAGGTGCCTTACACAAATCTTAATGATTTCAATGATCATAATGATTTTCAATGATCATGGCACTCAAAGGTGATCTCTTTAAAATTATTTATTGGCAGTGTTCTTGAAGATAAGCCTTTCTAGCATCAGTCTGCCATGTAATATAGTTTGAGGTTTTCCCATCCTTTGTCTAAGGATAACATACATGTGAATTTAATTCACAGAATTTTTGCACTGAAGTGAGAACCCACAAAGAGAAAAGATAAGATCCTTTTACAGCATATTTAAAATAAAATGTACTTTTATGAAAAAGATTTTTTCTGGGAAATTCTGGTACTACAAATAATTATGTATTGGTTTTATGAAATAATTTCAAGTGGGAAAATTTTTTCACCTCACTTAAAAATAATTTAAAAGAAGGTACTCTACTAAGTAATAAATAAAAAATTTAAAGTAATTATATAGATATTTTCTACTTAAACATTGAAATTATGGAAAAGGAATTTCATTTAAGGTAGAAATGGATCATAAAATATTGAAAAAAATTAGGGTTTACTTTAAGACTAGGGATGAAGCCCTGGCTGATGTGGCTTGCTTGGTTGGAGCATGACCCCATAACTAAAAGGTTTTGGGTTTGATTTCCTATCAGGGCACATGTCTTAGTTGCTGGTTTGATCCCTGGTTGGGGTGCATACCATCCCCAATCTGGGTATGTACAGCAAGCAACCAATTGATGTTTCTCCCTTCCTCTTCCCCTTCCTTCCTCCCTCTCTGAAACAATAAAAATATGTCCTCAGGTGAGGATTTAAAAAAAGAATAGGAATCAGTATTTCTCTGTAATCAGGAAAATATTGAAAGGTGTAAATGTAGATGGTTTGCCATGGTTCTTAGAATAAAAACTACACCTGGTGGACAGGAGCTATTATTCATGGTGAACTCTACTTCACCTCTGCTCTCTGTTGTCATTAACATACCAGGCTACCCCCACTCCCTCTGCTGGCATAGCCCTCACCATCCTTCAGGTGCTTACATGCTTCCTGGTGCTCCAGAGCCTTTGCATATTCTGATTCTACCCCAGGCCTGTCCTTCCCTTCATTCTTCACACTTGTAAAGAGCTCAGCGGAAGCTTCTCTTCTCCACGAAAACCTGTCCTGACTTTCTTGACTAGATCAGCCCTCACTCTCCCGTCCCTACCACATCAGCCACACATGATAACCCCTTCACATTCCTCTCCTTCACAGCTCTTAACAGAGTTGCACTTTTATAGTCACACTTAAGAATGTTCAATAGTTCTTCTCAACCTCTGTATACCCCATGAGTTGGTTCAGAACTGGGACTTCAGCATGGCTTTGCTTATCATGACATTCCTTGTGTTTGTCCAGATACCTTAATAAAAATATTGGAGGGAAGTGGAAACAAATCATTATGAGGCCAGTCCTTGTTTTTAATGGCTAAAATATTTGATATAAATAAATTTGTTTTTTAAAAAGTAATTTAAAAAAATTTAAAGAGCAGAAAAGGGAAGGGATAAAAGAGAGAGAGGAACATTGTTATGGGAGAGAAACATCAACTGGTTGCCTTTCATACATGCCTGGACTGGGGACCGAAGGCACAACCCAGGCAGGGACCGAAGGCACAACCCAGGCATGTGCCCTGATAGAAATTGAACTGGCAACCTATCACTTTGCAGGATGACATTCAACCAACTGAGCCACATCCGTCAAGACTAAAGATATTTCTTTTAAAACCCTTGCTGTATTTCAGATAGAGTATTTTTGTTTTGCTGAGTAGACAACAGTGCAGAGAAATTTTTTGAGACATAATTGATATATAACTGTGTATGTTTAAGGTGTTAATTTGATACAGCTAACAACTCCATCATGTCACATAATTATCTCTTTTTTGTAGTGAGAACATTTAAGGTGTAATCAGTCTCTTAGCAATTCCAAGTATATAATATAGTGTTGTTGACTGTAATCAGCATGCTATGAATTAGATCTCCAGAACTTACTCATCTTTTCATTGCAAATTCTTTTCTTCTTTTTGTCTCTCACTATATGTTGGTTATCAATGCAGCACTAACAACATTTCCACTGTGTTCTAGATGGAAGCAAAATGTTTGAAATTTAATACCTGCTGCTCTGAAGCTTTTTTCTCCCACTTAGTACAAGGGAGGAGTAGTTAAATAGCCTGAGAAATTGAATTTCCACAAAACTGATGCAGAGATAAAGCATGGTTTCTCTCCAAACATTCATGGGTACAACTACTGGAGAAAACAGATCTCTGCTCTAATCCTAATTAGAATGAAGACACAGGATTTTAAGTTTCACACAATGTCTCTTGCCCTAGGACTAGGATTATATGTAGATACCAATTCTTCTGGAATGGAAAAGAAGGTTATAGGAGTTTTGAAACACAATTTTGTTGCTCCATAGAATTAAAGAGGAAAAATACTCTGACTTGGAAGACCAACAGAAGGTTGGAGTAGAATTCCATATAAGAATTTTCCAACAAATGAACCCTTCAACGTTCCTGAGAGATCATTTATTACTGAAAATAATGCGGGCTTCCTTGCTCCTCCAGTTCTGGACGTGGAATGACCCTCGAGTCTTGCTGTTGATGGGTGTCTGCTCCAGGCCCTTTGTCCACTCTACCTTTCTGAAACTTCCTTTTCCTCCAGTAATTCTCAGCAATAAATGCCCAGGTTTAAATGTACAGTTTATATTTTCTATAACATACCTAAATAGATAGGTTTTTACTTAGGAAGTTAGATGAGTAGCTGTTTGTAGTGATGGTTTTTATAAGAATTTACATATAGGTGTCTAAAAATATATATTTTATACAAACATATTTTTAGACTTTAACTTTTATAAAGAGATGTTTGAGGATTTGGCATTAAAATACTTACCAGATCAGTAGCCTACAATTTGATCATAAAAATTACTTTAGTTTTAAAATAACCCCGCTGAACTGATGATAAAATAGTCAATAAATTTAATTTCCTTCCAGTATGTTCTATGTGGTTAGTTCAGTTTTTCCAAGAATGTAATATGTGTGGCTTTGCAGAAGAACAGGAGCATCTATCAAGTCATGTATTTTACATTTAATATCACAGATGGTTCTTACATTCTTAAGATTTAATTTTCTAAACTGATTAATAGGCTCTTAAAAATAATGTACATCTAATTACCTAATCACACTTTTTTAAAGAAACTACTTTCTAAATCAAACCAGCTTAGTGTAACTTGAATTGTAATGCAGTCTCTCCCAGTACTGATAACTAAGAATATTTGTGTGGCTTCTAAATTTTATCATTTGAAAAGAAAAAATAGTTTTTAAAATTGTCTTATTTAATCATAAAAGTTAAAATCAGAATATATATTCAGGAATAAACCACAATAAAGGACCTAATTAAGTAATATATTTGCCCCCTCAAGTTCATGTATGTGAAATACTGAAGGTAATAGAAGGGGTATGGGAGCAGAGGGAATAGAGAGGTATGTGAGAGAGGGGAGCAAAACCAGGGCTTTGTGTCCTGTGCACCGAAGTAGAAAGGGACACAGTGATATGCATGGTTTTATTGAGCTAAGGTCTTTTAAAGTTACACCAGCTGCATTTAGTGTATCTATTATAACACATTTATTTCATGTTTATGTTAGTGAGCAAACTTTGAAACAAGCCAATGCAACAGGTGAAATCCCAGAAAATGTAGAGAAGGGTTTATTTTGAACATTACCTGAATGTTTTTATCTTACCCAAATGACTGCCCTTGACTTTAGGTCATTAAATACAACACTGTAGACTTTCCAAATCCACCATAGCACTTGGGGATGACTTATTTCTGCTTCTTATGGATGTTGATGGTGTTTCTGATTTTAGTTGAACTCCACATGTGTGGGCACTCAGAAAAGCACCTTGTTCCTCAGTAAATTAATATTAGACGATCACTTCGTTCTTGTAAAAAGCTCTGGATCTGACAGTCTAGCTGCAGTTGGTGTTCTTTTGTGAACTCTCTCTCCGCACTCTTGCAAGGCAGGTAATTGCTCTTCATCTCATCTTAAAGTCGAACAGATTAAATAACCTACCAATGCATAGAGCAAAGGTCAGAATTCACCTTTCAGAAACCTGTGTCTGTGCCTTTGCTCACGTCATTTTTCTGCGAATTTCCAGAACACACAAGGAAGCCTCCTCTTCAGGCAGGGAGATGGGCTAGACATTCAAATGTGTTACTACTGACAGCCAAATATTTTATTTCCAGCCTTGTGAGCAACTTGCCCCTTCTTTATTCTTCCTTAAATCTTCATTACCATTACTCCAGATCACTATTACAGTTCAAGGCAGGAGGAGGAATTCAAACTGGGAAATTTGATTCTGCAATTTAACCCTTGCCTCAGGGGGAGAATGCTAATGTTTGGCAGATGCCCCCACACACTTTTGACTCCTTTCATTCTGTTAATCCAAGTGTACATGTGAAAAGAAGACCCTGTATCATCAGTATCATTTCCAGGTCCTGTTCACGTTAATCTTGCCCTAATACCAGCAACTAAAGCTGGTACACGGAGTACTGGCCAATGAGGTGACTTTCCTTTTAGGTTTGTGACCTGCCTGAAACTTTCAAGGGGGTGACCACCTCCGTTTTCTGCACGCCAGGCTTGTTGGAATAAAAAAGCACATGAACTCCAAACTAGACCTCACTAATTCTCATGAAACCACTTAGATACTGAAGACAATGAAGGATAATGCTTGGCCATTTATAGAGGTGGGATTTAATAGTAAAGTAGGATTTAGCCCAAGGACTGGGTGTTCTAAAGATCCTTTGCTGAAATGTCCTCTTCTACAGAAAAAAAAATGAAGGGAAGTACATAGTATGAATATGACTAGGTAACACAGTATCTTAGCATTTGAAGTGAAACACAAATACTTGTTTGTAAAAATAAATGGATTTGAGCATAATTTAAGAGGTGGCACTTGCAGCAGTGAGCTTCTATTAGAATAAGGTGGCTCTCAATTTATAGGTGTGCAGAACATTGATCAAGTATGTGCACTGTGTGCAGAACATTGGTCAAGTATGTGCACTGTATGTGGGAGGCTACACTGGGACTGGGGCACCACAGATATGTAGGCAGGTAGATAATTATATGTGCATGGACATGTATTTTATACCTATAGATATAGTTACATATTCCATTCTTGATTTTGAGATGGCCTCATTTTCTCTACCTCTTTGCTCTATATGTATTTAATTTTCAGTTGTCCCACTGAGTTTGGGTGATAAGGCGAGGACATTTTTAGCCAGCTTTCATGTAGGCATGCGTTATAAGGGCAGTCTCATCAAACCCACAGGAAGTGAAGGAGATGTTGAGAACGTTGAAGACAGGCCAGGAACCAGGATTCTACACTTGACATCAGCCTTTCCTAGTACCTTACTTTCAGCCAAATCCCCCAGCCCTGTCATCGTGAACATCTCCCTGTGGAGAGACCCTTGGACCCTTCTCTGTGAGGAGCAAATTGGTATATTAGAAATGGTTCAAGTTAGAGCCACAGAGCAGTGACTAGTCAGAGTGTGGAGAAATCAGCAAAGGCTTCCTAGGAGATGCCTGTAGAAATGAGAACTGAGAAGCAGGGACTGAGAACCTGGGGAAGGGAGACAGTCAAGTGTAAGGGGACCAACAAATTTAGGAAAGGGAGAGGAAAATGTACATGAATTCTATGAATCTGAGAAAAGAAGCACTTAGGCTAAGTGCAGAAAGAGTTTTCTGAATGAGAATTAAAATGCAAGGAAGCTTGCCTAATTGCCATATTACTATTGATCTATTGCTATTGCTCTATTAACTCCACTGACAGTCCGCTTCAGCAAAATTGGGCAGTGACGAATTATGGCTCAATTCCTACTTGAGGTTCATCAAGTCCATGCTTCTAGTAACACGCCACTTTTTATCAGTATCTGCTGCTAAGAGACCTGTGGAGTGAAGAGTACTCTGGGGCTGATTTTAAAAGTCAGATGATACGTTGTGTATAAAAATGCCTCATGCACCGTAACATGGAATATAAATGTTAGTAAATGTAAGTGCATTTCTTATGGAACCTGCCTATCTGTTTTCCTTAGCACCCCTCCACCTCAAGTCTCCCCGCTGGAGTCCAGGTTTGCTCCCAGGCCTGAGCAAAGCTCTACCTCCTGTTAGAACTGACTGGCACTTTGGAGAAACACTGCAGACCCCAGTTTGTCTTCCCAGGATGGCAATGGATGATCTCCCTCTCCTAAGTGTGTGTCTTTTGTTGTTGTTATTCTGTAATGGTATTCTTTGAAACAGCTTTCTGTATTTAGAGACCATTGATTTAAAAAAATTCTCTAAAATGTGGCCATCATCACAGGCTAGAACATTGGGAAAGCAGGGCTCGCTCTTTTACCATCTTCACATCAGAGAAATAAGATGTTCACCAACTGCTGGTTTGACTTCTAGAAATCTGCTGTATCTTCTCCAATGTCCTCTTCTCCATCTGTAAACTGTGGATTTCTGTGTATATTCGTACAGGGGAATTTAGAAACAGCATCTTCATTTAGCTGGAGAGGGAGGGTTCTAGTGAATGAAATTATCTGGTTTGTGTAGAGCTAACAAGAATCTTTTTTGTTCAGGTTTTAGTCAATGGTCTTTCTTAATGTTTCATTGGACTCCTTTGCCTTATAAATATACAATGTTGAGTACAATCAAATCCTGATTCACTGAATAGGAATTTTGCAGGATCTGAGGGTGTTCATTCTCCATATCAGTGGACTTTGCATACTGTTGACACAGAAAGCAGGGGAATCGGGCTGAAGTATGATCTGTAAGTGAGCTTCCTCTTCTAAGTGAGAGACAATAAGACCTGTGGGGTGGGATGGGGTGGGTAGGGAGTTGCTCTGAGTCCTGAGGAAGATAAAATAGTGTTAGTATTGGTAGAGCAGAGGTGAGTTCTACCAGTAAAAGAAGACAAATGGAGGGAAAAATAAGGCATATGTGTTATACCCATCAAGATTAGATTTGATCACCACAGATAATCCAAAATAATTATGTCTTACACAAAATAGGGTTAAGTTTTCTTCCATGTAAAAGGAATCTGGAGAAATCCGAAGGGCTTGTATGACTTGATGTTAGGGACATAAACTCCTTTTATTATGTTTCTTTGCCAACTTTAGTTCACAGCTTCTCCCTTATGGTCCAAAGGCTCTTTGGAATACAGCCACTAGGCCAGCATTCCTGTCAGCAGGAACAAAGAGCAGCCAAATATGGGCTACTTCCTTTCCCTTCAAAGCAATTTCCAAAAGATACACATTATAATTCTGATTATATTTCAGGGACCAGAGCTTAAGACACTGGTCCTGCATAGCTGCAAGGAGGCCAGGCCATCTCTTCTTTCTTCCAGGTGACCACATAATCCACTGAAATTGTGGGGTAACAGAACCAAGATGGTAGGAGAGAGTGCACATGGGGAAACAGCCAGCAGCCTGCGCCATGCAGTTTGGCCACCAAGGATGACTGTCGTGTCGTGGAAACAATATCCATTAGTAGGAATCCATGTCTGGAGACTCATATCACTTCACGGGGCCTTAGTCCTGTCATCTGTAAAGTGTAGGTGTAGAACTTGCTCATCTCTGATGCTCCTCAAACATACTGTGCTTTCTGTGCTCCTGAATGTGGTTGGCCAAAACAAAAGCAGCCTGATCATGATTTTGGTATTTAGCATTTAATACCTCAAGGATTTACTCTGTGAATGCTCTTTGGCCTGTGAAAAGAAAAGTCACTCAGCAAATTGAAGCATTTAATAAACGGAATAAAATGGTATAATGAATTAAATATTAATCAGACCCGATATTTCACAGAGAATTAAATGTTGTCAGTGTCTAGTTCAAGTGTGTATTTCAATTTAGCATTCTTGATTCCATCAGAAATTAGCATGATAATTTATTATAATAAGATTCAAATGCCCACTCAAGCTTGAAATCAGTCGAGATAAAATTACAAGAAGTACCCTAGGCAAGGAGATTGTTTATCTGAACAAAAATTTGAGTATTTACTAATTGCTAGATACTGTATTAGGGACAAAGAGACATTTCCGAGTTAGTGTGGGTCACAGACAAGCACATGGAATCACGTTAAGGTTGACCCATATGGTGATTGAATTGTAGGATGTAGAGAAGGAGAATGGAGGAAAAAACAAAGTGTGCTTGGCCCTTCAACAGCACAGATTTAAACTGTCCAAGTCTGTTTAGTTGTGGATATTTTTTCAATAACTACTTGCAAACTACTTGATCCCTCTTGGGACCCTGTGGATGTAGAGGTCTGGCTGTATGCATTAATCTACACCACTTCATAAAGCAGCCTTGACCATCTGGGGATTTGGGGCTTTGGGGTCCTGGAGCCAGTCCCCCACAGATACGGAGAGACAACTGCAGCTAAGTTTTAGAGGAGTCAAAATTATAGTCTTTAAAAAAACTGGATTTTTGTCTTCCTGGTGTTATCTAAGTTTTTTATGTATTTAAAAAATTAACCCCTTACCAGGTGTATTATTAACAAATTTTCACTCGGGTTTCTTTTTCATTTTGTTTGGTTTCTTTTACTGTGAAGAACCTTTTTAGTTTAATGTAGTCTCATTTATTTATCTATTTTTGCCTTTGTTGCCCTTGCCCTAGGAGATATTGGCAAAAATGTTGCTACAGAAGATGTCTGAAGTGTTGCTGCCTATGTTTTCTTCTAGGGTTTTTATGGTTTTGTGACTTACATTTAAATGTTTTATCCATTTTCAGTTTATTCTTGTGTGTGGTGAAAGTTGGTGGTCTAGTTTCATTGTTTTGCATGTACCTGACCTATTTTCCCAATACCATTTACTGTCTTTATTCCATTGTATGTTTTTGCATCCCTTGTCAAATATTAATTGACTGTATAAGCAAGGGTGTATTTCTGGCTCTCTGTTCTGTTCCATCAATCTATATGCCTGTTCTTATGTCAGTACCAGATTGTTTTGATTACAGTGGCATTGTAGCATAGTTTGATAAGGACCTGACTAGACACTTCTCCAAAGAGAACACACGGATGGCCAGTAGACATATGAAAAAATGCTCACCAAATCATCAGAGAGATACAAATTAAAACCACAATGAGATATCATCTCACACCTGTCAGAATGGCCATCATCAATAAATGAACAAATAGCAAGTGTTGGAGAGGATGTGGAGAAAAGGGAACCCTAGTGCACTGTCGGTGGGATTGTAGACTGGTGTAGCTACTGTGGAAATTAGTATGGAATTTCCTCAAAAAATTAAAAATGGAGCTGCCTTTTGACTCAGCAATCTCACTTCTGGGAATGTATCATAAGAATCCTGAAACACTAATTGGACACAATGCCTGCACCCTATGCTCACAGCAGTGTTATTTACAACAGCCAAGATCTGGAAATAGCCCAAGTACCCATCAGTAGATGAGGGGATTAAAGAAACTGTGGTACATTTACATAATGCAATACTGCATGGCCATAAAATAGAAGGAAATTGTACATTTTAAAAAATATTTATTTATCTTTAGAGGGGAAGGGAAGGAGAGAGGAAGACAAACATCAATGTATGGTTGCTTCTTGTGCATCCCCTGCCGGGAACTGGCCTGCAACCCAGGCATGTGCCCTGACTGGGAATCAAACCGTGATCGTGTGATTCACAGACCTATGCTCAATCCACTGAGCTACACCAGCCAGGGCTGGAAATTGTACATTTTTGACAACCAGAATGAACCTGTAGATTATTATGCAAAGTGAAATAAGCCAGTTAGAGAAAGACAAGTTCCATAGGATCTCATATGTGCAATCCAATGAACAGAATAAACGGACAAAAAGTAGGAACGGAGACCTGGATACATGGAACAGACTGACAGCTGTCAGAAGGGAGGGGGAGCAGGACTGGATGAAAGCAAGTGAAGGGATTGGCAGAAAACACATATATGTAACACACAGACACAGACAACAGTGTGTCAATGCCAGAGGGAAGGGGCGTGGGGAGGTGGACAGGCAGGTAGAAATGGCCAGGAAAAGTGACTGCCTGTGGCAGTGGGTACACGATGCAGTGTGCAGATGATGTTCGATTGAGTTGTATGCTTGAAACTGGTATGATTTTGCAAGCCAATATCACCCCAATACATTCAATTAAAAATAAAATAAAATAATTAACAACCTTGTCCTTACCACATGAACCAGAAAAAAAGCTATAGTCTTTGTTGGGGGTCATAGCCCCTAACCTCCCTGCAGTGTTCAAGAGTCAACTGTAATGAGTTCAGATTGGGGACAGGTTATGTCTGGGATGCATGAGGGTCGCCTAGTTACAATATGCAGCAGGCAGGTCAGTGTACAGGGTAAATGTGTAACTTCAGAAATCACCACCTTATGAGTGCTGAGCAGAATCATGGCACTGTCAGGGCCCACCTAGGAAGCAGGCCTAGATTGAGAACTCAGGACAGCAGCAACATTTAGGGTAGAGAAAAATCAGTGGAGAAAGTCAGGGAGGAGCTGGGAGCTGACAAGGAAGGAGGAAACTGAGATCAGTGCTTCACAGAAGTCACTCCGAGAGAAGCAGGCCGTGTGTGTGTGTGTGTGTGTGTGTGTGTGTGTGTGTGTGTGTGTGTGTGTTAGTGATGTTGTTGACCATGGTAAACACTGCCAGGTAGGTAACTAACAATATCTGGTTTAGAGCAGCCCTTGTTAAGTATGCATTAAATAGAGGAATGAATGTGTGGTGAACAAATGAACATGTATAAATATAAATTAGTAATAGAACATACCCAGTGGATTTAGAAAGTGAAGGGTACAAAGTGGGGGGACAGCACACAGGAGAATGTGAAAACTGAGCAGAGTGTGGGGGTGGAGATAACATGATAACACTCTTCTGGGACAAGAAGGGAGGGTGAGAAATTTCAGGGCCCACCAGAAAGGAGCACAGGAGGCAGTGAAGCCCTGGTGTGTGTGCAGAGCCTGAGGGAAGGGGGTGCTGTGGGCACAAGCCAGGCCAGCCTGGTGGGCACACAGCCCATGAAGCTCGCAGAGCTCTGTACATGCTTTATTGTTCTGTTGTCAGCATTTTGAAGATTTTAATAAATTTTAAACAGGGTCCTTGCATTTTCATTTTTCAGTGGGCCTGCAGGCTATGTCACAGTTCTCAGAAAGAGCATATAAGTCGCTGAACCACATTTTTGGTAGGTTTTCATCCTCATTCTTTCATTCATATTCCACCATATATATATATATGATAATGTGGCAGGCATCCTTCTCTGGGACTTGCTTATAAAAATAATTACCCCTGTTTTCTTTTATGGTTATTGTTATACAATTTTTAATAGCTTGTTTTTCTTTCCTGTATTGACATTTAGCATAATGCATTAAAATCAATAACTGTATCCTCAGTCTTAACTTGCTGGAGTCAGCCATTCTACTCTTAAGGATTTGTCTGTTTGTTTTCAAGTAGGAATTGGGCAAGGATGCTGTTACCTATGGTTTCAAGCCCCAGGATATGTAACTAAGGCAAAAGTGCAAGTCAGCTTGAATTCTCCAGTCACTTGCTTAATTATAAAGTTTATGGTGTTTTCTGTAGGCCTGAGTGTTAATGATCTTAGGGAAATAAACTAAAATTCAAAAGTCTCTGTGATACTAAATATTTAAGTATTAGTTTTACCCTCACATTGTCATTTATGTTTTTGCTTATAAAACCTAGCTTTTGATCTCTTGCCCAGCTATCTGTGATTTTCACAGGTCAGTGGGAGAGTTTAGTGATCTGAGACATCAGGGCCTTTAGTACTGTGTTAAATGATTTTTATTTCTTAGGAGAAAATTATAGTTCAGAGTGAAAGATTAGGATGGAAATAGCATATTGATTATCTCACAGAGAAGGTCAAGATGATGAATTATCTGAATCATTCTGAGAATATTATGACTGGGTTGGTAACACATTCAAAGAAATTATGTTGTTCTTCTACTTTTACTTTGTGTTATAATAGACTTGTATTTTTTAAAACTCTCATTTGTCTATTTCTTGAAATTAAAATCATAAAAATGTATCTTTTGTATATGTTACCTTATGTTAGCCTGTTAGACCTACACTCAGATTTTAATTGAGATCTTTTTATCTCTCCTCCCTACATGAATATTTTGAGGCTATTTTCTTGTTCTGTTCTGGGAGTATAGACTTCTATACCTCCTTCCCCTCTAAGGCATACTGCAAACTGTGACATCACACTTGCAAAGGCAGTCTGGTTTCATTGGATTTTATATTAATTTGAGACAACATAACTACACGTTAATAATTGTTTCACTCTTATTTTCTCTTTAAATCAGCTTTTTAAAAAATTTGTTGGAAAATGTGCTCCATTGATCCCAGATGGAGTTTTTATGCTACCTGGGAACATGGTGACATGCCTACTCCATCTATTTTGCATATGTGACATGCTGCATGTTTGAGTGCACTCCTAATGTATTCTGTTTACCTCTGAGATAATCAGGAAACCAATTTCCTGACAACAAAAGAAGGAAGGTCCCATGGTAGTTTGCACATTTGTATTTACGGTTTTACCCTTGAGAAATCCTTCACACTGGTTAAGCCTCGACATTTGAAAACCCCAGTGAGCTGTCAGAACCCGAACAGGAGCTGTTCTGGTTCATTAGTGTTTGCCATGGTTGTCCATATTGAATTATGGAATTTGAAAGTATTGCATTCCATGGAAACAGGGTTGGATTTATACTGTAGAAATGAGTGATATATGAATAAAAGATTACCCAAATATCATTCTATTTTGCATTCTTAAATTACCCTCAATTTGTCTAACAAATATATTGCCCCCCCACCCCCATTGATTAGGGACTTGTGTTTAATTTGTTTTACAGCAAATTATAGTTTTTTGCTAATACCCTCATGGTCATGTGGACCTATTTCCCTTCTTCATAGCATTGCAGAACTTGTGTGGAGTAAACTGAAGGACCTGTTCCTTTGTTCCAATAGGGTAAATGGTGATTACCTATGGTTAGTATTTCATGAAAATTAAATTTTGTGAGATTTATGTTTCATAAACTATTTGCAGAGTAAATTTAAAATGCTGACCAACTTCTTTCCAGCCCTAAATTGAAGCAACCCAATATTCCTTTTGCTGACAATCATTCAGCCTTTGTCCCTCAAATATATTTTCAGCCAATAACATGTTCATAAATCAAATGGATAATTTGAATCTGAGTGGGATGTTTATGTTTTGCATATATCCAGGACCTGAGAATCTTATTTTGAGGCTCTTAACATATCAGTTAATTCTGTTTTTAGAAAATTTACATTCTTTTATTACAAGCTGAAAATAATTTAAAACAGAAAAATTGATGCTTATGTCCAATGATATTTATACATTATAAACACAAAGTCTAAATTATTTCTTTGAATAATGAAAGACATTATGAGAATATATACATTATTTTTAGAATGCAAAGACTGAAGAACAGTAAAGCATAAATATTTATGTGTGATTATAAAGGAAAGGGCTTTGATTACACGTACCCTCAGGGAGGTGGATTTGCTGTCCCTCCCTTCATAATATAGTCATTTTCATTCCAAACACCTAAAGGTGGAGCTGTGGAGAAAATGACAATACTCCATTACAATAGCCATTAAGCAATATCCGTTCTTCACTTGATATGTGTGCTGGGAAAAATCACTCTGGGATGGTAACAAAAGAAAGCAGCTTGTGTGGGTATCTGTCATTATTGCTTGTGCAGACTGTCGATGATTTGAAAAGCATTATGGCATTAAAGGTTATAGTATTTCTAGTGTTTTGTTAGATTATAGTAGATATTGAATTCACTAATGATGGCCTTTGAGCAAGACAGTAAGGTGTTGCTAACAGAAATAAACCTACGGCTCTATGTCCAGAGGCCAGCAAACACGTCTGGCTGTGCAGAGAGAGCTCAGTCATGTAGGTCTCAGTAATGCGCTTTATTATTTTTTCTTGAAACACCCATCAGAGACTTGCTTGCACCCTGCTGTGGCTGCTGAGCATTTTTAAAGTATCACATATATTTTAATTTATAATGTATGTAAAAACATTAAAGGACAACTGCAACAGAAATAAGTTGGCTTTTTCACCCAACAGTAATGTGTATTTATATGTTCCTTTTTTATATTTAGTGGATTTGAATTTTTCAGTCCCAAATTAGTCAGAGAGTCATATTTTTCTTCATTTTTTTCAGCTTAGTTATGAGCCACCATTTCTGCTGACGACAGAAACAGAAACTGATAGCTCAGTTTCTACAGGGTTGAAAATGTTTTTTTTGGATAATATATGATTAGTTCAAAAAATGTCCCCCATTTGATTGTAGTGAAGATTTAAAACTCTCTAACAGTACTTAGCTTTCCCCTGAAATGCTTCCCTCTGGCTGCAGGTGACTTTGTTTATAGAGAGTGGGTATCCTGGCAAGAGTGTCTGGTTCAACTTCAGTCCTCCAAGCCTTCTGTCCTCTGAGCTGTGTTGTCCTGCTTAGTGCTTAATACCAGCATTTATTGCCATGGTGCCTGTGGTGGCATCATGGTGTGTTCTCTTGGGGCAGCAGGTACTAGTCCTGCCCCATGTCTTGTCTCTCACTAACACTGCTGCCTCCCAGCCTGTCTTCTCTGTGCTTCTCTGCTGCCAGCAGGCATTCTGGCTCTTCCTCTCTGCTGCCTTCTGTTTGCCTTCAAGACATTGTGAGAAGGTTTTCAATCTCGTCCACACCCAAATTTGTAGACAGGGAGCAGTGAGTCATTTCACCCCACGATTTGCCCAGATATCGTCCTCACTGTCCTGTGGCCACTGTGCTAGGGCAGGAAGCAGCTTCTTGGGGAAAATCAGAAGTTCACTTCTTAAAATCTTGCATCTGGGGCACCTAAGAGACATACAAAGGGAGTGAGCAGTTGAATATACAAGTCTGAATTTTAGGGGAGAGTTCTGGGTTGGAGATGAGAATTTGGAAGTCATTATTAACCTTTAGGTCATACTTAAAGCTATGAGACTGGATATGGTCACAAAGAGAGCAAATATAGGTGGAAGAGTTAAGAGAGAAAATGGTTTTATTTAAAGGAGGAAAAAAATGAAAAAAAGCTACTGTAAATAATAATTACAATTTAAAGAAAACCATTATAGATTCTAAGGCTGGGTGGTATGTTAACTTCTTATTCATGGAAGTTGTGGAGAATAGATCTATCAGCCATTAATCTTATTCTAACACCTCATTAACTGACCTCAGAACTCTTTCCCACAGGGCGTGGAACCCGCCACTACTCGACACAATGCTTTGTCAATAGATCGAAAGGGGTACATATGATGAAACTTGCTCGCCAACTCTGAAACAGATTTCAGCCTGGGAGGGGCAGCGATTGATTTAAGTAAAAATAAATCAATTTCCTCCTGGATTTTTGGCCCTAAAATACCTTAAATATCTAACTGTGACACACAGGCTGGACTGGGTCCCTGTTAGTCCAGGACCAGACTGATGTAACTGCTGTCACAAGAGTGTCTACAGCATAGTGGAAAACCACCAGCATATGCTCAAAGAAGACCCTTAGCTGCATCTGCTGTGGAGAAATCTAGAGACAAGGAAACCTTCAAGCAGTATCTCCCAGAATCTCTTGAATCCCTTATACAATGTTTTCCCACTCCTTTCCTTCTAGGAATAAAAAAGATCCCAAGCCTTGAATATGTGATAGTGGATCCTCTAGGATCCATGAGTGATAGCAATACATAAAAGGTCATAGTCCTGGAGTTGTACCCTCATCTGGAGAGCCCAGATGCTGGGCTGTGGTCCTACGTGAGAGCTCACTCTAACCACCGGTTTGTTCATTTATAGAACTTACAATGAACTATTGGATATTTAGCTTATAGATCAAGTCACATTGAATGCTGACTGACATACATCCTATAAAATTATAAGTTGTTTAACTAGATAAAGCATTAATATCCATGAAACTCAAACTTGTTAAATGTTATTGCCTTGACAACTTTGGTTTGATTACCCTTCCTGAAAAATGGCCATAATGCTTATATTTTTTCCTGAATTTAAACAAATTATAATTAATTTTTAAACAATTAAAAAAGTTTTGAAAACTCAAGATGTTCCAAGAATTTCCAAACTGGAATTAGGAACAAATGTGTGCAGCAAGGTTCTGAACTTTGGCACTACTGACATTTGTTGTGAGGTGCGATCCTACATTCCATTGTAGGGTGGTTAGCAGCCTCCCTGGCTATACTCCCAAGATGCCAGTAGCACCCTTAACCTAAATGTGACAATAAAAATTTTCTCCAGACATTGCCCTATGGGACAAAAATCATTCCTAGTTGAGAACCATTGGTTGAATGGAATAAAAGGGCTTCATATTGCTATAGGATAGAGATTCTTAACCAGTGTGCAACAAGAATTTTTAAAACATGCATGATCTGACTGTTTAGTTGGGGCACTGACCTCTTTTCCTTTACCTTGTCAAATAGAAAAATGACAACAACCAACACAACAATAGCCATCTGATGTGAATGAATCGAAATTACGCCTATTTTTTTTGGTCAGATTGTCAAAAATATAATAGATTTTAGGTGTGCTGCAAAATTTTAGTAATTGGTTTACATGTGTCATGAGATAAAAAAGGTTGAAAATTGCTGCTATAGGAGATATATTTAAGACATTCTAATTTTTATGTGTCCCAACACCATGCCTCTTCCCTGCTGAGAGCAAAGCACCATGGACTGGAGGGTTTAATTGCCAAATCACACTTGGCCTTCTAGGACTGTGTGGCAGTGGGTGGTCCTCCAAGAATAAGATTCATTTGGGTTAGGTAATTTGGAGAGGAACACTAAAATCTAAAGAAATTAGGTCTCAGCCCACAGAAGTGGATTCTGAGACAGATGTCATAATTCCAGCAGATATGTCAACTCTCCAAGTCTAACTGATCTCCACATCTACGTAGATCACTGTTTCATTATAAAAAAATGTGCTGTTGATTGAGAGTCTTTACCCAAATATTTTGAAATTTCTGTAGTACACTTTGTGTTCAATAGTTTAATGTAATAGAGGCCAAAACTCAAAATATAAAATAACAGATGGGTAATGATCATTGATTCATGAAGAGGGAGTCAAGTCAGTTCTACCCCACCTGAAGGAAAAAGTTAAGACCCAAGATGAAGAAATATATGCCTTTGACTGCAGTGCAAAAATTATCCCTACATTAACCACATGCAAGAGATTGCTTAACAGGGATTACTGTAGTAAGACACAAAGTTGTTATATGAAACTGGAAAGAAATGAGCAAATTTAAATGTCAAGGGAGTTAAGATTTTAGAAGATCAATTACTGGCCTACATTTTGTTAAAAGATGTTATTTAAAGCAATGCTATTGGAAATACTTAGCAGTAGCTGCAGTAAGAATCATGGAAAGGTTCCTCCTTAGAGGACAGAAAGGGAGGTATCCATCCAGATGACTGAGGAGGGTTTTTAATTGAGTCTTCTAAAGTTCTTGTACCTACTGTCATCAAAGTAAATACAGTGCAAGGATATTTGTCCTCAACCCATGGAATATTCTAGAACAAAAAGTATAAGAAGTAAAGATTTTTTATTTGATTTTTAAGCTTTATTGAGATATAATTGGCAAATAAAATCCACATGGTTATTTTATTTTAATTTTTTATTGTTATTATATTACTTGTCCCGATTTTTCCCCCTTTGCCCTCTTTTGCCCAGCCCACCTCCCACACCTACAGTCAATCCCCACACCATTGTCTATGTCCATGGGTCATTCATACATGTTCTTTGACTAGTCACTTCCCCTTCTTTCCACCATAATTCTCCTCACTCCTCCCTTCTGGTCACTGTCATTCTGTTTCATGTTTCCATGCCTCTGATTCTACTTTGATTATTAGTTTATTTTGTTCATTTGATTCCTATTAAAGGTGAGATCATATGGTATTTGTCTTTCACTGACTGGCTTATAGCATTTCACTTAGCATAATATTCCTCATTTCTATCCGTGCTGTCACAAAATGTAGGAGTCCCTTCTGCCTTTCTGCTGCATAGTATTCCATTGTGTAAATGTACCACAGTTTTTGATCAATTCATTTACTGATGGGCACTCAGGCTGTTTCCAGCACTTGGCTATTGTAAATAGCATGGCTATGAACACAGGGGGGCTTAAGTTCTTTTAAATCTGTGATTTGAGATTACTAGAGTAAATTCCCAGCAGTGGAATCACTGGGTCAAAAGGCAGTTTTATTTTTAGTTTTTTTAGGAAATCCCATACTATTTTCCACAGTGGCTGCACCCTTCTGCATTCCCACCAACAGTGCACTAGGGTTCCCTTTTCTCCACGACCTCACCAACACTTGTTGTGTGTCAATTTATCCATGATAGCCATTCTGACAGGTGTGAGGTGATATTTCATTGTGGTATTAATTTGCATCTCTCTGATGATTAGTGATGTTGAACATTTTTTCATATGTCTATGGGCCATCTGTATGTCCTCCTTGGAGAAATGTCTATTTGGGTCCTTTGCCCATTTTTTAATTGGGTTGTTTGTCTTTCTGGTGTTCAGTCATATGAGTTTTTTATATATTTTGAGAGGTTAAACCATTTTCTGATGTATCATTGGCAAATATGTTCTCCCATATGGTTGGTTTCCTTTTCATTTTTGTGATGGTATCTTTAGCCATGCAGAAACCTTTTAATTTGATGTCCCATTTGTTTAGTTTTCCTTTATTTTCCTTGCCCTAGGAGATATATCAGCAAAAATATTGCTGTGTGAGATATCTGGAATTTTACTGCCTATGTTTTCTGCTGAGACTTTTGTGGTATCATGACTTATATTTAAGTCCTTTATCTATTTTGAGTTTATTCTGGTGTATGGTGTAAATTGGTAGTCTAGTTTCACTTTTTTGCATGTACCAGTCCAGTTCTCCAACTATTCGACTGTTTTTATTCCATTGTATGATTCTGCCCCCTTTGTCAAATATTAATCAATCATTGAAACATGGGTTTATTTCTGGGCTCTCTATTCTGTTCCATTGATCTATGTGACTGTTCTTATGCCGGTACCAGTCTGTCTTGATTGTAGTGGCCTTGTAGTATAGTTTGATATCCAGTATTGAGATCTCTCCAATTTTGTTCTTCTTTCTCAGGATTGCTATGGCTATTTGGGATCCTTTTTTGATTCCATATACATTTTTGAAATATTTGTTCCTGTTTAAGCTGTTACTTAAAATTGTACCCATGATCTTTGACTGGGTCATTTAGGTTTTCATATTTTCTGGTTTATCTCACTTAATATAAAAATAATTAGGTCCTTTCATTTTAAAATATCTGCAGAAATTTTTCTTTATGCTGAGGAAAAATTTTACAGATGAAATATAAATAAACTCTTTAAAAACTAGTAGCAGTTGCTGTGTTCTTAGGCATCCATATCATGCAGTCATTTAAGATAGCCAACTTTATCCAAAAATGAGAGCATAATATGTGTTAAGTGACAAGATAGCTTTTGGGTCCTAAACTTGATTGATTAACTACTTTGCCTTCAGTTGGTTTCTAAAGGAAGTTGTTCTTCAAAAAAGAAAAATGATTTGTAATGACTTTGAATACTTCTCTGTAAAACTCTCTTCTAAGGGGGTTGAATAATTTATGCATCATTAATATTGGAGAGGGAAATTATTTCTCAAAAGCTAGCTTTTCATAACCACTTTGCTATGGCTGATTGATCTCTCCACTCACAGGGACATGCATCCATGGAGTGTGTGACCCAATGTATCACTTAACCCCAGTACTTCTAAGCATATAAGAAGTGGGTCACATAAAAACAGACATATCTACAATCTCATTTTAATTGCCAAATACATGTATTGGAAAGAAACATACATCCCTAAGGTAAAGAAAGAAAGTGGGATATAGGGCAAAGACAGAAGTTGTGTTTCAGTAAAAGCAAATTCAGCTGCAGCCCTACATTGGCAAGTCTTAAGGTGTTAAGGTTGGCAAGGACACTTTGGCAAGGACATGCCTGAACTTTTTCCTGAGAGATTGGGCTTTTATGAGCATCCATGGACATATGTCTGTATCTTCATATAGATCTGCAGCATTTGACACAGTGTTTCATCATCTATTTTCTCTATTCTTCAGATTCTGATTTTCCCCACTTATGGTTTTGCTCTAGGTCACAGGTCACTGGCCAGCCTATATAAAGGCTTACCTTGAGTTCAGTGCCCACCTTAGGTCCAGTTTGTTACAAACAGGGAGGCAGGGTTGGTCATATGATATCAGAGTTGGGATGTCTCAAGGAGGGCTTTCTCACCTCATTAGTGCACCCATGCCCCTGTCTTCTGATGAGAGTATAATTTTCTGGAAATCATGTTCTCCTCCCTATATAGATATCCATAACAGGACTTAAGAGCCTAACTGAAAAGCAACTTTATTTATATCCATTTAAGCCTATCCAGTTTAAATCTATGTGAAAAAATTCTGACTTCTATGATTGAACTCTCTCCTCTGTTTTTTTATTTAATTATTGTTCAAGTGCAGTTTTCTGTATTATATTCGCAGCCCTGCCCACCCCCCAGTGCTCCCCACCTCCCTCCCATTTCCATCCCCCACCTTAGTTATTGTCCATTTCCACCCCCCACCTTAGTTATTGTCCATCCTGTGAATCCTTCCCCTTTTCCCCTGTGATTCTCTCCACTCTCCTCTCTGGGCCCTGTCAGCCTGTTCTGTATTTCAGTGTCTTTGGTCATATTTTGCTTGGTTGTTTGTTTTGTTGTTTAGGTTCCTGTTAAAGGTGAGACCATATGTTGTTTGTCTTTCACCACCTGATTTATTTCACTCAGCATAATGCTTTCCAGTTCTATCCATGCTGTTGCAAAGGGTAGGAGCTCCTTCTTTCTTTCTGCAGCATTGAATTCCATTGTGTAAATGTACCATAGCTTTTTGATGCAGTCATTTACTGATGAGCATCTAGGTTGCTTCCAACTCTTGGCTATTGTAAATTGTGCTGCAATGAACATTGGTGTGCATAGGTTCTTTTGGATTGCGGTTTCAGGGGTCTTAGGATATATCCTAGCAGTGGAATTGCTGGGTCAAAAGGCAGATTTATTTTTAATTTTCTGAGGAAATTCCTTACTGTTTTCCATAGTGGTTGTATCAGCCTGCAATCTCACCAACAGTGCACTGGGGTTCCCTTTTCCCTTACAAACTCTCCAACACTTGTTGTTTGTTGCTTTGTTTGTGATGGCCATTCTGACCGGTGTAAAGTAGTATCTCATTGTGGTTTTAATCTGCATTTTCCTGATAGCTAGTGATATTGAACATCTTTTCATATGTCTCTGGATCCTCTTCATGTCCTCCTTGGAGAAGTGTTTGTTCAAGTCCTTTGCCTATTTTTTAATGGCCTAAGCCATTTTTTAAAGATTTTATTTATTTATCTTTAGAGGGGAAGGGAAGGAGAGAGGGAGAGAAACATCAATGTATGGTTGCCTCTCGTGTGTCTCCAGCTGGGAACTGGCCTGCAACCCAGGCATGTGCCCTGACTGGGAATCGAACCACAATCGTGTGGTTCACAGGCCCGTGCTCAATCCACTGAGCCACACCAGCCAGGACCTTTGCCTAATTTTTAATTGGGTTGCTTGTCTTCTTAGAGTGGAGTTGTGTGAGTTCTTTGTATATTTTGGAGATTAAACCTTTGTCTGAGGTGTCATTGGCAAATATGTTTTCCCAAATAGTTGCTTTTCTTTATCTTAATACTGTTTTCCTTAGCCATGCAAAAGCTTTTAATTTTGATGAGATCTCATTTGTTTATTCTTTGCTTTATGTCCCTTGCTCTAGGGGACATGTCACTAAAAATGTTGCTGCATGAAATATCTGAGATTTTCCTGCCTATGTTCTGCTCTAGGACTTTAATGGTGTCATGGCTTATATTTAAGTCTTTTATCCAATTGAATTTATTTTGGTGTATGGTGTAAGTCGGTGTTCAAGTTTCATTTTTTTGCACATAGCTGTCCAGTTCTCCCAACACCATTTGTTGAAGAGGCTATCTTTACCCCGTTTTATGTTACTGCCCCTTTTCTCAAATATTAATTGACTGTAGAGATTTGGGTTTATTTCTCAGCTCTTTGTTCTATTCCATTGGTCTATGTGCCTGTTTTTATGCCAGTACCAGGCTGTTTTGATTACAGTGGCCTTGTAATACAGTTTGATATCAGGTATTGTGATACCTCCTACTTTTTTCTTCTTTCTCAACACTGCAGCTGCTATTCGGGCTCTTTTATGGTTCCATACAAATTTTTGAAGTGTTTGTTCTATATCTGTGAAATATGCCATCGGTACTTTAATAGGTATAGCATTGAATCTGTAAATTGCTTTGGGTAGTATGGACATTTTGATGATGTTAATTCTTCCAATCCATGAACACGGTATATGTTTCCATTTGTTTGTGTCTTCCTTGATTTCTGTCTTCAGTGTTGGGTAGTTTTCTGCATAGAGGTCTTTTACCTCCTTGGTTAGGTTTATTCCCAGATATTTTATTTTTGTTTTTGCTATATCAAATGGGATATTTTCTTGATTTCTGCTTCTGCTGTTTCATTGCTGGTATACAAAAATGCCTTTGATTTCTGGATATTGACTTTGTAACCCGCTGTTTTGCCAAATTTATTTCTTAGGTTGAGCAGTTTTGGGGTAGAGTCTATAGGATTTTCCAGGTACACTATCATGTCATCTGCAAACAATGCCAGTTTTGTTTCCTCCTTTCCAATTTGGATGCCTTTTATTTCCTTTTCTTGCCTGATCTCTGTAGCTAAAACTTCCAATACTATATTGAATAGAAGTGGTGAAAGTGGGCAACCTTGTCTTGTTCCTAATCTTAGTGGAAAAGATTTTAGTTTTTGCCCATTGAGTATGATGTTGGCTATAGGCCTCTCATATATTATGCTGAGGAAGTTTGTGTGATGGGAGTTTTTTTATTACAGCTTCAATTTCATCTGCTGTTATTGGTCTATTCAGGCTTTCTGCTTCTTTTTCATTGAGTTTTGGAAGATTATATTTTTCTAGAAATGTGTCCATTTCACCTAGGTTTCCAAATTTCATGGCATACAATTCTTCATAGTAATTTCTTACAATCCCTTCTATTTCTGTGGTGTCAGTTGTAATCTCTCCTCTTTCATTTCTGATTTTCGTTATTTGGGTCCTTTTCTTTTTTTTCTTGATGAGTCTGCTTAAAGACTTGTGTATTTTGTTTATCTTTTCAAAGAACCAGCTCCTGGATTCATTGATCCTTAAAATTGTGCTTTTAGTCTCTATGTCATTTAATTCTGCTCTGATCTTGGTTATTTCCTTCCTTCTACTTGCTCTGGGCTGTCTTAGTTGTTGTTCCTCGAGTTCTTGCAGGCATAGGGTTAGGTTGTTTGAAATGTTTCTATCTTCTTTAGGTAAGCCTGTATTGCTATGAACTTCCCTTTCAGGACTGCCTTCACTGTTTCCCATAGGTTTTGGGTTGTTGTGTGTTCATTTTCATTTGTTTCCAGAAACTTTTTAATTTCTTTCCTAATTTCATTCCTGACCCATTAATTGTTTAATAGCATACCATTAAGTCTCCATGATTTGGGGTGTTTGGGGTTTTTTCCTTTGGGGTTAGTTTCCAATTTCAGTCCCTTGTGGTCAGAGAAAATGCTTGCTATGATTTCAATTTTGTTGAATTTGTTGAGGCTCGTTTTGTGTCCTATCATGTGGTCTATCTTTGAAAATGTTCCATGTGTATTTGAAAAGAATGTGTATTTAGCTTCTTTGGGATGAAGGGTTCTATATCTATCAGTTAAGTCCATTTCATCTAGGGTGTTGTTTAATGCCACAATATCTTTGTTGATATTTTGTTTGGAAGGTCTGTCCATTTTTGACAGCGGGGTGTTAAAATTCCTACTATAATTGTGTTCCTTTCAATATCTTTCTTGAGGTCCTCTAGGATTTTCTTTATATATTTGGGTGCTCCTATGTTGAGTGCATATATATTTATGATGTGAATGTCTTCTTGGTGGATTCTTCCCTTGAGTATTATGAAGTGACCTTCTGGGTCTCTCATTATGGCCCTTTTTTTCAAGTCTATTTTGTCTGATATAAGTATTGCTACCCCAGCTTTTTTCCCCCTGTCTATTTGCTTGGAAAATTTGTTTCCAGCCCTTCACTTTCAGTCTGTGTAGGTCTTTTGTCCTGGCATGGGTCTCTTGTAGGCAGCATATGTGTGTGTCATGGTTTCTTATTCATTCAGCTATTCTATATCTTTTGATTGTAACATTTAATCCATTTCCATTTAATGTTATTATTGATATTTATTAATTGACATTTTTGTACCTGTGTTCCTCTCTCTCTCTCTTTTCCTTCCTTTCCTTAAAGCAGTCCCTTTAGCATCTTTTGCACAGCTGGTTTGGTGGAGCCATATTCTTTTAGACTTCTTTTGTCTTGGAAGCTCTTCATTTTGGCTTTTATCTTGATGGAGAGCCTTGCTGGGTAAAGTAGCCTTGGTTGTAGGCCTCTGGTTCTCATTACTTGAAATATTTCTTGCTATTCTCTTCTAGCTTGGAGTGTTTCAATTGAGAAGTCAGTAGGTAACCTTATTGGGGCTCCCTTGTATGTTACTTCCTTTTTCTCCCTTGCTGCCTTTTGTATTCTTTTTCTTGGAGATTTGCCATTTTAATGATGATGTGTCTTGAAGTCGTCCTCTCTGGATTCCTCTTCATTGAGACTCTGTGTTTCCTGGATTTGTGTGACTTTTTCTCTCATCAAATTAGGGAAGTTTTTCATCATTCCTTTTTCAAATAGTTTTTTCTATCTCTTGTTCTTTTTCTCCTGGTATCCCTATTATTCTGATATTATTATGTTTCATATTGTCTTGCATTTCTCTTAATCTCTCTTTATTCTTTCTGAGCCTTTTTTTCTTTTCTTGCTCTTTTTGGGAGATTCTTTCTACTTTGTCCTCAAACTCACTGATCTGATCTTCTGCTTCATTATCCTGCTTTTGATTTTTTTCTACTGTGTTCTTTGGCTCAGAAATTGTATTCTTCATTTCCTTTTGGCCTTTGCTGATATTTTTTATTTTTGTTTTCATGTTGATATAGTTTTCAGTGAGTTAATTGTAGCTCCCCTGTAGTTTCTGGTAGCTCATTGTGAGCTCTTTGAAATTCCTGATAACCATGCTTTGAATTCAATATCTGATAGTTGACTTGCCTCTATTTCATCTAACATTCTATCTGAGGCTTCCTCCTTTCCTTTTATTTGAGGATTGTTTCTTTGTCTTCCCATTGTTTGTGAGACTCTTCTTGTTATCCTCAGCTTCTTAAATTGACCTGTTCTGACTCCCTGGGTTAATGGTGTGAACTTCTGTGGTAGAATACCTGTGAAATTTAGTGGTGCAGTCTCTTTTGTGTATCCTAGTGTTCTCTGCTTTTACTTACTCTTGTTTCTTGTGATCAGTTGAAGAGGGAAGCAAAATAGTTTATGACAGTGGGAGAGTATTTTATGATATTTACAGTCACAGCCAGTAGAGAAGAGATAGAATATCTTTAGGCTGTATATAATGTTAACCATAACCTTCAACCCAACTTACCACTTTTAAGAAAGGATGGACACAAGATCAGTCTCTTGTTGGAGAGGGAAGGCTAGTGACTTGGATCTAGAAAGCAGCGAGGTTGTGGGCAGTCAGATTCTGAGGTAAGGTGAGAGTAAAGGATGGTAAATAGGTGTAGTGTGTGAGGAAATAGAGTTAATCACTACAGTAATAGAATTCAGGAAACCGTAAAATAGTCTATGTTTAATCTGGGAGATATGTTGTGAAATATTTACAGTTGTATAGAACAGCTATTATTTACAATAATATTAGAGCAACAATCATATAACAGACTCTATGTGATCTGGATAACATGAATGGGGGTATAGAATTTTGGGTAGTGTGCTAAATGAAAACAAGTGGCATGAAGTATAGAAAATTAGCAATACACTGTGGAGAATAGAACATGGGAAACCTTTCAAATGATACAATATAACCAGTCAAGGCAAAGAAGCCTATACAGAAAGAGGAGGAACACAAAGATACTATTAAAATATAAAAGAAGTGAGAATAATGAAAAAATTAATACAAATATTTAGCAACTTGTGGCTTCTTTGCTATAGCAAAGTAAAATTTTCTTCTCTGACTCAACTGTTGGGATGTCCCCTCTTTGGGTCCAACTCTGGTCTTTTTGCAGTTCCAAGTTGTTTGTGTCATTTGTGGGTAAAAGAAAAAAAAGGCAGGCAAAAGGAGGAAAAAGCAATAAGTTTGGGAAGAAAGGAAGAAGGAATAAAACAAGAAAGAAGAAAAGAGAGGAAAAAAGTATTGAAAGATAAAACAATGGTAAAATTCTAAGATAAAGTATTACTTAAAACAAAACAAAAACAAACAAACAAAAAAACATTTCTTGTTGGTTTCTAACTGGCCAAACCGGTTTTTCTGCCTGCAGCAGGCTGAGGGGGGATTCCTGTGGTCTTTCTGTGAGTGCTGTCCCAAGAGCTATCCTGGCACCTCTCTCCAGCTCCCCATGAAGGGGATCTAGGTTCTTTTCAGAGCACTTTCCCCGGGAGTCCTGGCTGTGGGCTGGGGTGGGGCACTTGCAGGGTGTCTGAGTCCTGCAGGATCTGGCATTTTCCTTCCCAGTTTTGTGGGGGAACTCAAAAGCTTTGGCCCAACCTCTGGATTGCTGCCAGGCTGGGTGGGGAGCAAGCCAAGTGGGTGGCACGGAGAATCCTTCAGTTTACTTTCCAAAAAATTTCTCCTTAAGAAAGCTTGCCTCTCAGCACAGCCTAATCTCCCAGCCAGACCCATGACTATTGTTACTATCTGAGTCAGAGCCTGACAATGTGCCTCTCAATTCTCCCGAGCTGGCGACCACAGAATTTGTGGTTGATCAAGGCCCTTTGTTCTTGTCACCCTCTCTGTAAACTCAAGCAAACAGGTCTCTCCCCAGTGTTGCCCAGCCTTGCTTGGCTGGGGAAGGAGAGAGCTGACGACCCTGCTCTCTTCCAAGTACCCTTAGGCAGGCCCTGGGCTCTCAAAGAGTCCGTGGTAGACTCACCAGGTGCTGGGTGCTGGGTGCTGGGCATTGGCCAAGGCCGCTGCTATTCCTGTCTTTGCTCTGGTCCCTGAGACTCTACTACTGTCTTGCAGCTGTCTCCTTCCTGTCTAGTTTTTTAGTGTCCGTTACAATTTCTGGTCTGTTATTTTCATATATGCTGGGGAACTGTTGGCTGATTGTGCTGTTCCTCTGTAGATCAGCCAGGATTTTCTCCCATGTGTACAGGGAAATGGAATCCACTCCGTCCTACTCCATCACTATCTTCTGCTCCTTATACACATTTTTATTGTAATGAAATGCGTCAATAAGAAGTATTATATCATTTATTTCATTTTTTCTCGGCCTTTACTTGCCCCTGCTTAAGTTGGTTAATTAATGTGTCTACTGCTTTCTCCTTGGAGCTCTTCTCCCTGGTGTCTAACAACAAGGATGCTTGTCATCATTCTAATCTTGCTGAAGAAGAAGGTTTGAGTGTCTGCAATTTGGAATCAACTGAGCCTGAAGCTAAATTCTGCTAAAACAGAAACCTTAAAGTTGTCCTTGAAGCTCTTTGGAGGTGTGATGCTCACATCTCACATCCAATCCATGGAGATGTGATCATTAATGTCAAAACAGAGACAGAATGTGGCTGTTTGGCACTAATTCTTCTGAAGCTTTAACATCTTCAACTACACAATCCCACCGATGACTGGTTCTGGTTTTTGAGAAAATAGCTGGTACCGTTCTTTCTATCAGGAAGAGAGAGTAATAAATGCAATTGGTACATGTTAGTAGGTGATAATTATGAAAGGAAAACAGTAAGAACAACATCTCAGTAATACTAGAAGGTAGAATTATAAATTAGGTGATAAGGCTGAATTAAGCAAAGGAGTAGAAAATGAGAAGGGATTTGGTCAGGCAGATATCTGGGAACAACCAGGTAAAGATCCTAAGGGAGGAGGAGCTCAGTGAGCTCTGGGAGTAGCAATATGGCCAGTGTGGCTGCAGGACAGTGGGCTAAGGGAGGAGTGGCAACAGATGGAGTAGAAAATGAAGGGAGGGATGTTCTAGGACCTAAGCACCTTAAAAATAGCGTTAACCCCATTTATGGTCACAATTGCAACATAGGTAAACATGGCTCACCTCCTTGCACATCACATCAAAATTACAACTAAATTATAGAACATCCATCATTCAGAAGTGTCAGAAATTGAGCTGAATGGATGCCCCACAATGTTGGAATTAAAGAACATACTACTGTGACTAGTAGAAGGGGCAGAGAGGCAGAACAGACTAGTCCCACACCCACATGTAGCAGATAAAAATCAGGAGGGATATTTCAGGAGCAAGGGATCCCAGCCCCACATCAAGCCCCCCAGCTCAGGTTTCCAGTGCCGGGAACAAATGTTGCCATAACTTCTGGCTGTAAAAACCAGCAGGGATTGAGGCCTTGGAAGACAGAAACTGCAAGACTCTCTGGGAGTTCCTCTAAAAAGGCCCATATGCAGACTTACTAGGACTCACTCTCTCTGAGCTCCAGCACAGGGACAGCAGATTGAAAGGCACCAGAGACATATGGGAGGAACTGAAATGTGTAGCATGAGGGCAAGAGCTGGAGGGGGCAGCTTTCTCTCAGAGATATGCAGGCAGAGGCCATTGCTATTTGTCTGAGCCAGCAGTGGATGCCATATGGGAGACTCCATCAACCTGGTTCACACTGTTGGCCCCACCTTTGTGATTTCTTGAGGCCCTGTCCCACCCAACATTTGGGCCCACCCGAGCTGTTTCCAGTGGCTTTTCCATATGAATGGCTTGTCTTGATCAATACTTTAGATTTTCCTAAACACTCTCAAACAAGCACCATCTGCCTTCAGTGAATCCTGTACCTCTCACTAAGTTGCCCCAGGCCTGGCACTAGAAACACCTGGCCTTGGTTCATAGTTTGGCCTCACCTGGGCACCTCCAAGCCCAGTACAACTAGCAGCCATCTTCAGATGGCCGCACCACCTTACAGCTGCCGCATGGTGGAGGAGGGGAAGCCTGGGGGCTTCTGGTCATGGGCATTCTCAGAGACCCCCTTCCAGAACCTCCAAGAGCTGTGCTCACCCAGCTGTGTTCACTAACAGTCAAACTGTGTGTGTGTGTGTGTGGGGGGGATCAGAAACCCAGTCCGAGTGTGAGCATATCTCTTTAGACCACTATACGCAGGAGGAAATAGGACAATGTCAGGAAGAATATCAGTCTGTTGGTGGCTTCAACATTCCATAGCTGGTCCAATACATAAACATGTTTTTTAATTTTTGTCTTCTGCATATAATTAGCTCACAGGGACTCTGATTTAGGAGAAGTACAGGTGCAGAAAGGAGGCCATTAGCCCTCATCTCCCTGGGTACCGGCACAGTTGAGGTTCTGACATCCTGGCAGCTAGGCTATGTGTCTGTGTTCTCTCTGCTTCTGGAATTTCTTCTGCAGTGTTTGTGAGGGTCACCTAAAGTGCAAATGATGGATGGGGACAATGAAGTGACTGGGCTGCTATGCCCAAAAGATCACAGCCAGACTGAGACAGTGCTGGACCTCCAGGCTCCTCAGCCCATGATCCCAGGTAGTTCTTGGGGTGGAACTAATTGTCAACCCACCATTCCCTGCTCATGGAAGCCTTCATAATCAAGACTGGGAAGAAAGACAAATAGCCTAAAGTACATTTCTCTGAGTGTCTCTCTGATCCTTTTGAATATATGTGGTTGTATGGTAGCTGGTAGTAATTGTGAAAGTATGTAATCATCCATTTTCATACCTTCCCCTTTACTCCAGCAAAGTACCATGTAGAATGGGGCTTTGTGTGGCATCTACTACAAATATTTGTCAGTGGCGTGGTAAATGCAGTGAATTATTTCCCCACGGATAAATAAAGCTGGGAAGCAGTGCTAACAGCAGAGGAGTCCATAGGCTGTCATAAACCTCCAAATTTGCTTTGTGCCAAAATATCTTACTACAGCATTGATTGTACTTGGAAAGAATTTACTGAGTAGTAAATCAGTCAGGTTAAGTAATTAGAGTTTGTTATCATTTATTTTTAAACCCAAACTGGTACATTGTCTCTGAGGTCCTAGGCAAGCAGCCTACACTGTGTCTAGGACACCATTGCACAGTTTAAATCTACTAGTTCATGCCCGCGGTGGAAGAAAAGCACGCTGAACTAGCACATAAGGGTGACAGGAGGACACCCTGGGCCTGAGGGGAAGGGCTGGGGGGAGGAAGCCATGGGAGGTGCTGGAAGAGAGAACATAATAAAAAGATGTTTACTGTATTTTCATCTTTTCCTTATACTTGATGTATAAGGAAGTAAAACATAGTTAAGGTGAATTTTCCTGTGAACCTCCCCTCAACCCAATCTGCTTTCTCAGTATAAATTTGCAGCTTAGCCATCCCTCACATGTGCTTTATATTTTTGTGCACATATTTGTACCTACACTTAAAATATAGTATTTTTATACATCTTAAACTTTTACACCCATAATATCAGACAATGTAATATTCCACACCTTTTTTCATTCCCCAGTATTTTTTTTAGATATAGCAATACTGAACTATATTGCATAGCCAGTTTTTCCCGATAACATTATACAGTGTTCTGGCATATACTGCACCATAGTTATCCATTCTCCTGTTGATGAACACATAGCTTCACCTCAGTTTAGACTCTTTCTAGCAATGGGACTGTGGCCGGCCCTGTCAGCCTCCTGCACTCAGGCTCCCCCTGGAGAATGAAGTCAAAGCACCCCGTGTTGCCCATTGTGTGTATGAATTAGCTTCTCCCCTGTGCATCCAGAATAGTGCTGGTTATGCACCATCCTTGGGATAGTTGAGAGCATAATCCTACAAATTGCTTTCTGTTTTATGGTTCTGATGGGAAGCACTTACTGAGTAAGTCTCTGAGTCAAATTGCGGGGTCATAGGGTTTGTAAATAGTTCTTTCTTTACCAGGTCTGGCCAGAAGCCATACCAAGTGATGTTCTAGTCCACATTCCCTAGCACTGTGTGGGCAGTTTGCTCCTGTTCTTGTACTGGTTGGTACCATCAGATTTTTTTGGTTTTGCCAATTAATAGCTGTAAATAGTATCTTATTGTTTTAATTTCCATTTTTCTGATTATGAGTCTGTGTGAGAACCTTTTTCATATGTGTGTATATATACATATATATTTTTGTGTGTGATTGGATTTCTGTTATAAATTCCAAGTTTACATACTTTCATTTTTCTATTCATTTTTTTTGTTTTTTCTTATTTATGTATTCTGGTTACTAATTCCTTGTTAGTTACGTGGAAATCAAAAATATATTTTATTTATGTTAGGATTCTTTTGATAGACAGTTTTCATCCTAACTTAGTTTTAATCAAATTTATTGATCATTTCTGTTATAGTTTGTGCTCTTTGCATTTCTTTAGAAATTCTTCCTGGCCCATGTTTTATTCCCAGTATATTTTTGTAAGGTTTAAAGTTTCACTTTTCTTATACAGTTTTTATTCCTCCTGCAAATTATCAATTGATGAGGTACAGGTGTTACTTCTTTTCCTTTAGTGATAACTGTCTATTCAATTGTCTTTACGTGCCAAAGCTGACAACCTCTCCTCCTTTCCACATGGGCTTAGGGTTTTTCTGCACTCTCCACTCTGCCACATTCTGCTCTCCCTGTGCCAGCACTGCATTAATGACCACAGCTTCATACTAACTTTGAGATTTGGCAGAGAAACTTCTCTTACTCTTTTTCCTCTTATTACCATCTCACCTATTTTTGGACCTTTGTTCTTACATAGGAATTTTAGGATCATATTAGGACTTTTGTTACAATTATTTTTAGGTTAACAGAATGATTTGGGGGAGATCTAATATTAATGATATTAAGTTTTTTTCATAAATATGCTATATCTTTGCATTTACTCAAGTGGGTTTTTTTGTTTGTTTCTTGGTAGTATTTTGTAGTTTACTTCAAAAAGTTCCTTCACATCCTTTGTATGATTTAGTCCTAGGTACCTTATAATCCTTCAGCTGTTGTCTTTTCAAATATTTCACCTACTCTCTAACTTCCAGGTCCCTTAACCATTCTACTTACCTCTGTATTTCTGTGCTGCATTGTGGTAAATTCCTCAGAACTCTTCCAGTTCACTAAATCTTGCTTCCACTGTGCAGTCTGGAGTTAATTCCATCTGTACCCTTTTTTAATATTTTATTTATTTATCTTTAGAGGGGAAGGGAAGGAGAGAAGGAGAGAAATATCAATGTATGGTTGCTTCTTGTGAGTCCCCTGCTGGGAACTGGCCTGCAACCCAGGCATATGCCCTGACTGGGAATTGAACCATGATCGTGTGGCTCGCAGGCCCATGCTCAATCCACTGAGCTACACCAGACAGGGCTCTACTCTTTTTATTTAGGTGGCCAAATTTTCATTTCCAAAGTTTTATTTCAGTTAGTTCTCTTCTGTATCCATACGTTTCATTTTTGCCTGTTTTCATTCCATAATGTCCTGTTTTTTTTTAAATAGGTATGTTTTAATTTATTTCCCTGAGTATCTTAAACATATTTACTGTAAAATCTTTATCAGACTAGTCCATGAGAGGAATTAATTCACATGAGATTCATGTTGATTTTGTTATCTGTCAATCTTTCTTAGCATTGTATATTTTGCAGGTGTTGTGCACAGGCTCATACTGTTATTCTTCTTTTTCCTGCCACATTCCCTTTCCCTCATTAGTGGTCATGTCTCTGAGCCCTGGATCCTGTAACCTAGAATGAGCTCTTCACAGGGGATTTGAGCTCTTCGGCCATGATGGCATTAACTTGGATCCAGTCACGACCTGGATGTAGTGTGTCACCACGCAGAGGTGGCCACCCTTTCTTTCAGTTTTCATTTTCCAGATTATTAGTGGGAGGCTGGCTGTGTCTGCTTCCTCCCACCTCTCATGGCCTGGAGTGAGCAGGGGTTTTACCCAGTGTCCCTGACAAGGCCCCTCCTTCTCTGGTGGCCATTGTGGGCCATGGAAGGCGGTATGTCCTTGTCCCCACAGGAGCCTGGGAGCTGGTGGGCCCTTCACACGGCTTTGGGTTCCATTCCATTTCTGACTCATGGTTCTGTCTTCCTTTGGAAGGGGGCCATGGTTACTTCTATGTATATTTTAAGTCTGTCTTTGCATATGTTCCAGCAGAGGTTATACATCAAAGGGTGATCATGTTTTGCCACCTTGACTAGTCCCCAAACCTGATTTAAAAAATAATAGTTTTCAGAGTCATGTGGTGTTATCCTAATATTTGCCTATCACAACAGTGCAGTTCGGTGCCCTTTCAATCTCTGCTCCCATCTGCCTTTACGATGAGAGAATCAGAGACAATCTTCTTTCAGTGAATCATATCATGATCCACCAGCTGAAAGATTAATTCGGGGAATGTGATTAGAAAGAGACATCTGAGTAGTTTTTCCAAGCCATAAGGCATGAACATCAGTGACAAGATTTAAATAACTGAAATGGATTCTTTTTAGTTTTCTCGTTTTGCCAAATTAGCATCAAAATGTTTTTACCAGTATTGGTTACATGATGTCAAAAAGTCTAACTGCTTTGCTGGTTACAAATTATTGCTGTGTTCATGTGCTGACTGAAAGAATACTTTCAGTTGCTAAAATACCATTTTTTGCCCTTTGAAACAGGAATGATAATATGGTGCAAATTGAGAATAATTAATATCTGTGATATACCATATTCTGTGTAATTTTTTCAACAATTTGTCTACAGTCTAAATAAGGAATTGTACCATCTCTTTAATAAATTCTGTGTTCATCACTGCTCCTATAACAGTAGAATCAACCTGGAATTGATATATCCTTTAGAATTAGGGCTGTATCTCCCCAAATGACACATTAGATTGAGGTTAGCGCTGGCTGCACTTTCCAGGGTCCCACCTAGTTAATGTTAGCCCATGTTTCATCATTACTGTGCTGTCTGATTTTGGAACATGCTAGTGAAACATCCCCTCTTGGATTAAAAAAATAACGTGGCAGAGTCTTTATAGACCTTTCAGATTTATGTTCACTTTTAGCTTAATTAAAAAGATATGCATTTAAAAATAAAAAAGGCCCTGGCCAGTGTGGCTCAGTAGTTTGAGTGCCAGCCTGTGAACCAAAGGGTCGCTGGATGGATTCCCAGTCAGGGCACATGCCTGGGTTGCAGGCCAGGTCCCCAGCTGAGGGTGTGAGAGAGGCAACCACTTCTTGATAGTTCTCTCCCTCTCTTTTTCTTTCCCTTCCCGTCTTTCTAAAAATAAATAAATAAATAAAATATTTTAAAAAATCAATTTTTTAAAAAATGAAAAGGGTATACAATACTTGGGGATAGTTCATTTTGGGTTCTGCCCAATAATATTTGACATTGTTGCCAAACTTAGGTGCTAAACCTTTAAGTGGCTTTTCATGTTCACATTTGTACTGTTAAGAGAAGAAGAAGAAGACAGCATTGAATTTTAAATATTAAAATATCAAAGCATTTTATATGAAGGCTTCGAAGTTAGCTACACTCTGTCTGAAGCCACTATCACTCGATACTTCAAGAGAACTCCATTTGAATTCCCAAAACAGGACCTAGATTCATTTTTTTATGTTTTAAAATTTTAAACATGAGATAAACATTTTTCTCTTTTTTCCGTCCTAAGTTTCAAGACTATAGAATTCAGTGTGGGTTATCAGAATTTATAGAAAGTGAAAGTTCTTAAAAACTTGAATCATTTTTGTTTATACTTGAGGCGTCTTAAATATTAAAATCTTTGCCGAGGAAAAGGGATTTCTCTGGCCTTTGAATAGCCAAATAAAGTAATGTAAATACATAGTGATAACCACAGAAATAAGCTTTATTAAAGTGTCAATTAAATGCCAAAGTTGAGCCCTTGTGAAGGTGTTGTTTGATCTTAGAATCTTTTAAGAAGAGCAATTGCAGGTTTTAGAATGATAGTGGAGTGCCTGAGCGCCTGGAACCCTAACCTGGAGGTCGTAGAGGTGGTTCCACTCCAAACAGAAAAACCCCCTTTGTATCATGAAAGACTGAGAGAGCTACCTCTGGGTCCCATGCCAGCCTTGGGTCAACTGTCTCCTTGCCACAGGGATGCATCTGTAACCTGAGGGCTTGTGACCTGAGGCCCTTGCTTTCCGGAGCTGCAGCAAAAGACCTGAGCCTTCCAAGCCTTCTCTTCCAGACAAGGAGCAAAGAATTCCATCCAATCAACCTCTTGAAGTTATCCCTAGACAGCTTCCTCTCCAGAATGCTGAGGACAGTCTGAGCACTCTCCAGTGCCACTTGGTCTGAGGCTTTTTTTCCTCTGTGAAAAGCAAGGTATAATTATAGACAGGGCTAAATCACTCCAGCCTCCGGGAACAAGGTTCCTTTCTCCGTGGAATGGACTGCGGTCAGGCCATTCCACCAAAGAAGTTATGTACTGTTCCTGCAGCTTCTGTACAATGTCTTCATGTAATCTAGGACTTCCCAAACTTGGCAGAGAAGAGAAAACCCCTTCGCTGGAGAATGTTAGGGTATTGGTGGCTGAAAGTCCACATCTTGTTGAAGGCTTTTATGTTTTCCAAATATTCTTGCAAATTTTGCATTATATTCCAAAAAAATCTGGTTTTATATTAATAGAATTATAGTGTTCCATTTGTAAATTATTACAGCATTTTTGGAAAGTACTTTGGCAGTATCTGTTAATGTTAAAAATACAATATATGTAGCCTTTCACTCAGCCATCTTGTTCTGGGGAATTTGTCTCACAGAAATAAGTGCATCAGTATATAAAGATGTACATATATTTATGACCACATGTCATGGCCAAATTGAAATAAAATGAATGACATTCAACAAAGAAGTGCTTGAATACATCACATACAAATCATGGAGCCAACACGCCCTGGAATCATGCAGCCCTTAAAGCCACTGCATTGGAACCTGGCCAGACCTGAAGGGTTTTCTATGAGTAAAGCAAAATGCAAGAAAGCACATATAGGAGCCCTTTTATAAGACAGACAAACAATGACAGAATAACCCTGTATGTGTCTAGCTATATGTCTTGTAAGTAATGATATTAATATGAGGTATGAGGTAGCTCACTAGGTTACCTGCAGGAAAAAGGGATACAGGGAGAAGGAAGATGAGGTAAGCAAAAAGGAGAGAGAGAGAAAGAACAAGAGAGAGACACAGAGAGAGATTGCATTTATATAATCATGTGATATTAGATATGTATATGTGATCTGTTAATGCAAATTTTAAATGAAACAAATTGCCTTCCTTCTTATAAATTTGGAAAGTGCGCTGGCTTGTGCTGACCAGCTTTGCATTCTGCTGTCCCACAGCAGCACAACCCTGGGAGCAGGTGCACATTGGCATGAGAAGCATAGGCATGACGACATCCTTACTACAAAGCTCTGATGGGGTATAAGCAACCATGCCACCTCCAGCTGCTAGAGTGCCAGCAGCTAGGAGGTTCTGTTGGTTCTGCCATGGTGTAAACGTAGAAGGCTAAAATTCCCTAGACTTTGGTACCTTGATTCTGAGGCTTGGTTTCTGCTGACTCTAACTTTTGATGCATCACCTGATTTGACCTCTAGCTCCTATCAGTGATTTCTGGTTCTTTCTGTGGTTCCACTGGTAGTTAATAGGCTGTAATCTCATCTCAACCTCTAGTTTTCATGCAGTTTCTACATCTGAACCACTCTTTTTGTTGTAAGGTACTTTTTTCTTCATTCCCTTCTTGGCCTTTACTTAGAACAGCCTGGCTTTTGATCCACTTGAATAGGATCGAGAATACTTTTCATATGAACTCTGTTAAATGTATTTTTTTTTTCCCATTGACTTTTCATGGAACATTCTGAAACTGCCATGTTATTGATAACAGAGATTCAGATGGATCTGTAATCTGTTTCATGTTTCTTTAGAAGCTTGAATTCTATTTTGGGTGAATTTGGATGTTTGGTTTGGACTGTCCCCTTTAGCACAGTAGTTTCTTTGCCTTAAAAATCACCCACAAAATCTGTTTTAGAAGGGAATCTCAAAGGTCATCTACTCCAACCAACTTCACATGTAGTAATCCTTTCTGAAACACTTCCACAAAGTGCTTGGCCAAATTTCTGAACATTTTCCTGTCACTGTAGGAAACTTGCTGTTTCCAGAAATGAATTGTTTTCATCTGTGCACATTTCTTCTCACTGACATTAGTTTAAATCTGACTAGTGAAGTGTTCATACTCTTAATGGCAGTCAAGTAGAAATTATATTCTTTCTTGATAGAGATAACATCATCAAGACCTTTTAAATTGTGTCAGATGCAACAAGTAGCATCACATTAACATACCAGGCATTCTAGAAGAAAGGACCAAATAACTGACAACCAAGAAAAAAAAAACCCTGATGATATCACTTTGTGAGACTTCTGCAAGCTTAAGTTGTTGATTTCTACTCTGCCTCAGTGCCCTGTGTTGCAAATCAGCAAAGGCTCCCAAGGGAAACTGTAGCAGGAAGGTCTGGCTCACATCTCAATATCTCTTGTTCCTTGTGGGTAAGTTGACTACTCAGGTTGCTCTCCAATGCTTTCAAGCAGTTAACTTTTGTATTTTGTATGTGTGCGTATGTGTTGCTTGTAGTTGTTGCTATTTTCAGTGGGAATTCTGGTCTGACACAGAGTACTCCTGCATAGTCAGAAGCAGTCTGAATACACGTGATAATGAGAAATGTTAATGAACTATGATATCGATGTTCATAAATTGAAATCAGGTAACATTTGGGAGGAATTCAGAATTCAGAGGAACTAAGGCTTTACGATTTGGGGACTAGAGTTCATGCCCTCATTTTCATTTTCAACTTTTATTTTTTTTAATTTTATTTATTTATTTTTAGAGAGGAAGGGAAAGAGAGAAATATCAATGTATGGTTGCCTCTTGTGAGTCCCCTGCTGGGAACTGGCCTGCAACCCAGGCATGTGCCCTGACTGGGAATCGAACCGCGATCATTTGGTTCGATGATCAATCCACTGAGCTACACCAGCCAGGGCTCATTTTCATTTTCAAAAACTGATTTTAGTGCAGAAAAGTGAGCTGATATATTCATGCCAGATGACTTAACCAACCAGTTCCTGTATTTGTGTACCCTTGGAAGTATCATGACAGAAGAGAATTCAAAGTATTTAGATGGATTGCAGCTTCATCCAAGAATTCCAAGTCTCTGAAACACTTTTTCAGCATCAAGATTTTGCTTGCTTTATGAGAAAAAAAATTTTAACACTTAAAAAAATATCTCTAGCACTACCACCTGACATGAAATAGTATAGCTAAATACCATATTGTACATCCAGTTTATCCAACCAAGTACTAAATTGTTATGGTTTAAGCCATAGGATTGTATGTAATTCCTAATGTTATTATGTTCTGTTTTTGAATTTTTAGCGCAAAGCTTTTCTCGGTGAATGAACTGACTTAAATTATCCTTATAAATGTTATTCAGTGTTACATAACATGTGTGAAATTACCCCCAAAGGAGAACTACCTTTATACATTAGAGGTTCTAAAAAAAGACCTTCACGTGATATTTCCCAATCTACCAAAACAAATAATTTCCTGCTGCTGTCCATTTAATTGGCACAATGTCCAACAGTTTTCCAATTCACAACAGAGTTCTCTTCTCCTCACTGATAAATATGGCTTACATTCTCTCATCAGCTCTAATAGAAAATACCAAAGTTTATCTTGACCATGCAGCTCACATCCTATAAGTTTCCTACCAGTTCTTCAATACCTTGAACAACCATTTTTCAGATGACACTTATATTTTCAAAAGGCTATTTCTGTCTGTTCAGGATACATAATTGTAACTATATATTCAATAAACAGTTTTATAAACTCGCCACTTCTGAAAGGCCAAATGCTGAGCAATTTTTCACTTATTCATTATTCACAGTTACAGCATTTATTTCATTCACATTCAGAAACAAATCTGATGGTTTCTAAGAGAAATGAAATAGTTTAACTCTTAAGTTTTCATCCCCAATCTTTCCTTTTGCCAGTGTTTATTGTGGTTTATTTGAAAATGGCATTCTATGTTGTATGCTTTCAGGGCAGACATGCTCATTTGCATATTAAATACTTAGCATATTTTCATGCAGAAGTGAAAAATACTATTCTCTCATATTTTTTATGGCACATTTAGCTTTTTGGGTCTCCTGTTCTTTTTTTTTCCCTTGTACTATGGATATGAGGAATATTTCACTTTCCTTTCAATCAAGTGTAAGAGAACCAGTGACATAGCTTGATGACTGATGGAAACTGACATTTGACCTTAAAATTGTGCAGACATTAGAGAACACCGGAGACTGTGGCAAACGGAAGAGTCAGTGCCCTGTCTAAAGATGGGAACCACTACCCAACCAAGTGTCACTTACTATTTCCAGACCTTCTGATTAAAAAAAATACCAGTAATTTAGATTCTTTTTGTAATTTCTCCATTTTGAATATTGTTAATTAATTCCATGAGTTCTGAAAATGCTTTAGCCAAACAGAATATGTCTGTTGGGCTGTTTTGTCTTACAGGTGTCTGTTTAGAACTTAGTTTTATGTGATTGTAGACTCCAAGAATGTTAGTGCTGGACAGAACCTTAGGGTTTATTGTAAATACATAGCTGTTGAGACTTCAGACTGGAACCTGGACTCCCAAATTTCATTTGAGGATGCTACAGGTTTCAAATCTGTTTCATAGAAAAAAACTTTTGAGCAGCACTATTAATACAAAATGTAGCTGTACTTCGATAGTCAGAGTAGGAAGAATTCAAGGAATGGTTGTCGGTCTTTCACCTGAATTAACTGAGCAGTTCTATCCACATTTTTATTATTTCTACCTCAGTAGATAGGACTGTGGGGGGTCAGAGGGTGGGTGTTCACACTGTCTGGGTTTCCCCATTACCTATGATTCAGAATTAATCACTGTTCACTTTCTCCTTTCTTTCAAATATGTAGAAAATTGTCTTCTCAGGTGATAGAACATTCACTATCCAAGGAGAAATGTCCATATTAAATATTAGGAGAAGAATTCCTTATGAGAATTTACGTGTTTGAATTTGGAATTGCTTTCTTAAAAAACACTGAATTAGAAGGGATTTGGCAGTGAATGTTCCCCAAAGTTCTGAGTCTCCTGGCCAGAGGAACAGGGAGGCATCATACCTGTACACAAAGAAAAAGAATATCAGTGTGGCTGAGGTCATGTCACAGTGGAGCTGATTAGTGTCATGAGATGGTGCTCAGTCCCTCAGCCTTGCTGTTGCCTTCATAGAAATTAGGTTAACGAGGTAACCTTTCTTTCTACTGTTTCTTGCAATTGTGATATGGTTCAACTATTGCTTAGGGCCATTTGTCCAGGGGTTTGGTGTTTGCATGTTTTAAAAAAAGAGTTTAGTGACCCAGAAGCGCCCTGTGCCTGGCATGGTAGCAGGTAGGTGACAAAGACACGGGCTTGGCTCCGACACCTGGGAGGAGGACAGATGAGCGATGCCACTGATGGAGATAGTGACACTTGACCCCACTGGCTTCTGCGAGTATGACCAACGTTAATTTACCCAGAAGTAAAATGGGAGTCAACTTCACTTTTTAGATTTCCTTTTGTATACATTTGATAATCTGAAGCAGAAAACTAAACAATTTTATTAGCGCAGATGGTTAGCAGCACTCTGCTGGAGAGGCTGTGGCAAGCTGTAATTCAGAGCATGTGCTGGGAGAAGTGCTGCCCTGTGTTTCCACTCAGCCACAGGCATCCTCTATTAGTGGTGGTCCAGTCTCAGCTTTTTAATTCTGTTTAAGGAGTTGCTGTTGCCAAGGAAGCATTTCTGCCATCACTCAGGCAGATGTAAACCTACCATACAGCCTCAGGGTGACAGGAAAAGAAAGAAAACCACCTCTCTGAATGCTTTTTGGAAGAAAAAATATGAGCCATATAAGCTATTCCCATTTCAAAGGTTGCTCTCATCTGAAAAAGACATTTGGAGGTTGAAGTGGGATATTGCTGCCGCTGTCCCTCACATGGTGGAGAGAAATAACAGGCAACTATTTCTGTAGGTGCAGCTCAGAAGAAAAGCTATGCAGGACTGGGCCACTGCTGTCAGATAAAATGGGGAGCCAAGCAGTTATTCAGTGCATTTCAAACAGTGCCAAGAACCAGTCATGGTTTTTGCCCTGAGGTATGTAGACTGACCATTCTAGAGTGAAAATAGCTTCCAGTCCCTGCCCCATTATAAGGATAATCTGGCTTCATGGTTGTTGTTTTTTTACGTCAAGCAAGAGAGAAAACCACACAAAAAATTGACTTCAATTTTTCACTTCAGAAGTATTTGTTGAGAACCTCCTGTGTGCAGGTGTTATGCTGGGACTCAGCAGGGAACAGACAAGTATGGCTCTTGCCTGCTCTCACCACTGTCCGTGGGTTCCACTGCAGGTCCTAGCAGCCATTCTCTGTGTCAATGAGCCACGGTTGCTGCATAGCTCTGTGAGAGGTCAGCTCTTATTACATGAGCAGTTCTGCCTTATATAATCTATTCAGTAGGTGATTCTTCACTGATGAATATAACCACACATCCCTCTTTAATGCCTGTAGAGTGTTCAGTTGTGTGATCCCACCATTATTTAGGTAAATCTGTCCCTACTGAAAACATTTAGGCTGTGTCCAGAGTTATCTGTCTTAATTTATGTAACTTGTTTTGCTCTTTAAAAACTTAGCAGACTTTATTGTTTTTAATAGATTGAAGTGCTCAGAAGAATGAGCAGAAAGTAAAGAGTTTCCACGTACCCCTTTATCCTTGCCCTCACCCACTTTAATCACAGGGTAGAGTGCCTTGCATTAGTGTGGTGCATTTGTTACAAATGATGAGCAAATATTGACAGGGTATTAACTAAATTTAATAGTTTACATCATGGTTCCCTTTGTATTGTACATTCTATGGACATGACAAATATATAACGATAGGTATCCATTATAGTTTCATACAGAATAGTTTCATTGCCCTAAAAAAGCTTTGTACCCCACTTGTTCATTCCTTTCTCCTCCTAAACACCCAAACAACTGACAAACTCTGATGTTTTTACTGTCTCCATAGTTGTGCCTTTTTTCAGTATGCCATATACTTGGAATCATAAAGTATGTAGCCTTTTCAGAATGGCTTTTTTTTTTCACTCAGAAATGCATTGAAGATTCCCTCCATGTCTTTGGTGGCTTAATAGCTCATTTATTTTTATTGCTCAATAGTATTCCATTGTACCTATATACCACAGCTAATTTGTCTATTCGCCCACTGAAGGACATCTTGGTTGCTTCTAAGTTTTGGCAACTATGAATAAAGCTGCTATACATATTTTATGAATGTTTTTATGTAAACATAAGTTTTCAACTCATTTGGGTAGATGCATAGGACCACGATTGCTGGATCTATGGTAAAAATATGTTTAATTTTGTAGGAAACTGTCCAACTCTCTCCAAAGTGGCTGTAGCATTTGCATTCTCACTAGCAATGAGTGAGAGTTTCTGTTGCTCCACATCCTCACAGAATTGGGTGTTGCAAGTGCTTTGGATTCTTTCCATTCCACTTGCATTTGGTGTTGCAAGTGCTTTGGATGTGTAGCAGTATTTCATTGTTCTTTTAGCTTGCAGTTTTCTAATGGCATACAATGCTGAACATTTTTTCACATACTTATTTGACATTTGTATATCTTCTTTACTGAGGTGTTCAGATTTTTTTTGCCCATTTTAAAAGTGGGTTGTTCTCTTACTGTTAAGTTTTAAGAGTTCTTGCTATATTTTGGATGCCAGTACATTATGAAATAGGTATTTTTAAATATATTCTCCTAAAACTTAACCAATTTTTTCTTCTTTCTTTCTTTCTTTCTTTCTTTCTTTCTTTCTTTCTTTCTTTCTTTTCTTTCTTTATCTTTAGAGGGGAAGGAAAGGAGAGAGAAACATCAATGTATGGTTGCCTCTCATGGTTGCGTCCCCTGCTGGGAACTGGCCTGCAACCCAGGCATGTGCCCTGACTGGGAATCGAACCGCAATCATGTGGTTCACAGGCCCGCACTCAATCCACTGAACTACAGCAGCCAGGGCTTTTTCTTCTTTCTTGATTTTGGTTTTGTATCTAAAATATCATTGCCAAATCCAAGGTCACCTACTTATCTTTATCCTATGTTATCTTTTGGAATTTTATGTTTTATGCTTTGCATTAGGTTTATGCTCCATTGTAGATTAATTTTTGTGAAAGATAGAAGGTCTGTGCCTAGATTCATTTTTTTGCATGTGGATGTCCTGTTGTTCCAGTGCCATTTGCTGAAAAGATTATCCTTTCTCGGTAAATTGTCCTACTCTTTTGTCAAAGATTAGTTGACTATATCTATGGGTCTATTTCTGGACTCTCTATCCTATTCCATTGATCTATTTACCTGTTCTTCCTCAGATACCATGTTTCCTGTTTGCTGTAGCTGTATAGTGAGTTTCAGAATAGGGTGATGTCAGTACTCCATTTTTCTCCTTTAATACTGCTGACTATTCTGACATTTCTTATCAACTTTAGAATTGGTTTGTAAATATCCACAAATTACTTGCTGGGATTTTGATTGGTATTACATTGAATCTATGGATCAAGTTGAGAACAACTGACATTTTGGCAATATTGAATCTTCCCATTCAAGAGTGGACTGTCTCTCCACTCTTTAAAGATCTTTGATTTCTCCCATCAGTGTTTTATAGTTTTACTCATATAGACCTTGTACATAATTTTTAGATTTCTACCTAATATAAATGGTATTGCATTTTAAATTTCATATTCCAGTTGTTCATTGGTGGTATTGAAAGCAATTGCTTTTTGTATATTAACATTGTATCCTGCAATTTTGCTATAATCACTTATTAGTTTCAGAGGTTTTATTGATACTTTGAGATTTTCTATATCATCTGTGAACAAAAGCAGTTTTACTTCTTCCTTCCCTGTCTGTATATCTTTTATTCCTTTTCCTTTCTAATTGCATTATGTAGGACTTCCACTACAGTGCTGAGTAGTAGCAGTGAGAGTGGACAACCTTACCATGTTCCTGATCTTAGCAGGAGAATACCCACTTTCTCTCCATTAAGTATAATGTTAGCTGTTGGTCTTTTGTAGATGTTCTTTATCAGATTAAGGAAGCTCCCCTTTATTTTTAGTATGCTGATGGTTTTTATCATGAATGGTTGTTGAATTTTATCTCATGTATCACTTCATGTATTGATATGACTTTTCTTCTTAAGACTGTTGATGTGCTAAATTATGTTCATTAATTGATTTTTTCTAATGTTGGGCCATCCTTGTATCTCTTGAATCAATCCCACTTGATCATTATATTCATTTTCTAGAGTCACCATAGTAAAGTAACACAAACTGAGAGTCTTAATTCTAATTTATTGTTTCGCAGGTCTGGAGGTTGGCAGTCTGAGATCCAGGAAGTAAGCAGGGCTTGGTTCTTTGGAGAGTTCTGAAGAGACTCTGTCTTAGCTTCTGGGGGTTGCCAACAATCTTTGCTGTTCTTCATTTTGTAGATGCATCTCTGTTAGCTCTGTCTTCATCTTCACTCAGTATTCTTCCCGTGTGCATGTATGTGTCCAAATGTCCCTCTTTTTTATAAAGCTTTTATTTATTTATCTTTAGAGGGGAAGGGAAGGAGAGAAGTATCAATGTACGGTTGTCTCTTGTGAGTCCCCTGCTGGGAACTGGCCTGCAACCCAGGCATGTGCCCTGACTGGGAATTGAACCACAATCGTGTGGTTCACAGGCCCGCGCTCAATCCACTGAGCTACAACAGCAAGGTCCAAATGGCCCCTTTTTATAACAACACCAGGCATAGTGGTTAGGGGCACACCATACTCTAGTTAATCATCTCATTCATCCTAGTTAATTATATCTACAATGACCCTATTTCCAAATAAAGTCACACTCTGAGGTACTTCAAGCATGAATTTTGAGAGGATACAACTTAAATCATAACAACCCATCCTCTGGCCACAAAATCCTAATGTAAAATATACTCACCCCCCATCCTAAAATTTCCAAAAGTTTTAACCCATTCAAGCATCAACTTTAAGTCCAAACTCTCATTTAAATATCATCTAAACCCTATGCAGGTGAGACTCTAAGATTCATGCTGAGGCAAAAAATCACCTACATCTGTGAATACATGAAACTAGATAATATATTATGTTCTTCCAAAATACAATCATGGGGCAAGTGTAATACAGACATTTCTGATTTCCAAAGGAAAAATCAGAAGGGAAAAAGAAGTCACATGTACCAAGCAAGACTGAAACCAGAATTGTAAAAAGTCTGGGGGGACCCAGTTTGAGGGGGAACTCACATTTTGTGAGTTTTACCTCCAGGAGCCCTGCTATGAATGAGTTTGCCTCTTTCCATATACCCTCACCAACACTGTTAGAAAAATCCTCCTCTGTTCGTGCTCTGGGCCCACTTGGGTGGCAGCCTCACTCTCCATGCCCCTTTGGGTGGCAGCCCTACTCACTGAAACCAAAGAGTTGTCTCTACCCTCTGGAATCAAGGAGGAGACAGCTCCTGAACTGCCTTTGGGGTCCTTCTTCCTTGACAGTACAAGCTCTCTCTGCCCATTTCCTGCCTAGAGAATCCCAGAAATCCAGTCATCTTCCTTCTTTTTTGTCCCTTCTCTGCCCTTCCATCCAAGCTGGCTGTGTTTCTGATGAGATGGTTAATTGGACCTACAAGCTGCATGTTTAATCTCTTTAGTCAGTGGTTGTTTAGCCATCTCCTTAGCGTTCTCTCCAAGTCACACATTCTCTTTTTTTTTGCAATACGGATAGGCCAGGAATTGTCTGAATTCTCAAGTCTGTTTTCTTTTTGTTTTCTCCTTCCTTCAATTTATTTCTCTCCTTTTGCATTTTTCTATAAGCTGCAAAGAGCAACAAAGTCCCACCTACATGTTTTGCTTAGAAATCACCTCGGCTAAATATCCAAGTTCATCACTTACAAGGTCTACCTCCCAGAAGACAGCAGAACACAAACAAACTAAGCTCTCTGCCATTTTTTTTTAACAAGGATCACTTTTCCACCAGTTTCCAATAGCATGGTCCTCATTTCCATCTGAGACCTACCAGAGCAACTGTGGCATTTATGTGTCTAGCAACCCATTGGTTAGTTCCTGGTGAAACACTTTCTTCTGAGGACAGGCCCTATGAAGAAGAATGCTCTTGGCTTACTTCAAAATGCCTGTTTTTCCCCTCCTTCTGCCAGACACATAAGTGGATTTTCCTCAGATCTTCACCCTAAGGACCTGGTAAGGCTGCTGGAGGTAAAACTCATAGAAGTGTGGGGTCCCCCTAAGACTGGACCTCCCTGGAACTTTTTAATTCTCAAGCATGTCCCCACAGAGCCTCCAGCAGTTGCAGTGCAGGTTTTCCTCCCCCAGTGCTGGTTTCTACAGTGGATTCTGCCTGGAGCTTCTGCTCCAGCACACTGTGGTTCTGTGTCTGCTGGGCTGTCTCTCCAGTTTGGGAGGCAGCAGTTTGCCGTATGACTTCAGTTTTCTAAAGGACTTAAGAAGAGTTGCTTATCTTAAGTTTGTTTAGCTTTTTTCGTGTTGTGTTGGAGGGAGTAATGACTTCCAAGTTCCTTACATTCTGGACTGGAAAGTGAAGTCTGTTCAAGTTTTGTTTTTTGATTCTGTGTGTGTGCGCATGTACATCAGGAGGGGAGTTACCACTATTATTAGCAATACTGTGACTTTGCATATATGACCAATTGCCTTTTGCAGATTGATTCCTCAAAGTGGATCAAAGCTCATACAGAATTCTGATTGACATGTTGGGCTGATTTTCTTATTATGAGGTCTCTATACTCCCACCAGCATGGCTGAGCTTGCCTCTTTCACACGCCCTCACCAACACTGACTGTGGTCAGACTTTTGTGTCTTTGCCAGCAGAGAGTGATATCTCAGTTTCACCTACATTTCTTTGATTAATCATCAGTCTCTCTTTTTCACATTTATTATTGCTTATATTTATTCTATTAATTACCTGTGTATACTTTGTCTGTTTCTCTATTTGGATGTTTATCTCTTCCTATTAATTTATTAAAAGTGTACTTTAGGGCCAATAAACCTTTGTGTATCTTATATTTTGCCATTTTTTCCCACATGCATGTTGTTTATATTGGCTTTATAGTAGGATTTTTGTTAAGCTTTTCATTTATAGAGTAAAAAATATATATCTTTACCATTAATGCTTGGTTTTTGTTTTGTTTTGTTATTTAAAGGTTGCTAAAGAAGATTTTTCTCCTCCCTGGTATATTTAGTTTTTTATTTTGGTTTTGGTCTTGGGTTTCGCTCGGCCATATTTTATTTTTCTCTAGTCTTTAAAATATAAATCTCTGGTTCACCTTGGATTTATTTTGGTGGAAAGCCTGAGGATGAGGTCAAGCTTGTTTTGTAGCCAGACAGCTAGCCAATTGTATGTAAACAGTTAGGAAATAGCTCTTTATTTCACTGATTTGTAACACGACCTTTGTCACCCGCTGGGCTCTCCTCCTGGACTGTCTACTCTGTGGATTTGTCTACTTCATGCTGTGTAATACATACCACTTACCACTGCTATTTATATAGCGTTTATCACTGGTGGTGGTCCACCCCCTTAACACCCCCTGCTAATCTTACAAAGGTTTTTCCAAGATCATTTTACAAAATCATTTTTTCAAGGTCACCTCCCCACAATATAGGAGTTAGTACTTCTTTTTATTATTAGTCTCACACAATTTCATTTACATTTATATATATATGTTTTTTATTTACTTATAAATAATTTTAATGAGATTTTTATTCTTAAACTAATAGAGCTATTATTACTTATGTTTTTTATTTGAGCATTTAATTGAATACTTGTTGAATATAATACTGTCAGTTGATTTTTTTAAAATTTACTAGGTGCGTTAGTAATGATATACTAACAAATAATGGAAATAATTATTGTTTATTTTTAATATTTAAAACTGCATTTATTCTCTTATTTTGCCTGCAATTTTTAAATAATATTAAATAATCATAGTGTTAATGAATACTTTTATCTCATCTTGGGCTTTTTTGGGAATGCTTCCTAGTGATTACTAATCTTAATATAGTTTGGCTGGTGGTATAAAATAGATGCTTTTTTCATTTTAAGAAATTATCTGCATTCCATTTTTATTCAGTCTTTATTTTCAATCAGGAATAAAGGTTGTCTTTTGTCAAATGTTTGTTTAAACCAATAATTGACAGACTAGCATGGCTCTTCTGCCTGATTTGCAGGTATAGTAAATTAAATAGATCTTTCTAATATCGAGTTATTTTTTCTCTGTACTCTGGAAATAATTCCCTGACTACCAACACTGTGAGGAATGGAAACAGAGACAGTCATTATTGTAAGGCGAGGCACACTGGCATGAATGTACGGTGCCTGGCTGCTTTGGGCGGCAGCAGCCTCTGCAGTGGAGGAGGAGGGAAGAGAGAGAAAGCTGGATGTTCCTGTGTTCATCCAGGCAGGAATTGCACCTCAACTTTCTGAAAGAGAGGTGCAGGGCCATGTGACCTGTGGATCTGTTCTGATGTTGGTCAGTCACAGATGCCTCCTAGAGTCTTGGAGTGTGACCAACTGCCGATGCTCATTCTCTTGTTGGGCAAAGCAGGAGACAGATGAAACAAAAAATAAACTTATTTCTGGAGGCCAACTGTTCTCATTTGTAGCCTTTAAATTTTTACTTTCTTTGGTTGTGGTTTTGATAGTTTATTTGATCCAACCATTGTTTAGAAAACCATTTTTTACATTTGCAATGGATCTGGTTTGCTTTAATTCTAGGTATTTGTGTCTAGTTGCATAGAACTGTGAGCACCAGAGGTGATTTAAACAGCTTTTAACATTTGGGAATTGATTGACTGTGCGCTTCTGTTCCAGGATGGCCCTGTGTGCTCAGGTAAGGAAGAATCTTTCCCTATAGATAATGTCTTATTTCTAAGAGAGCCCCAGGGGCTTTCTCTTGTTCTGGGTCCATTTTATGGTCATTTCTCAGTCTTGGTTTCCTGTGCCCCAATATCCACCCCATTGCAGCCCAAGGGGGCTCCTGTTCTTCAGATGACCTTGCTGCCCAGGCACCAGGCATATGGCAAGCATCTGTGCTGCTTCTCCAGGCCAAGGGAGGGATTCTCCAATTTCTTCAGGTCTTAATTTTAGGCAAGTAGATCAGCGTCCAGCTCCCTGTGGTCTCTAGCCTGCACTTGGCACCCACAAGGCTGTCAGACCCCAGACATTAGGGCATGACCTGTGCATTGGTTGGCTTTCATGCCTCACTTCTGTGACTTTGTTTCTTTCTTGACTTCTTATAGCTAGAGATGTTCATTTCTTGATTTCTGCTTAGCTATGTAATAGAAAAATTATTTTGCTGCATTTCATCCAGAATTTTCATATGTGAAAAACATAGGGACAGAGGCAAGATAGGGTCCCTGAATGCCAGTCTGTCCACATCTTTCTTTGCCTTTGAGTCTGGGCTGATGATTAATTACACTCATCCCATATCAATGGTTCAGTTCAGGGCCTCAATTTCTATCTAGTTATGTAGTCTCTACATAACAGATTAATAATTCACTTCAATAGATTCAGCAAATACTGACTGAGAATCTAATACAGGGAAGTTACTAACTTGGAAGCTATATGAGAAATGGTCTTATGGCCAGTGAGAGGGCATCACCATCTAACTGGGGGACAGCTAGCCAGAGCACAGGTTGGCTGGTGCCACGGGTAACTCAGGGGCCGGGCCACTTGTTGGATTCTGGGGCAGAACTAACCAGAATAGATACACATCGGTGCAGCCAAAAAGGTTCTCAAATTCTGGGGAGTCCCAAAACTCCTTTGAAAATCTGAAATACCTATGGGCCTTGGTCTCAGAAACATAGTCATTTTGTACATGGTTTCTGAATTCTTGAAGCCCAAAGAGGGAATTTGTAATGGAGTGTATGCTAAGAGGCCCCAGAGTCCCTCCACACAAGCCTAGCTGGGGGATGGGAGACATGGAGAAGGGCCATTGAGGGTTATTTTGTGTAGCAACAGCAGGCTAGCTAGGGAGATGGGCGTGACTTTGACCCATGATGTGACTGGGAGGCAGCTCCCCTGGCTACAGTGCCTGCAGAAGAGCTAGACCTGGTCCACTCCACACCATGGGGCCACACCTGCCTGGACTAACTATTGCAGCCAAGAAAGGCAGAAAATGTGGGAGTGCTGGCAGGTGTAGCCGATTGTGGAAGAAGTTGGAAATGGGGTAATGGCAGAGGTTCCAGGCTGGTATTTAAACTAAAAGCAACCTGCTACCAGGAAGGAGAGACAATGCAGGACTATGGGGGACAATGCGATACCATGCGCATAGTAAAGGGGCCAAAGAACTCTTGGCAGACCACGAGGAGATGACCCATGGTTTTGGATGAAGAAATGGGGATAGAAGCAGCGACACAGCTGATGGTGCTGGGTGCTGCAGGAGGCCTGCCCAGCTGAATATGGATGACTGGAAGGAACCAGGAGTCTAGCTGAGCTACAGACTTCTATTTCTTCTCCTAAGATGCGGTACCCCTGGCTGGTCTGGTTTAGCAAGGGGAGGCAGAACTGTGTGTGTGTTTGTGGGTGTTTTAAAGGGACTTTGAGATTTAATGGTGACATTCCACCATTACTGTAAACCTGTATAACTTTGGAATAAATAGTTCTTTTCCTTTTTACCAAACTCTGATATTGAGAACCACAATGCCTAACACCTGGCTGTGGGCAAGAAGAACCACAGTACAGAGAGGCCCCGGGGGGAGGGGGCTTGTTTTGGTAACAGTATCTGGGCTCCCCAACGGGTCTGATTCTATAGCATGGAGACCTCCTGGAATTTGAAACCGCTGCAGTTGATGTAAGCTAACACTATTCAAGTTTTAACTGTAAGTCTTTCTGGAAAAAGAAGTAACTTTGTTGCAGCCATACAATCAGTAAACAGACACCGTAGGTGCCACTGTTATTGGTCAGGTGCCTGGCCCTAAGCAGGTCTGCCTAGGTCCAACTGTAGTGTGTGGGCTTTTGACTTTGGGTAGGAAAGATTTCATAACATGAGTCCAGGTGACTATGAGGACACATTTGTTGAAGCTGGGAATGGTGGAACAAGGAAGGGATTAGCATAGAAGAAGCAACAGGAGAGCCTATATTGGGCTGCATTATCTCACTGGGAAGTCAGAGATAAGGGGGCCTTGGGACAGGTCAGGGGATCAGACTGGGACAAGCTGCCAACTTCCCATTGCCTTAGAGTGTAGGAGATGCTTGCCTGAGAAGAAAGAAATGGGGGTGGGAGCAGAGGAAAAGGAAAATAGCACCCACTGTTCCCCTGAGGGTAGAGCACAGGCACCATGAACCCTTTGTCTTGAGACTCCTCTTGCTTGTGGGAATCATCTGGGAAGTCTCAGGGAAGGGGTTCAGTAGAATATTTATCAGTTCTCCAGGTGTGCCCTTTTAGGATCATGGTCTTCACTGATTGGTCAGTGGCAGGGCAGGGGGTCTTTAGTTATTGCAGTTGGTCCTGGTTGCCCACCTGGTTTTGCTGCTTTTCTGGGCCAGGATGTTATCCCCAAGGAGGAAAGGCCTAGGAAGGTAAGGTTATCCTGGGGGTGAGGTCCTTGTTTTCCAATTTTGTGCCTGCCAGGCCTTTCCCCTCAGTGACCCTCTGCACCTGGCTGTACATTGCTTGGACATTGTGTTCAAGCAATGTACAAGTCTCAGTTTCCCTATTCCACCTGCCAAGGTATTTTCCTAGCTCCTTACTGTCCTGTCTCACCGTGAGAATTGCAGTTAACATGATAGTGTTTCATCAGGACATATGTTATTATTCCTAGTACTGTGTAAATACGGTGGCCATCAATATTACTGACAAATCAAAGAGATGTCTGTACGTTCAGTCCACCGGAAGGTAGAGGATGCCGACAACACAATTAGTGATCTTTTGCAATGGTAAGAATTTTAGCACAGAGAGTCCTAACTGCCTGATGTGACCCTGTGGACAGCTTCTGCAAATTTAATGCTGTTGTAATGATGATGGAAAGACTTAGTGTGGCATTGAAGATCTGAGCTTTGTTGACCAAGTCTAGAACATTTGGTCCCACTTCTGCTATTTTTCAGTAGTCTTTGCAGTACATGAATCACAGCTGTAATGCTTTAAAAAAGAAGCTTAAGTATAAGTATATGGTCAAAATAAGTAAAATGTTAATTTAAATTGGATTCTCAACTGAATATAAAAATTCTGGTTCATTACCATCACTAGGTGATTTGGTTCTAAGTGATCATGTATGATTATAATTACAAGTTGTGAGGTTCTGGCTGTGGGACCAGCATTCTCAGCAACAAATGGACTTTTTAAAATTGTTAGTATTTTACTTTATGAAGAGGATTTGACATTTACAAGTTTTTCTTTTTTAGGAAAGTTCTCTCCTTTTAATTTGCTTTATTTTGTTGTTGTTGTTGTTGAGCCAATAGGTATGGTAGTGTTGTGAAAACTTGAAAACTGTGTACATAAAATCCAACCTTACAGAAAAGAAAGATCATAATTATTTTAAATGACAGCAGATACCTTATTCATCCTTTTTACCACCTTCTTGAAACACATTACATATTTGTTTTGATATTACAATTATTGACCAAGAAGAGAAGAAAAAAGTTAAAATATATTTCAAATTAAACATAAATCAAAGGCAGGCTGCCTGAATCAAATTATGAAAAGGAAAAGACTTTTGAACATAGTTGAGAGAGACCCAGAGCTGGGCTGACAAGGGGTGGTTCTGGGCTCTGGGCCTTACCACTATCTCTCTGTGTGACCTTGAGCTAACTCCCTTCCTTCACTTTCTCTTTCCTTGTCTAGAAAATTAACATTTCTATAGTGACTTTAAATGAAGATCAAATGCCTAACAGTGTAAGATCCCCCAACCCTGAACTCTTTTCCTTTCTCAGCAGCTTTCTCATTGTAAAGATGTATTAGTGTGTTGTTTACCTGTATATCAATCACTGGTTAACTTGATGGGGATGGAATTACATGCACCTGCTAGCCCACCCTCTCATTCTTCTAGGCTTATAACCCCTTCAAAGCTTTTCCTGACCTGCCTGTCTCCTGCTAGATAGAAGTCTCCTGCTAAATCTCAGTCTCTCTTCAAACCCATCTACCTGGTACAGACTTGTAAAAAAGCACATGACACATTTAACTGCTTTGGTTTTAAGTCTCTTTCTTCCTGTACTTCCTGTACGTCATTAAGCCTCTCTAGGGCAAGGACCCTCTCTTACTCAGGTTCATATCCCTAGAGTCTAGGGTGGTGTCTCATGTACAACAGATACTGATTTTTTAAGTGAATGAAAAACGTTAAAATTGTGGGAGTGGAGGGCTACCCAGTAAGTGAATTGACTTATCCTCTGGAACTCTGCCCTGGTCTGAAAGGTGTTCTGTGTTTGGGGCATTGTCCCTGCTGCCTGGCCTGGAACAGTCCCATTTCATGTCTCCTTATGTCCATGTCCCATTTGGTTTAGTAGTCAATCCAGACATACGTGATTTTGATATTTAAGATGTAGTTTGGGTTTTGCAGGTAGTTTTTCATAAAACTGTATTATTTATTTTTTATAAATAAAATTTTTCATACTTGTATAATTTTAACAGCTTTATTATGTTATATTTTACGTATCATAATTCTCCCATTTAAAGTGTGAGATTCAGTATTTTAGTAAATTTACTGAGGTGTCCAACCACTGCCGTATCTAGTTTTAGGCCATTTTCATTGCCTCAATAAGATTTCTCATGCCCATTGTACCCCCGGCGAGTAATTTACTTCCTGTTTCTATAAATTTTTCTTTCTTGTCCCAGTTGGTGTGGCTCAGCTGATGGGGCATCATCCCACAAACTAAAAGGTTGCCTGGATTGTGAGTTCAATCACCAGTTGGGGAAAGTACAGAAGGCAGCCCATTGATGTTTCCCTCTCACATCAATGTTTTTTTCCCTCCCTCCCTTTTTCTCTTCCTCTCTCTCTAAAATCAAAAATAAAAATTACATTGAAAGAGTTTTCTTTCTCAAAATTTCACATAAATGAAACCATACAACTCATGGTCCCTTGTGAATGGATCCTTTCAGTAAGAATCATGTTTTTGAGGTTCATCTATATCATCTAATGTATTTGCAGTTCATTCCTTTTTTGCTGACTAGTTTTTAAATTTATGGATATAATACATTTATCCAGTTAAGTGAGCTATGTTATCATTTAAAACCAATTATTAGTTGATAAATATTTCAAAAACACTTTATGTTTTGTTTTAGTGCCCCCTTTCTCTCTCTGAATTATGTGTGGATGATGTTATTACCCTGGCTTTAGTTGGCCTTGTCTATGGGTGGTTTGCAGTGCAGAGAATCCTTAGGAAGATCCCAGACCCTGAAGATGCAAAAATTAATAAGACACCATTCCTACTTTTGAAGAACTTATAGTCTAACATTAACAGCTACCATTTACTGAGTACCTGATGTTGCCAGGGATTGTTCTAAGTACATTGCATGTGTTGTCTCATTAAGTCCCTGCCATCACATGTGAGGAAGATAGTATCATTATCACCCCCCTCTTATAGATGAAACTAACTACTGATGGACTAGTTCAGGTTTTCAAACATGGATTTCAGGATAAGGGTAGAAGCATATGAAAGCAGGAGGAGGCTGATTAGGAGAAAATGGAGGTTATGGACACCGAATAGGCCCCTGATATCCAGACAAAATGCTGGTGAGATTAGGGACATGAGGAACTGGGAAGGGCACTGATGATATGGGAATATCATCATATTCCCATATCATATGGGAATATATGATATGGGAATTTATGGTGTCTAATATGGATCAGCTCCAGGGTGCAGTGCTTGCCTGTGGTTAAGGTGGCATGAGGTAGATTAAAAGCAAAAGTTGGTTGAACTGAACAGGTAAAAAAGTAATTAAGCTAGAGTATTGGATGTATCATCCATTTGGATATTGAAAATACTCTGTTCAAGGATTAATTTTGCATGCTCAAAGATGAATCAGATGCGACTGAATAAGAAGGAACGATCATGGAAGTGGGACAGGATTCCTATGACAGGAAAGGTAGAGCGTTAGTTATGTGCCTCACGTGTCAGAAAGGTTTCACAGGAAGGTGGTGGCTAATTAATAGTTTGGATTGGAATGAGCAGAGATGGCCAAACTTCCTTCTAACTGAACTCCATAGTATTTGAGCCATGAGCGCAAACACATTTAGACAGGAGAAGGCTGCAGAAAACCAAGGAATCCTTGAAGGAGATCAGTTTGGGGAAGCCAGGAAGCCCAGTTCCAAGCAGAGGCTGGTGGGGAAGGGCAGTGTTTCTCAAAGCTTGGTACTGATTACCAACATCAGACAACTACATTAGATCACAGGGACTCTCAGTGCAGCGACTTGATTCCTGCTTCCGAGTGCCTTCTATCCTTATTAAGAATCAAGGAGAAAGTCTTCATTTCTGCTGCCATTCTCTAAAACTCCCACTAACACTTGCTAATTTTTCTTTGTGCTTCCAGATTATTTTTAATTAATAGACTAGTATTTAGAAGAGCTTTAAATTGGCATAAAAATCAAGCAGATAACAAAGTTCCCATATATCACCTTCCCTTTCTCAGTTTTCCCTATTACTACCATCTTACATTGTTAGTGTGATACTATTAGTGAACTATTATTGATCCATACTTAACATTAAGTGTCATTGTCTGAGTTGTACATTTTTATTGTATGTATTGAGGTAACACTAGTTTGCAGAACCATACAGGTTTCAAGTGTACAACCCAATAGAACATCATCTGTGTACTGCATCATGTACTGTATCTGTATACTGCGTACTGCATCACCCCAAACTCAGGATTAGAGGCAGAATTTATTATGGTTTTATTAGCATTTCATTTAATAGTTACCCTGAATTTATGGAAAATGATACTCATGTGTTTATGTTATGATATAATATTCATTCTAAAATGTGTTTAAGTTTTTTTTTAAACTGAGTTTATTTTTTAAATATTGAGTGAATAAGAGCAGAGTGGCAAGCCAATGTGATAAAAATAGCAAAGGTGGAATGGGAGTGACTGAGGTTTCCAAAGGGCTCATGAAGGATGCAGGGGGAAATAGTGGTAGGCAGGAGACTGAGAATGTTACTGCCTTAGCCCTAGACCATTTGGATCCTCCCTCCCAACTTCTCCAAAAAAGAGTTTCCAGAACCAGAGACAGGACCCTGGAGCTGCTCCAGCCTGATCTCACACTGCTGCAGGTTTCAGAACTCAGAAACTGGGCAGTGGGCTGTTTAATCCAGACTTCTTTCTCCAGCCTGCATTCACAAATGCAGAGGGACACAGCCACAGACCCCACCAAGCTGCAGATAACACCTGGCTGTGGCTTCCTTCTCTCTCAACTGTCAATTCCTTAGGAACAAGTTTCTGACTAAGTGTAGTTGAAGGGCCCTTGGGTTTTAAGCAATGAAATCCCCCAAGTCAATATCAAGAGGTTTGTATAGAACTGAGAAAGGTACATTGGTGGTAAAGTAGCACCCCAAACATGACAAAGGAGGAAAAAAGTCTTTAAGTTGAAATATTTGGATTATACTGGAGTGACCTTTGTTCTTGCTGTTCTTTTCTGACCAAGAGATTGTTCCATTCTGTTACCCAAATCCCTAAGTTTGGTTGTATAATTTTGAACAGGAAAATTAATGAGCATCAATATCAGATACCTTTTTAATGGCCTCAGAACAAGGCTATTAATGACAACTATTCAGGACAATAGGCTTCTCATTTAGTTGAAAAATGAAGAGTTGCTTCATCCAAGAGTTGTCTTAATCCATTTTTGGAAATTACTCAGTCACTTAATTTCTCCTGCATGGCTGAATTTTCCCTCCAGTATCATCTCTGAGCATCTAACATGAGTTCATTCCCCAAGGAAGCACTGAACACAGAGCAAGAGAAGGAAGGTGTTTATGTCACTAACAAGAAGGTCTTCTTACCCTTTCTCTCCTTCTCATTGTTTTCACAGAGGGAAGGTGATGCTTTTTCTTTTCTTTTCTTTTCTTTTCTTTTCTTTTTTTTACAACATACCTATTTTTCTTTTCTTTTTTAAAAAAATATATTTTATTGATTATGCCATTACAGTTGTCCTATTCTCCCCCCTTCATTCCCCTCCACCCTGCACACCCCTCCCCCACCATTCACCCCTTTAGTTTATGTCCATGTGTCACATGTTCTTTAGATTCTATTTTCTACCTACTGTCTATGCTACTTATTCTCTGTACCTTCTCCCCCCTTCTCCTCCTCCCACTCCCCTGTTGCTAACCCTCCATGTGATCTCCATTTCTATGGTTCTGCTCCTGATCTAGCTGTTCTCTTAGTTTGCTTTTGTTTTAGGTGTGGTTAATAACTGTGAGTTTGCTGTCCTTTCACTGTTCATATTTTTATCTTCTTTTTCTTAGATAAGTCTTTTTAACATTTCATATAATAAGGGCTTGGTGATGATGAACTCCTTGAATTTGACCTTATCTGAGAAGCACTTTATCTGCCCTTCCATTCTAAATGAAAACTTTGCTGGATAGAGAAATCTTGGATGTAGGCCTTTGGATTTCATAAGTTGGAATATTTCTTTCCAGCCCCTTCTTGCCTGTAAGGTCTCATTTGAGAAATCCGCTGGCAATCTGATGGGGACTCCTTTGTAGGTGACTGTCCCCTTATCTCTTGCTGCTTCTAGGATTCTCTCCTTCATTTTCATCTTGGCTAATGTAATTCTGATGTGCCTTGGTGTGTTCCTTCTTGGGTCCAGCTTCTTTGGGACTCTCTGAGCTTCCTGGATTTCCTGAAAGTCTATTTCCTTTGCCAGATTGGGGAAGTTTTTCTTTATTATTTGTTCAAATAAGCCTTCCACTTGTTGCTCTTCCTCTTCCCCTTCTGGAACCCCTATAATTTGGATGTTGGAATGTTTAAAGATGTCCTGGAGGTTCCTAAGCCTCTCCTCATTTTTTTTGAATTCTTGTTTCTTCATCCTTTTCTGTTTGGAAAGGTGAGTGGCCAGAAGGGACACATTGGTTTGAGATGGAAGAGAGGTTTTAGGCATTGCAAGAAAATTTCTTGATGAGTTAAGTGGGGAGAATTAGTCTGCCAAAAGGATAATCTGGAGAGAGAATTGGATATTTATACAAGATATGCCTCTTTGGATCTTTCTTATCATTAACACCCCATGTTACATTTTGGAGGGGTTTTTTTCTCCTTTCTTTTAAGGGTTTTATCCTGTGCCCTTTTCTGTTCTCCCTCCAACAATGCTATCAACTAAATTACTCCACAGACTAGGCCTGTCCCCTGCCCACTCCCAGTGTTCTTTCTACCTCCCACCCAGTGTCTTTCCTGAGCTCTCTTATTTATTCAACAATTTTTATCAAGGTCTCACTGAGTGCCAGGCAACTGTGCCAATGCTGGGGATATGAGAGTGAACAGGCAAGAGTGGTTCTTGTCCTCAGGGGCTGACATGGTGCTGGATGGAGGCTGCACACTGGAAGGGTCGGGGGAGCGTCAGCAGGATGGTCCAGAGAGCTTCCTTGAGAGTGGGAAATCCCAGCAGGCATCTAACCTTTCTCTCAAAATCTCTTCCTGTGACAACATGCCTCTGAAATTCAGTCTGCCCAAAGTTAAATTCATGATCTGCCATCTTTCCCTGCAATCTGTTCCTGCTCTAAGCTGTTCTGTCCAAGTAAGTGTTGCTACCATCCTCCAAGTTGTTGAAAGCAAACACTTGGGAGCCACCTGCAAGAGCTTCCTCCACCACAAATTCCTGTCAATTTTACCCACTGTGTACTTCCTGAATCTGTCCTATTGTCTGTCTCTACCTCCATCACCATCGTTTTGGGCCTGAACCATCACAAAACTGAGCCCTTCTGTCCATAATCACTCTTGCTGTCTCCTCACTGAAGCTGGAGTGATCTTTGAAAAATGCACATTGGATCATGCCACTCCCCTGTGAGAACCTTTCCATGCCTTCCCATAGCTCTTAGCTTAAAGCCAGCTGTGTTACCAAGATCTATAGGCTCGTGTGATCCAGACCCTGTCTCCTTACCAGGTTCAGATTCACTCATCAGCACCCCCTCTCCTTTTGCCCCTGTTTCCTGACTTTGCCATCCTTCAGACCTTTAGGCCATCATCCTTTCCACCTCAGGACCTCTGCACGTATTGCTCCATCCCCTGCGCACTCCACCCTATTCATATAGATGACCTCATCCTCCAGGTTGCAGTGTAAAATGTGACTGTTTTGTGCTGGTCTCAGACTATCAATAACCAGTGTTGTGGCTGGCTCATACCTTGTGGTTCTTATTATGATTACTAGATGCCCTCAGCTATAACCATTTAGAAAAGATACAGATTTATTACCTACAAGATTCAGGTTTATTTCCCATATAGCACACCTGGGGCCAAAGAATGAGGTGGAGGGTAAAGAGAGGAAGTGCCCATGGGCCTGGGGCTCTGCTTTTATTGGAGTCTAGGGTGGGGGCCTAGAGTTTTTGTGGGATCACTTTTTATTGGTGAATTTAAAACATAAAAGAGGGAAATTGAAGCTTGGGAATATAAAACAGATAACTAGTCCAAAGGCCAGTTATTGAAATTGAGATCTCTAAAACAAAGGTGCCTCTTGAGGGGCTCTTTATCTAGTCTCTGGGCTGGACTCAGGTTATTACAGTTAGCTGTCTTTGAAGTGGTTGCCTCTGAAGTGTATGCCCCAGCAGTCAAAGCTTAACACAAGGCACTAGCATTATAAAAAGAAAAAGCAAATGTCAGGGCTAACTACAGTGACTTTTTAAAAAATTATTTTATTGTTGTTTAATTACAGTTGTCTGCATTTACCCCCATCCCTCCCCCCACACCAGCCAAACCCACCTCCCTCCCCTGCTTCCAACCCCACTCCTTGCCTTAGTTTTGTATCCTTAGTTTTGAGAGAACATGTATCCTTTATAATTGTTCCTGAAAACCCTTTCCCCATCACCCCCTCTTACCTCCATTCTGGTTACTGTCAGACTGTTCTTAATTTCAATGACTCTGGTTATATTTTGTTTGCTTTTTTCTTTCATTGATTAAGCTCCAGTTAAAGGTGCCTGGCTTATGTCACTTAGCATAATGCTCTCCAGTTCTCTCCATTCTGTTGCAAAGGGTAGGAGCTCCTTCCCTCTCTCTGCTGCATAGTAACCCTGAAACACCAATCCAAAAGAACCTATGCACCCCAATATTCATAGCAGCACAATTTACAATGGCCAAATGCTGGAAGTAACCTAAGTGTCCATCAGTAATGAGTGGATCAAAAAACTATGGTACATTTACACAATGGAATACAGCAACTTTTTAAAACTCTTTCCAGACCTTCCCCACCACAGATTAGGTTAGAATTTATAGTTATTCTTTACCAGAGTTTCTTGTGCTTTTCCTGCATAGATTTGTCCCATTCATTCATCCATTCAAGGGCTACTTAGCAAATATCTTCTATGACAGGCACAGTTCTAGGTGCTTGGGATACCAGTGAACAAAACAGACAAAATTCCTGTACACTTACATTCTGATAGGGCGGGACCAAATAAACAAATAAACACAAGAAGCTCAGGAATTCTGTAGTATGTTAGAAGGTGAACTTGGCTCTGGAATAGAAATAGAGCACGTGGGGGGGTTGAGAAATGATGAGGTTGGTGGGGTGAGTTTCAACTAGAGTTGTTGCCCCCGGTTTCTGCTGTTTCACTTTCTGCGGTTTCAGTTACCGGATATCAGCCAAGGTCAAAAAATGTAAAATGGAAAATTCCAGAAACAATTCATAAGTTTTAAATTGTTTGCCATTCTGAGTAGTGTGATGAAATCTCAGGCTATGAATCATGAGTTTGTCTAGCGTCTCCACTGTGCACAAGCTCCCACCTATCAGTCACTCAGTCACTGTACAGGTTATCAGGTTGACTATTGTGGTCTGGCACTTGTGTTCAAGTCACCCTTACTTTTCTTAGTAATGGCCCCAAAGTGCAAGAGAAGTAATGCTGGAAACTCAGATACACCACAGAGAAGGCTTGAAGGGCTTCCTTTAAGTGAAAAAGTATATATGTGTAGGACCAAGCATAGATTATACAGGGTTCAGTTGTATCTGCAGTTTCAGACATCCACTGGGGCCTTGGAATGTATCCCCTGCAGATAAGGGGGGGGGGGACTTCTGTAGTTCTAATTGGGAATAATTGTAAATGTTGTCTTTTCATGCCTTCCTTGTTAAGTGTTTAGTCCCACTAGGGCTTCCATAGGGTGGTCTTCTCCATGCACAGAGGAGGGTCTGTTGAATGAGATGAATGTGTGAGTGAGTATGTAAATGAGTGAATAAGCAAACATAAAGATAGAGCTAGGAAGGCTTGGACCTGGAATCAGGCTGTGGGGCAGAATAAAAGAGTGGATGTAGGAAATACTTTATGCAGAAATAGGCAGCCGTGATTGGCCATAGGGTTGGCATGATATAATGAGGTACAGTGAAGAAGTGTGCCTTTATTTCCCAATTATAGGCAACATACAATATGACATTAGTTTCAGGTGTATGGTGCAGTGATTACACAATTACATGTCTTAATGGCACTGAGGTTTCCTTTTGTGAAGATTGATGCCGCTGACCACTGAGTGATGCTTTGAGGGAGCTAGATGTGTTGAAAGCACTCAGCCTTCTCCGTGTTTCATCTGCACAGGCAGTGGGATTTCCACCTGAGAAACATACCATTAGGTTACTCAAGGAAGAACTTTCCATTCCCACCCCAGTTTAAAAGTAAGCACGTCTTCCATCTCCTCAACCGCAATCCATTTAGCTTTCTGTTTGCACCAGCGATTCCCTCCTTGTGACAAAAAACTAGAGTGGCACTTAACAGGAATATAAAAACACTGCCAGCTCAGATTACCTCCACCTCACCTCATTCTGCATGTTTTCAACTTGTCATGCTGTTGATCCAGAAATATAAAACTGCCAGCTTAGCTCGTAATCAAACTATACAACCATGTATTACTTGCTTCCTTGCTTTCTGTCTCTCTCTTCCATTCAGTAGTTTTAAAGTTATAATACCCAGGCCACCACTTAAAATTTTTTTTTCACAAAATTGCTTACTTAAACTAAATGTGCCCTGATTTTTTCCTGAAAGATGCCAAGTTCTGAGTTTCCCCTAGCTTACAAACAAAATGGCTCTTGTCCCCAATGCCCACTTGCATCAGGATTAAGTAGCTCCCTGGTGAACATTTCCCAAGTGCAGCCTCTGTAATTGTGCCCCACCTAGCTAGAGGCAGAAGTAAGCAGACCTGGCCAAGGAGGCCACATCTCTAGTGTTCTGAGCAGATGAGCAGAGTAGAGATGGGTCAGTTGGGGGAAAGTGAGAAAAGCCTCAGCCTTTGTTTTCAAAATTAATCCTGGGTCTTTCCCATTTCAGAAGAGATTAAAGGAGGATTTCATTCTCTGTTAGATAGTTTCCATTGGAATTGCACTCATCCCCGTCTAGTCCATCTGTCTAAGTGTCATCCCAGAATGGAAATTCCAACTATTTACACACAAAAGGTAAAGAGTCCTGTACTGGCTCTAAACTTCCGTAGGGTCATTTGGTGGCATTGTTCTATGATAGTTTTACATTTGTCTAGAAAATAAAATCGAAGACTAAGTAACAGTGTGAGAAATACACCGGAGTAAAGGCATCTCTAAGGACCAAACTTTGGAAATCCTAGGATTTACCCTTGGGGTTTAAAGAAGACAGGAGAGCACAGTTCTGTGGTTTCTGGACTCAAAACTCCTGTCGAGTGGCAGAGCTCTCCGTAAGTTGCCAGCCAGAGGCTGGGGGAGGGCTAGAAGGCTGTGAGAGCTGCAGGTGAGGGGAGAATGATTTTAGAAGGTAAATCCACAGCTACTGGCCCTAGCTACACTGACCACTGAGGGTCAGGAGCAGCCTCCCATTTCTGAGCAGTCTGTTGAATCATTGAAAAAAATTGAAATTTGGAGTCAGGCAGGCTTGAATTTGAATGCTGACTCTGCAGTTACTGCCTTTGTCATATGGCCTGATTCAAATTAGCCTTAGTTTCTGCTTTTGCAAAATGAGAAGAAGATTGCACAGATTATAAAAGTTAATCTATGTAGGTACTTCATAAAAGTATTTGACAGGCATTAGCTCTTCAGTCAGTGTTAGTTCCTGTTTCTTCCAGGCCTGGGCAACAGAGCATAGCTGTTGGGGACTGGTGTGTCAGCATAAAATCAAGCAATAAATCAGAAACAGGAGGTACTTGGATACTCCAGCTGTGCAGTTCTGGTCCAGAATTTTTAAAAAGTGTCAGTGAATGAACCACGGGGAGCCCAGTGACTGGCAGGGGTGTGTCTCTGTGCCTGCGAGACAGCAGCTTCTCAGAGAGGCACTGGTCAGTTCTGAGGCACTGAAGAGGGCCTCGGCACAAGTTCCTGCAAGGGGAGGTGGGGGAGCCTGGGCCCAGTGCTGACTGCCTGTGGCAGGGGGACCTGAACAAGAGTGAGGAGGGCTGAGCACCCGCAGAGGAAGAGAGCAGTGCCTTTTATTGGCATCCTTTTATGCTCACATTCTAGATCTCCTCACAACTGTATCTGGCTCTGGAAATAATTGTGAACAGAATAGACTGGTATTTCATTTGCTAAAAACAAAGAGGGAAAGTATTAGAAGATTTAAGTCCAGTGTCTCAGAAAAACAACCAGCATTTCCACTACTAAGGGACAGTTAAGTTGAAATTCCATGATTGGTTCCACTCCTAACTGATCCTAAACCTGCTTTCTCTACCTTGAAGGGAGTTCTTCTCACACCTCAGTCAGAACCCTACCATGACTTAGAGTTAGTCCAGATCCAAGCTCATCAGCTCATCTTAGCCCATGGAAGACTTATCCAGCAGGTATTCTCAAACCTGTGATGAGCCCTCAACAATAATGTGAACATCTGTCACCTCCTTCTGAACATTTTCTCTTTGAAGTAGACTTCTTTTGGTCAGGCCTTCATTGCGGCAAAACAGTTGATGTATCTGGTGCTGATGACAGTGGGCCCCTTCCTTTTTCCTATTGTTAGACTGACTCAGCCTCAGTGTATTTCCTTACCTCCAGCCTTGACCCATTCTAATCCATCTTCCCACTCATGGCCCTGGTGATCACCCACACATCCACATCACTCCTTTATTGAAACCCTGCAGTGGCTTTCTGGTGCCTTCATGATTGATTCCAAAGCCTTTATCACTACCATATGGCCAAGCAAATGTAAATATATGTGCAGGATGCCAGTACATCAGAGTGAGATGGTATTACCATTGTCTGCATGCTTCCCAGAATAGTTGACTAAGGCTGCCACATCTGAGCAGTGTTTTAAAGAATTAAGCAGACTCATACTGCAGAATGGCATTCCAGGAAGAGAGAACCATGGGTTTAAAGGCAGCAGAGCCAAAACCTAGGTAGGTATAATCACAGCATGATCAATAGTCAAATGTTGCTGTACCTTTACATGCAAGGAGGGGGTGGCATCCTTGACCTCTAAGGAGTTTTACTTTGTAAGATGTGAGGCATCACTGAATGGTTGTCAACTGGGCAGAGAATCATTTTGTATTTTTGAAAGAAGAGGATGATGAAGAGACTGGAAGGAAGAGGAAAACAACATTTATTGAGTATTTCCTATGTGTTGTGAGCTCTGCTGGATGCTTTATCTGAGCTATTTCTTTAAATTTACACAAGGGCCCAATTTACAGATGAGGGAACTTAGATTCAGGAAGACTGAGACATTTCTCTGAGATGGTCTAACATATGAGGTCTGTCCCCAAAAAGTCCAGCCATTGTTAATATAATGAGAATGGTTTCAGCAACATTGATGTAAACTGGCAGGCAGGGAGAGTGGACCGGAATGTGTTTGTGTGAACAATGACTACTTCACTGTGCTAGTCAGTGGGGACGGTAGATGCCATTGAGTGAGCATGTGTACTGGGTGGCCACTACATTCAAAATGACTGATTAAGTAGAGCTATGTATGAATCTGCATCCAATTTTGCACTAAACTTGAACATTCCTCCATGGAAACTATTCAGATGATTCAAAGGACACAGCTATGGGAAACTGGTGACTGGCAGCTTCATCACATCAGCATGTCCACTCATGCATAACTTCTCATGTAGAGCTTTTTGGTGAAACATCAAATCATCCAGGTGACTCAGCCCCTACACAGCCTGGATTTGGTGCCCTGTAACTTCTGGATTTCCCCAAAACTAAAATCACCTTTGAAAGGGAAAAGATTTCAGACTGGCAATGATATTCAGGAAATTAGGACAGGGCAGCTGATGGTGATTGGGAGAACTATGTAAGGCCCCAAGGTGCCTACTTTGAAGGAGACTGAGGCATCATTGTCCTGTGTATAGTGTTTCTTGTATCTTGTGTGTTCTTCAATAAATGTCTCTATTTTTCATATTATATGGCTGGATACCTTCTGGACAGGCCTCATATGTGTGGTGGAACCACATGCTTTCCACTGAGGGAGCCAGTCTCGGGGGATCAGTGAAGCCTCTGTGAGCCCATGGGGCACTGTAGCTGGGTGTCCTGGTTTATCCTCACCCTGATGCATCCTCCCTTTCCCTGAGGCCCACCTCCCTTCACCACTACTATGTTGGACCAGCTGTGCTCATATTTGCTGGGCTGAAGGCCCACCATAACTCTGTAGGCGTTCCCTACTGCTGCCTAACAAATTACCACTAATTTAGTGATTTAAAACACCTGCTTATTAGCTCGCATATAGCAGAGGTGAATTTTCTGCTCAGGGTCTCAGAGGCTGAATTCAAGGTATTGGTTGGATTGACTTCCATTTTTAGGCTCTGTGGAAGAATCTACTTCCCAGCTCAGTTGCTGGCAGAATTCACTTCCTTGAAGTTGTAGGACTAAGGTTCCCTTTCCTTACCAGCTGTCAGTCAGGAACAGTCCTTAGCAGCAAGGGGTTGCTGGCTTCCTTGCTGCTAGACTCTTCACCTTCAGGCAGAGATAATGAATTGAATCTCTGACTTTCTCCTCTGCCTCTAGCCAGCGTGATTAGGTCAGGCACACACAGGTAATCTCCCTTTCCCAAAGTTACGTGCCTTAACTTGACCTAATCATGGGAGGCAGGTCCTTCACATTCATCCTCCCGGGGACTTTGCAGGGGATATGCCCCAGAGACCCAGGCCCTTGGGAGACATCTTAGAACCCTGCTTCCCACATACACCTTGATTACATTTGTGTTCAGAATATGCCATTATTTAGGATAGAATTTTTCCTCCTGGGGTACCCTAGAGTTTTGTTCCTATCTGCTGCCAAACCATTTACCCGGAGTGTCCTTAGGGAATGAAACCTTAGCAGATATTGCATTTCATAAATATTTTAGGAAACAATTTATTCCACTTGTGCTCAAGCCCCAGGGCAGCAGCCTGGCCCATTCTTTCCTTTCTGTACACACAGCCTTTGGCATCTTATTATTCAGGATAGAGAAAACAAAGGTTCAGTTGTCATTAGTTGTATCCGCCTGGCCCAGAGCTGCCACTGACACCTAGTTAGGGAGAAGCTCTAGAAGTCTGTGCCCTTAAGCCACAGGTTCCAACCATTGAAGAATCCAGATTTTGCTACTTGATTAAGATGCTCTGCTTATAAACATTATCTTATTAATCTTAAGCTCTATGAATAATAGATATGTATAGTTACTGTCTACTTATACAAACACTCTTCAACTTTATGGATTTTTAAAAACATTACAACAATAGCAACAAACTGAAAAAGCACTCATTGGCTGGCCTTGCTCAGGCTGTGGGCTGAGGGTGGAGAGAAGGTGTGGGGGGCACAGCAGGGGTGCCCTGCTCCATCTGGCCATGCAGGGAGCCCATGCAGTGGCCTGTGCCTGCTTTGTGTCCTCCCTGTTGTCCCACATAAGACCTTGCCTTTGTTGGAGGGCCTCCAGAGGAAAGCACCGAAGTACAAGAGGGGCACGCAGATGAGCTGAAGCTCAGGAGGGCTGGAGCTGGTGTCAGATAGAGTTGGTGTCAGATTAATAAAACCCAAAGTCAAGACACAGGCCTGGCTTCCCTGCTTTCTTTAGTCTGAGTGTAGAGGCTACTGGCATCTTCCCTGAGGAATTTCCCTGAGGGAGTGATCAACTTAAGCCTTTGCTTCTCTCTCACAAAAAATTGAAGTCTTTAAAGGGGTTGTAAACTTCATTTATTAGGCTGTTTATGATTGTTCACAAAAAGTAGTTTGAAATACTTCTTTCAATCTTGAATATAGGTCTTTGGATTTCATGAGTTGGAATACTTCTTTCATAGAAGAAGTATTCCAAGTCATGAAATTCAAAGACCTACAACCAAGATTGCTCTATCCAGCAAAGCTTTAATTTAGAATGGAAGGACAGATAAAGTGCTTCTCAGATAAGATCAAATTCAAGGAGTTCATCATCACTAAGCCCTTATTATATGAAATGTTAAAGGGACTTATCTAAGAAAAAGAAGATAAAAATATGAACAGTGAAAGGACAGCAAACTCACAGTTATTAACAACCACACCTAAAACGAAAGCAAACTAAGAGGACAGCTAGATCAGGAGAGGAACCATAGAAATGAAGATCACATGGAGGGTTAGCAACAGGGGAGTGAGAGGAGGAGAAGGGGGAGAAGGTACAGAGAATAAGTAGCATAGATGGTAGGTAGAAAATAGACAGGGGGGAGGGCAAGAATAGTATGGGAAATATAGACTCTAAAGAACCTGAGACACATGGACATAAACTAAAGGGGGGATGGTAGGGGAAGGGGTGTGCATGGTGGAGGGGAATGAAGGGGGGAATAGGACAACTGTAGTGGCATAATCAATAAAATATATTAAAAACAGTTTGAATAATACTCCTTTGAGTGATTTTATGGTATATTTTTAAACTGCTGAGATTTTATTTTGCATGGATGGTGGTTGGCACATCAGGTACAAGTCATAGAGATAAAAATAGATGAAAGTGGGGCTTTCTTTTTTTTAAATTTTTTAATATTTTTTATTTAATTCTTGTTCAAGTACAGCTTTCTGTCTTATATTCCCAACCCTGCCTGCCCCGCACCCCGTGCTCCCCACCTCCCTCCCATTTCCACCCCCCACCCTTAGTTATTGTCCATGTGTCCTTTATACTTGTTCATGTGAGTCCATCCCCTTTTCCCCTATGATTCTCTCCCCTCTCCTCCCTGGACCCTGTCAGCCTGTTCCATATTTGAGTGTCATTGGTCATATTTTGCTTGCTTGTTTGTTTTGTTTAGATTCCTGTTAATGGTGATATCATATGGTATTTGTCTTTCACCACCTGGCTTATTTCGCTCAGCATAATGCTTTACAGTTCCATCCATGATGTTGCAAAGGGTAGTAGTTCCTTCTTCCTTTCTGTAGCATTGGATTCCATTGTGTAAATGTACCATAGTTTTTTGATCCAGTCATTTACCGATGGGCATCTAGGTTGCTTCCAACTCTTGGCTATCGTGAATTGTGCTGCTATGAACATCCGGGTGCATAGGTTCTTTTGGATTGGTGTTTCAGGGTTCTTAGGATATACTCCTAATAGTGGAATTGCTGGGTCAAAAGGCACGTTCATTTTTAGTTTTCTTAGAAAATTCCATACTGTTTTCCATAGTGGTTGTACCAGTCTGCAATCGAAAGTGGGGCTTTCAATCTTGACACTTTGTATTAGCAGGGACTTGAAAAATATTACATTTATAAATTAAGGAATGAACAAATGAGGCCAGGGAATGAATGGTTTTCAGGGAATAACCTAGCATTTATTTGATGCTTAGCACATATCACATACTGTGTGCTGGTTTTTCAATACTAGTGGCTGTTGCTCTTCTGATGTTATGAATGGAAACACAGGTAAAGGAGAGTTCATGACTATCCCCAGGTGGCCATGATTTCAGTGCTATAACACCTGCCACAGGCTTCAGCAACCATGGCTCCCTTTCGTGGGTGCTAATAGTTAGAAGAGCATGTTACCAGATGGAGGACCAGGCCCTGAGCGTGTTTGCCTAGGGCCAGCTGTAGTGTGTGGGTTCTTGACTTTGTGTAGGAAAGATTTCACAACATGAGTCCAGATGACTGTTAGGGTACTTTTATTAAAGTGGGGGCAATGAAACAAGGAAAGGCTTAGCATAGAGGAAGCAACAGGAGAGCCTAGGGTGGGCTGCCTTGGCTCCCTGGGAAGGGGGAAGAAAGGGTCTTTGGGAACAGGTTCAGGTAATTAGCCTGGGACAAGCTGCCACTGCTTATTGCTCCCATAACTGCAAGGCTCGGGGGTCCCTTAGAGCACAGGTGGCAAACAAAAGGCCTGTGGACCGAATCCAGCCCTTCACTTTGTTTTATGTGGCCCAGCACCTTGTTAACTGTTAAGGAGTGTTTACATTTATACAGTCCTAAAATTACATTCAGCCCTTTGAAGGCAACAGCAAGACTGATGTGGACCCTGGGGAAAAGGAGTTTGACACCCCTGCCTTAGAGTTTAGGAGATATGTACCTGTGGGGGAAGCAGAGGGGAAAGGGAAAAGTATGTGGGCCTGCTTCCCCGAGGGAAAGAGACAGAGTGCATATGCTCTGGGACCTTCCTTTTTTTCCTCCCATAATAGATCTTCTGTTTTTTTTTTCTTTTTTCTTTTTAAATTTTAATTGTTGTTCAAGTACAGTTTTCTGTCTTTTACTCTTATCCCAGCCCAAACACCCAGCCCTCCCCCTCCCTCCCATTTCCATCCCCTCTAGTTTTTCTCCATGTGTCTTGTATACTTGTTCCTGTAAACCCTTCCCCTTTTCCCCTGAAATTCCCTCCCCTCTGCCCTCTGGTCCCTGTCAGCCTGTTCTCTATTTCAGTGCCTTTGGTTATATTTTGCTTGTTTGATTGTTTTGTTGTTTAGGTTCCTATTAAAGGTGAGATCATGTGATATTTGTCTTCCACCACCTGGCTTATTTCGCTTACCATAATGCTTTCTAGTTCTATCCATGCTGTCCCAAGGGGTAGGAGCTCCTTCTTTCTTTCTGCTGCATAGAATTTCATTGTGTAAATGTACCATAGTTTTTTGACCCATTCATTTACTGATAAGCACCTAAGTTGCTTCTAGCATTTGGCTATTGTAAATTGTGCTGCTATGAACATCGGGGTGCATAGGTTCATTTGGATTGGTGCTTCAGGGTTCTTAGGATATAATCCCAGCAGTAGAATTGCCAGGTAAAACGGCAAATCTATTTTTAATTTTCTTAGAAAATTCCATACTGTTTTCCATAGTGGTTGTACCAGTCTGCAATCCCACTAACAGTGTGCTGGGGTTCCCTTTTCTCCACAATCTCTCCAACACTTGTTGTTTGTGGCTTTATGATGGTCATTCTGACTGGTGTGAAGTGGTATCTCATAGTGGTTTTAATTTTCATCTCTCTGATAGCTAGCGATATTGAGCATCTTTTCATGTGTCTCTGCATCCTCTGTATGTCCTCCTTGGAGAAGTGTCTGTTCAAATCCTTTGCCCATTTTTTAATTGGGTTGCTTATCTTCTTAGAGTGGAGTCTTATAAGCTCTTTATATATTTTGGAGATTAAACTCTTGTCTGAGGTACCATTGGCAAGTATGTTTTCCCATACATTTGGTTGTCTTTTTATTTTAATACTGTTTTCTTTAGCCGTGCAGAAGCTTTTTATTCTGATGAGACCCCATTTGTTTATTCTTTCCTTTATGTCCCTTGCTCTAGAGGACATGTCACTAAAAATGTTGCTGCATGAAATATCTGAGATTTTTCATGCCAATGTTCTCCTCTAGAACTTTAATCGTGCCATGGCTTATATTTAAGTCATTTAGCCACCTTGAATTTATTTTTGTGTATGGTGCTCCAGTTTCATTTCTTTGCACATAGCTGTCCAGTTCTCCCAACACCATTTGTTGGAGAGGCTATTTTTACTCTATTTTATGTTGCTGCCCCCTTCATTGAATATTAATTGGCCATAGACAATTGGGTTTATTCCTGGGCTCTCTGTTCCATTCTGTTGGTCCAGGTGTCTGTTTTTATGCCAGTACCAGAATGTCTTGGTTACAGTGGCCTTGTAATACACTTTGGTATCAGGTATTGTGATCCTTCCTACTTTGATCTTCTTTCTCAAAATTGCAGCTGCTATTCAGGGTCATTTATGGTTCCATATAAATTTTGTTCTATGTCTGTGAAATATGCCATTGGTACTTTAATACGTATTGCACTGAATCTGTAAATTGCTTTGGGTAGTATGGACACTTTTATGATGTTAATTCTTCTAATCCATGAACATGGTATATGTTTCCATTTGTTTGTGTCTTCTTTGATTTATTTCTTCAGTGTTGTGTAGTTTTCTGCATATGGGTCTTTTACCTCTTTGGTTAGGTTTATTCCTAAGTATTTCATTTTTCTTTCTGCTATATCAAATGGGATTTTTTTCTGGATTTCTGCTTCTGCTGCTTCATTGTTGGTATACAAAAATGCCTTTGATTTCTGGATATTGACTTTCTATTCTGCTGTTTTGCCAAATTCATTTATTAGGTTGAGCAGTTTTTTTGGTGGCATCTATAGGATTTTCTATGTACATTATCATGTCATCTGCAAAGGTGACAGTTTTGTTTCCTCCTTTCCAATTTGGATGCCTTTTATTTCCTTTTCTTTTCTGATCGCTGTGGCTAGAACTTCTAATACTATATTGAATAGAAGTGTGGTGGACAACCTTTTCTTGTTCCTGATCTTAGTGGAAAATATTTTAGTTTTTGCCCACTGAGTATGATGTTGGCTGTAGGCCTCTCATATATGGCCTTTATTATATTGAGGAATGCTCCCTCTATTCCCACTTTGCTGAGTATTTTTATCAGCCCACACACCCAACCCTCCCCCCCTCCCATTTCCATCCCCTCTAGTTTTTCTCCATGTGTCTTGTATACTTGTTCCTGTAAACCCCTTTTTTATGTTGCTGCCCCCTTCATTTATGGGTTCCTGTGCCTTATCAGATGCTTTTTCTGCATTGATTGATATGACTATGTGTCTTTTGTCTTTGCTTTTGTTTATGTGGTGTATAATATTTACTGATTTGCGAATGTTTAATCATCCTTGCATCCCTGGGATGAACCCCACTTGGTCATGGTGTATGATTTTTTAATGTATTGCTGGATGCAGTTTTCCAATATTTTATTGAGTATTTTAGCATCTATGTTCATCAGCGATATTGGCCAGAAGTTTTTTTTTTTGTTGTTGTTGTTGTGTCTTTATCTGGTTTTGAGATTAGGATGATGTTGGCTTCATAGAAAGAGTTTGGGATTCTTCTATCATTTTGAATTTTTTGGATAGTCTGTGAAAAGCAGAGGTTAGCTCTTCCTTAAATGCTTTGTAGAATTCTCCTGTGAAACCATCTGGGGCCAGGGCTTTTGTGTGTCGGGAGAGTTTTGATTGCTGCTTCAATTTTTTCTGCTGTTATTGGTCTGTTCAATCTTTCCACTTCTTCTTCATTCAGTTTTGGAAGATTGTATTTTTCTAGAAATGTGTCCATTTTACCTAGGTTTTCAAATGTCTTGGCATACAATTCTTCATAGTAATTTCTTACAATCCCTTCTATTGCTGTGGTGTCAGTTGTAATCTCTCCTCTTTCATTTGTGATTGTCTTTATTTGGGTCTGCTCTCTTTTTTTCTTGATCAGCCTGCTTAAAGATTTGTCTATTTTGTTTATCTTTTCAAAGAACCAGCTCCTGGATTTATTGATCCTTAAAATTGTGCTTTTTGTCTCTATGTCATTTAATCCTGCTCTGATCATGGTTATCTCCTTCCTTCTCCTTTCTCTTGTCTGTCTTTGTTGTTGTTCCTCAAGTTCTTGTAGGCATAGGGTTAGGTTGTTTGTTTGAAATGTCTATCTTATTTAGGTAGGCCTGTATTGCTATGAACGTTCCTCTCAGAACTGCCTATGCTATGTCCCATAAATTTAGAGTTTTTGTAAGTTCATTTTCATTTCTTTCCAGAAACTTTATGATTTCTTCCCTAATTTCACTTTTGACCCATTCATTGTTTAATAGTATGCTATTCAATCTCCATGATTTTGAGTGTTTTGGTTTTTTCCCCTTGGGGTGGTTTCTAGTTTCAGTCCCTTGTGGTCAGAGAAAATGCTTGGTATGATTTCAATTTTCTTGAATTTATTGAGGGTTTTTTTTGTGTCCTATCATGTGGTCTATCTTTGAAAATGTTCCATGTGCATTTGAAAAGAATGTGTATTTAGCTTCTTTGGGATGAAGGGCTCTATATGTATCAGTTAAGTCCATTTTATCTGGGGTTTTGTTCAATGGCACAATATCTATGTTGGCATTTTGTTTGGAAGATCAATCCATTTTTGACAGTGGGGTGTTAAAATCCCCTACTATAATTGTGTTGCTGTCAATCTTTCTTGAAATTCTCTAAGTTTTCTTTTTGTTTTTGGGTGCTCCTACATTGGGTGCATATATATTTATGATGTTAATGTTTTCTTGGTGGATTCTTCCCTTGAGTATTATGAAATGACCTTCTGGGTCTCTCTTTATGGCCCTTTTTTGAAGTCTATTTTGTTTGATATGAGTATTGTGACCCTGGCTTTTTTTCCTTGTCCATTTGCTTGGAAAATTTGTTTCCAGCCCTTAACTTTTAGTCTGTGTAGGTCTTTTGTCCTGCTGTGGGTCTCTTGTAGGCAGCATATGTGTGGGTCATGGTTTCTTATTCATTCAGCTATTCTATGTTTTTTGACTGTAGCATTTAATCCATTTACATTTAAGGTGATTATTGATAAGTACTTATTCATTGTCACTTTTTTAGCTGTGTTCCTGTCTCTCTCTCTCTCTTCCTTTCTTTCTTTAAAGCATGTCTTACAGAGTTGGTTTGACGGAGGTATATCTTTTTAGACTTCTTCCCTCTGGAAATCTTTTTATTTTGCTGGGTCCTTCCTTCTATCTCTTTTGGGTGACAGTCTTAAGGGAGGTCTCAGGGGAGGATTTCAGCAGAATATTCATTAGTTTTCCAGGTGTGCTCCTTTGGGGTAGTGGTTTTTACTGATTGGTCAGCCCCAGGTCAGGGGGTTGTTAGTCATTGCATCTGGTCCTGGCACCACCCTCCTGTTTTTGCTGCTTTTCTGGGCCTGGAGCTGAAATACAGCTGAAGCCTACATGTTACCACTAGGGAAGTGACCTTCTGCATCTGGCTGTAATTTTCTCAGCCAGTTTGTTCAGGTCTTTGTCTCAGCTTCCCTATTCCATTTGCCCTGGCTGGCTGGTCTCAGGCACAAACAACTGAAGCAAAGAACTTGTTTTTTGGTTTCTACTTATAAGTTTAGTAACTTCAGTGCTTTAAAAACTCTATTTTTCTACATAATCCTAGGTTCTTCCAACAAAATGACATATTGTGCACAAAACCATAAACTACTTGCAAGCATCACCACCTATATTTTTGTTGGTGTTTCCTCTGTACAATTTTAATTGAAATTAGTTGCTATTTAGGGTAACAAGATATTTTCATTTGAACTTTAGTGCAGCTTCTGGAGGTTAGGAGTTTGGGGCCAACAGTGTAAGAATCAGGAATATTTTAGTGCTGCTTCGCATTTTCTGACTGACACTCATCAGAGCGATAAATGTGAAAAGCAGGGGGTAGTCCATTACTGAACAGTCATTAACCACTGTTCAATATGGCAGACCGCATATTTGTACAATCTTAGTTTATCTAAAGGGCTGGTTCAAAATTAGCTAGGAGGTATTGTTAAAGAATTAGCTATCAAGCTAAACCAGGAGGATTTTGGATGTTAGCGGTCTCACTTTTCACAAAGATGGGTACTGTATTTTGATTAACGCCTTTTATTCAACTAGAGCAGTGGTTCTCACATGGGGGTGGTTTTGCCCCTAGAGGACATGCGGTAATGTCTTGGAATATTTTTTGATTGTCAAAACTTGAGAGTGGGCTGAGAGGGAGAGTGCTGATGGCTAGAGGCCAGGGGTGCCACCAGCTGTCCTACAATGCACAGGACAGCCCTCCCCCGCAAGGCCTATTTGATTCACCACGTGAAAACTTCCCAGTTAAAAAACTCTGGGGTAAAGGAAAAGAATCCTAAAGTTGCTCTTTAGAAACAAAGCCCATGTATTTAAAAAGGCAAAAAGAAAGATGACTATTCTTTTGGACTTTGAAGGAAGAGAGGGAGTTTTCTGGCTCCCAGGAAGAAAGAGAAAATTCATAGAGTTCAAATGACAAATATTATTTTGATTTACAAGTTGATACACCTCCTTAAAGTCAATACGCTGTTCATTTCCTAAAAAGCTGTTTGACTTTCTCCTTAAAGGTTCCCTGTTCCTCAGAAGCAATGGAGTAGAGAAGGTTCTTTTTAAGAGTGCAAGAAATGGCAGCTGGACGGGACCATCAGATTCCTCCTGGCAGGCCTACGGTGGTGATCCTTGGATGGAAAGGAGTTCAGGGCTCTGTGGCAATGATTCACTTTTCAACATTTAACTTAGTTTCTTATGATCTAAACTGGGATTTCTGCTAAATTGTGGCTCACTAAAGCCATGTTTGACTCAATAATTCATGAATCCTTCAGGTGCCTCAACACAATTAATTAAATGGATCTGTGACACAAAAAGGAGATTGTATTAGGACGCTAAATCTAAGCTGTAAAATGGAACACCTAAAGTTTCTTATTGCTCGATTATTAGGTGATAAGTAAGCCCTTGGTCACTTCCCTTACTTCCTATACCATATTAATAACTCCAGCAGAATTTAAATCGAGTTCAGATCAGGTGTTCTTACCCTTCAACTCCCCTGTTAAGCATGCTCTGGCTTAAATATTCCCCCCAGGGTAGCAACCGCTGAAAGATTCACGCATTGGTGAACCAGAGTTTTCTGGGTAGCTAGAAGGGAATTATTATAGCTGGTCTCATTGATAAACAAGAGGAATGGTAAAAAGTTGCTTCAATTACTCACACTTCTCTTGTTATATCATATTGCCCTTGGTCTTTTAAGTAACTAACCTCCATCAGTATTTGATTATGTTCTCTCCTTTGGAAGTGTGACTTGGTACATGTCAAAGAAAATTTCTCAAGTCAAAAGGAAGCTTTGAGTTACTTATGTGGTGAGGGTTCAGAAATCTGGGGCTGGGTGAACTGGCTTTCATGTCTGGTGGTTACTTCTGTGACTTTGAGATGGTATTATTGCCCCTGACCTTCACTTTCCTTGTTAACCAATGGTCTTTCTTTAGGTAACTCTGTTACCTAGAGGGGAATTGAGAGAAAGCATTGTACAGAAGATGGCTTTTGATCAGACTATGAGGGACTGGGAGAGTTGTCACAGAATGTCATACTCTCTCAGATAAGCGAGGGCACCATTCACATGGGCTTAATTTCCCATTCACATTTGTGTTTCTGGACTATGACTCTCATGTTGTCAATTCACCTGCACCCTTGTTTCCTGAGCATAAATAAGAATGAGGACCCTCTTTTTACTATATTAGATTGGACTCCAAGAAGAGAGTACCTGGTGTGGGGGGCAGAACAGAAAGTGGGGGACAAGATTTCCTTCTCTTCTGTGATAATTTAGCAATCATTGTCCAAAGAGGGACATGAGTGTTGTGGAGTGTTGACCACCCTTGGGGTGCTGGGAAGGCTACCACTGAGGTAGTAGGATTTTGGAAAGGCAGACCATCTGCCTCCCATCACTGACCTGGTGGCCTTGGGGTTATCTTGAGGGTGTTTCTATGGAAGAGGATCTCAAAGTGTTGTGCCATTGGGCTTGTGTGGGACAGAACAGGAGATTGCAGAGGATACAGCTGCTCCTGCTCATGCCAGCACCCATACTGGTGATGACTGCTAATTTTTATTGAGCATTGGGCCTTTGCAAAGTGCTTTATGTGCATTTCTTATTTAATCATCAGATTAACCTAATGACAGAGGGTAAATACGTAAATAAGAAGGCACTTCACTGGAGGCTTAATTAACTCTTTAAAGAAAATAGTGCTAATAGCTTTCAAATCTAGTGTTAAATTTGGGCAGGACCTGTGATATCCATAACTCCCCTGTATGCACTTGTATTATTACTGTTAAGATCTTGCTGTCTTGCCCAGCTGGAAGAGCTCAGGGGCTGAGGCCTCACAGCAGGAATCCAGTAAGTTCCTGTGGACCTAGAGGAACCATATTCTACCTGTAGAAGTGTGTCCTGTCACCTGATAAGGGCACTGAATACAGAGGACATGTCTCCTTGTCTAGGACTGGAGTCATTTACTGAACCCCTTTAGTCCTGTATTCAGAAGTATTTGTAGGTCACCCTAACTTTGTGAGAAGTTAGCATTTGCTCTAGATGAAGTGGGAGTAGTGAAACTCATGCCACATGTTTCTCCTTCATTAATACCCAGGTTACCCCGGGGAAAATAGATAAAGACCCACAGTTTTCTCCAGTGGCCTCTTTTGAAGTCTGTTAGGAAAATGGAGACTGACTTGCATTGAGTGATACAAGGGAAGGAGAGATGCAGGGATGATTCTGACACTTCAATTTTCTAGAACAACACTGCCAATGGTAATAAAGGATAAAGGAGGTTGAGGGCCAAGGTACAGCTGAGAAAATGTTTACTTCAATGTCCCCTCCTCTAAGAGGTCTTCCTAGCTGCTCCACCTAATGTATGTTTTCCCTCCTTCACCCTTGAGTATTTCCTTTAGCTGTGCCCCTTGTGTTTCTTTCTTAACTAATCACAGTTTGTGATGATTGTTTAAAACGCTGTGGTCTGTGTGTAGTCTGTGTGTCACTCCCATTGGAATGTAAGCCATGTGACCACAGGCCATATCTGTCCTGGGCCCCTGCCTAGTGTAGGCACTGGCTTACAGAAATCTTAGTCTCTTTCACTGTGACAAAGAAAGAGCTTTGCTGAAATGTAAGATAGCATTGCTGTTTACTTCAGCTTTTTAATGTAAGAAATAAAACATACACCTGAGTCAAAATATGCAGAAGGTGGGAAATAAAACATTCCCTATACATTAATAATTAAACTAAATTTTTCCACCAAGTAATAAATGCTGCCGAATTCATGAAATATGCATCAATTAGGCAATCATGTAGCCAGAACATTATACAACTTGATTGCCTGGAATTGTTTTTAAAAAAATCAGTAGAGCAGTAATCATTGTAACATGGATACATACCAAAAATCAATGACACACAATTTTTAAAAGTTGGCTGTAATGCCTCATATTAATAATAATTGCTTTGCTTCTCCAGCCATCCCCTTCAAAACTTTACTGTGGCCTGGTTAGTATTTGTCCTCATTGCCATTCTTTCTACTTTTTAAAATCCAGGATCAGCGATTGGCATTCTCAATAAGTGAAGTCATGGAAAGAGCATTGGAGTTTGGATCAGAAAGCCTAACTTTTCATCCTGACTTCAGTTATAGTTACAATTATCCTATTGAGAAGGTTGAATAGGCACCACTCACAACTTTGTACAGGGGGATTGGATGTAAACTTCCTCTGCCTGGTGCCTAACTTTAGTGCAGCCTTTTCTGGGCTGAACTTACATGTGTCTTTCTCTCTCTGTAGAGTGCAAGCAGAACAGCTCAGATTCACACTTAATTTGGTGGGAGTAGATGAGAAGGGTGAAGGAGTCTGGGGATGAATTGACTGTCATTCTGCTCACATAGGAGCTTGGTCATTCTGCTGTAATGAATGGGATGCAATAGTGGGTTTGAGGATTATTTCTTCTTGTATTATACAAGAGTATGCCATTAGGAGACAGAACAACCCTGAGACATACTGGTTGGGACAGGCTGGCTGGGGTCAAATGTAGCTCCAATGCAGGGATGTGGGACAGAAAACAGGATCAATAACCACTTGAGAAAAGAATATCAGGAATCCCTCAAGGGAGAGGAGAGAGCTGAATCATAGTTCAAGGAACTTGTTCTGGCCAGGGGATCTAGGAAAGAAAATTTATAGAGGGGATTTTATTGTACTGAGATATAATTCAAATACCATAAAGTTCACCCTTTTAAAGTGCAAACTCCCGTAGTTTTGTACATTCATCAGGTCATGCAACATCAGTTGTACTGAGTTCCAGAACGTTTTTATGACCCCAGAAAGAAACCCTTGCCCATAAGCAGTCACTCCCCATTCCTCTTCCCCCAGCCCCTGACAGCCACTAATCTACTTCCTGTCTCAATGGATTTATCTATTTTGGGTATTTCATAATTGAATCATATAAGATGTGCCCTTTTGTACCTGTCTTTTTTTGTTCAGCAAAAATGTTTTCAAGGTTTGTCCATATTGCAGCCTGCAGATCCCATTTGGTTGTCCATTCATCAGCTGGTTGACATTTGGGTTGTTCCTACCTTTTGACAGTTACAAATGATGCTGTTATGAACATTCATGTATAAGTTTCCATGTGGACATACGTATTTAGTTCTCTTGGGCACATACCTAAGAGTGGAACTACTGGGTCCTGTGATAACTGTGTTTAACATTTGAGGAACTTCCAAACTATTTTCAAAGCAGCTGAACCATATTACAATCCTACCAATTTTTCCACATCCTTGCCAATATTATAACCACCCTAGTGGGTTTACAGTTTTCTATGATCACTTTTAATTGGGTTATTTGTCTTTTTACTATTGAGTTATAAAAGCTCTTTATATATTCTGGAGATTAGACTCTTTTTTAAAGATTTTATTTATTTATTTATTTTTAGAGAGAAAGAGAAACATCAATGTGAGAGAAAAACATCAATCACTTGCCTCCCTTACTTGCCCTGACTGGGGACCAGGTCCACAACCTAGGTGTATGCCCTGATCAGGAATCAAACAAGTGATCTTTTGCTCTGTGGAATGATGTCCAGCTAACTGAGCCACACCAGTCAGGGTCAAACCTCTATATATTTTTAATATATTTTATTGATTATGCTATTACAGGTGTCCCACGTTTTCTCCCCTTTATCCCCCTCACCCTGCACCTCCCTCCCACCAGCATTCCCCATCCCCTTACTTCATGTCTATGAGTCATACATATAAGTCCTTTGGCTTCTCCATTTCCTATACTCTTCTTAACATCCCCCTGTCTATTTTGTACCAACCACTTATGCTTCTTATTCCCTGTACCTTTTCCCCCATTCACTGCCCCTCCCCACTGGTAACCCTCCATGTGATCTCCATTTCTGTGATTCTGTTCCTGTTCTGGTTGTTTGCTTAGTTTGTTTTTGTTTTTGTTTTTCTTAGGTTCAGTTGTTGATAGTTGTGAGTTTGTCATCATTTTACTATTCATAGTATTGATCATCATTTTCTTAGATAAGTCCCTTTAGCATTTCATAAAATAAGGGCTTGGTGATGATGAACTCCTTTAACTTGACCTTATCTGGGAAGGGCTTTATCTGCCTTTGCATTCTAAATGATATTTTTGCTGGATAGAGTACTTGGATATAGGTCCTTGACTTTCATGACTTTGAATACTTCTTTCTAGCCCCTCCTTGCCTGTGAGGTTACTTTGAGAAATCAGCTGATAGTATTATAGGCAATCCTTTGTAGGTAACTGTTTCCTTTTCTCTCGCTGCTTTTGAGATTCTTTCCTTATGTTTAATCTTGGGTAATGTAATTCTGATGTGCTTTGGTGTGTGCTTTCTCAGGTCCAACTTGTTTGGGACTCTCTGAGCTTCCTGGACTTCCTGGAAGTCTATTTCCTTTGTCAGATTGGGGGAGTTCTCCATCATTATTTTTTCAAATAAGTTTTCAATTTCTTGCTCTTCCTCTTCTCCTTTTGGCACCCCTACGATTTGGGTGTTGGAACGTTTAAAATTGTCCTGGAGGTTCCTAAACCTCTCCTCATTTTTTAAAACTCTTCTTTCTTCATTCTGTTCTGGTTGTATGTTTATTTCTTCCTTCTGTTCCAAATCTTTGATTTGAGTCCCAGTTTCCTTCCCTTCATGGTTGATTCCCTGTATATATATTTTTTTACTTCACTTTTAATAGCTTTCACATCTTCCTCTATTTTGCGACCATACTCAACCATTTCTGTGAGCATCCTGATTACCAGTGTTTTGAACTCCGCACCTAATAGGTTAGCTATCTCTTCATTGCTTAGTTCTATTTTTTTATAGATTTGATCTGTTCTTTCATTTGGGCCACATTTCTTTGTTTTGATGCATCTATTATGTTGTAAGGGGCAGAGCCTTAGGTATTTGCCAGGGCAGGGCAACCCATGTCACTGAGCTGTGATGCTGTATGTGGGAGAGGGGTTTGAGAGGGAATAATGCCACTTGCTTGGCTCTCAGCTGGCTTTCTGTCACTTCTCTCACTTCCCACAAACAAATTTGGCTCTTCTGTTCCTGATTCCCAGGTAGGTGGGTTTGTGTATGTTCTAGGATACTCTGGGTCTCTCCAACTAAATCTCCTGTGATGCTGGGGGTTTCTTCTGCCACTACAACCCCCACTGGTTCTAATAGCCAGAGGTTTTGAGGCCTTATTTCCCCATTCTGGAACCCTGGGTTGCTCTTTCTGGGTTGTTTGGACACAAATGGGGGACTGCTGGTCTGCCAGCTGCTGCCTTGCTGTGCATCTTCTCTGCTCCAGCTGCCTGTCTCTATCCCTCCTAACAGTCTGAATGAATGTTTCTTCTTTAACTCCTTGGTGGTCTGACTTCCATACAGTTTGATTTTCTGGAAGTTCTGGTTATTTTTTTGTTTTTAAATTTGTTGTTGTCCTTATTTTGGTTGTGTGAGGAGGCAAAGTGTATCTACTTCATCCTCCATCTTGGCCAGAAGTCCCTAGGATCTTATCAGATAGGTGATTTACGGCCATTTTCTGCAGTTCTCTGGATTGTCATTTTACTTTATTAATAGTACCATCCGAAGCACAAACATTTCTATTTTGATGAAGTTTAACTTACATATTTTTTTCTTCAGTAACTTATGTTCTAGGTGTCACATATAAGAAGCCATTTCCTGGGTCCCCACATTCCTGCAGTAGAGCTCCCCAGAATAGCAGACCATCGAGAACACCTGGTTTAGATGATTTGTAGTGAACAAATAAACTCTTGCTATAAGTTGCTGAAATCTGGGGGCAGTTAGTTTACCTTAATAATCATACCTGTATGTGAACCTGACATACAACAGCTGACAGTGCAGATGTGGCAGAGAAAATGGACTATCCAGTATACAGGACTGGTGCAATTGGCTATCTGTGTTGAAAACAGCAATAATAAATTTGATCCCTCCCCCAGGGCCCCATTCCAGGTGAACTAGTGATCTAAATGTGAAAAATAAACTTTAAAACTTTTAGAAGAATACATAGGGGAACATGTTTATAATATCAGATAAGGAATGAAAGGCTAAGACACACAAAGTACAAATCAAGTGAGAAAAAGACTGAGAAAACCAACTGCATTAAAATGGAAGACTTACAAATAAAAGCACCATAGGTGTCAAAACAAGCCAAAGGCCAGGAGAACATCTGAAATATATGCCAGTAAAGCATCACTATGCAGAATATTCAAAGAGCTCCTTATATATCATTTTAAAAGGCAAAACACTTCATTGGAAAAATGGGCAAAAGTTATGAAGGGGCATCTCATGGAAGGAAAACTTGAATGGTCCATGTGAAAAAAATGCTTAACCTCACTGCCTATTAGAAACTTCTAAGTTAAAACCAATTTAATTACTACTTAAGTAAAGTCTGACAGTCACTACCTGTGTGGTTGGTATGAAATGCAACTAGCAATTTGGAAAACAACTGTGAATCTGCAGGGAAGTTGACCCACTTGGCCCTCTGTCCTGGAGAGGGCCAGTTTCCCTGGTCATGGTGCTGGCTATATGTTGTACTTCTGAAGCTTGGTGTTCCATTCTGTTGCCATTTGCACCTTGACCTTTGTCTGAAAGAGTTCATCATTTCTTCAAAAGACAGTCATAGCATTCTTCTCTATAGTCTTTCATACTGTAGTTATCATCAGGTCTACTTCAGCCTTCTTCTCACTGAGAGCAACTCTTCTGATATTAATCCCCGAACTCTTTCCAAGTTCCTATGAAAACTGATTTGCTGTGGTGATGAGCCACTGAATTTAAAAAGAACCAACAACTTAATAACTAACACTTCTGAGTGCTCTCTGCACCAAACACTACTCTAAGCATTTTCTCATACTAACTCCTACATCAGCTTTTTGAAAATTCACTTGCATTGGCTCTTGTAATTCTCACAATGGCTCTGTGAGCTTGATTGCCATTATTCCCATGTACAAAGGAAGGAACAGATGAACAGAGAGGTGGGAGGCAGAGACTGTGGTTTCCACAGCCTGATTGGCCCTCTCTTGAGTCTACACCATTTACCACTCAGCTCCTGAAGCAGAGGTAGGTTCAGCTTGGCTGGGGATGAGATGACTGAGTTATATATATGAACCACTTCCACTGGCTGAATTCTCCAGAAAAAAAACATTTTCTTGGCTCACACAAGCACAGTTTTATTTCCAGTTCTTTTCTTCCTCTTATCAAACAATGATTTCCTATTGTCTGCATTGTTGAATATTTATAGAATTCAGTACCACTTCCAAATATAATTTCCTTTTTAAATTAAAAAAAAAGCTTCAATTACAGTTGACATTTTTAGGTGCTCCATTCTATTCTCTTTTTAAAATATATATATTCTGTTGATTATGCTATTACAGTTATCCCATTTTTCCCCTTTGCCCCCTTCTACTTTGTACCCCCATTGCCCCCAGCAATCCCCCACTTAGTTCATATCCCTGGTTCATGCATATAAGTTCTTTGGCTACTCCATTATCTCTACTGTTTTTATGACTCCTCTGTCTATTTTGTACTTACCAATTTGTGCTTCTTAATCCCTATAACTTTCCCCCCATTTTCACCCTTTCCCTCCCAACTGAAAACCCTCCAAATGATCTCCATATCTCTGATTCTGTCCTTGTTTTCCTTGTTTGCTTAGTTTGTTATTTACATTCAATTATTGATAGTTGTGAATTTATTGCCATTTTAATGTTCAGCATTTGACTTTCTTTTTTACATAATTCCCTTTAGCATTTCATATAATAATGGACTGATGATGATGACCTCCTTTAGTTTGACCTTGCCTAGTAAGCACTTTATCTGCTCATTCGTTCTAAATGATAGCTTTGCTGGATGGAGTAATCTAGGTTTTAGGTCCTTGCTTTCATCACTTGAAGTATTTCTTGCCAGTTCCTTCTAGCCTGCAAAGTTTCTTTTGAGAAATCAGCTGATGGTATTATAGGAGCTCCTTGGTAGGTAACTCTCTGCTTTTCTCTTGCTGCTTCTAAGCATCTTTATCTTTAACCTTTGGCATTTTAATTATGATGTGTCTTATTATGGTCTTCTCTGGGTCCATCTTGTTTGGCACTCTCTGTGCTTCCTGAACTTGCATGTTTATTTTTTCCACCAAATTAAAGAAGTTTTCTTTCAGTATTTTTTCAAATACGTTTTCTATGTCTTGCTCTTCCTCTTCTCCTTCTGGCACCCATATGAGTTGGGTATTGGTATGTTTAAAAATGCCCCAGAGGTTCCTAAGCCTTCCTCATTTTTTAAAATTATTTTTTCTTCCTGCTGTTCTGATTGTATGCTTTTTCCTTCTTTGTGTTCCAAATAATTAATTTGATTCTTAGGTTCATCCCTTTCACTGTTGGTTCCTTGTAGATTTTTCTTTATTTCACTTAATGCAAACCTTCATTTCTACCTGAGTCTTTTTATGCCATTGAAGTACTCAATGAGTTCCTGGAGCATCCTGATAACCAGTGTTTTGGACTGTGCATCTGATAGGTTGTTTATCTCTATTTCATTTAGTTCTTTTTCTGAAGTCTAGTTCTATTTTTTCATTTGGGCCATATTTCTTTGTCTCCTCATTTTGGCAGCCTCCCTGTGTTTGTTTCTGTGTATTGGGTAGAGCTGCTTTGACTCTGTATCTTAGCTCACCTGCTAAGTCATATGAGGCACAGCCCTAGGTAATCACCAGGGTAAGGCGACCTGTGTCACCATTCTGATGCTCTGTGTCGGGGAGGGCTGGAAGAAGAGACAATGCCACTGTCTGGCCTCTAGAGTTTTGCCTGGAAGAAAGCTGCCCCCCTACTTGCACTTCACTTCTCCCCGTATGCCACTAGTGCCCTTCCAGCTGTTGTGCTGATGCTGAATCCCAGAAGGGAAGTGGGTCTGTGTGAGTCCTAAGTCTGTTGCAGTCCCTTTAAGAGAGTGCAGTTTCTTCTGTTGCCCCAACCCCCACTGGTTTTTATAGCCAGAAATTATGGAGTATTATCTTCCTGGACCTGGGACCTTGGGCTGGGTGATTTTGACTGGGACTGGGATCTCTTGTTCCCAAGGTATCTCTCCCATTTTTATCCATCACATGTGGATGTGGGACCCCCTGTTCCTATCTCCACACTTCTTGGCACCTCTCTGCACCTCTCTGAGTCTCTGCCCCTCCTACCCATCTGGATGAATGTGGCTTCTTTAAATCTTTGGTTGTTGGACTACCCCACACCTTGATTTTCTGACAACCCTAGGTGAAGTTTGGTTTGTAGTCTAACTGTATTTTTTGCTGTAGTTGTGCATGGAAGCAAGGTGTGTTTACCTGTGCTTCCATCTTGACCAGAAGTCTCAATTTTTACAGTTCACATTTAATATTCAGTTTTAACGTGGCTTCTTTATTATATCCATATTTATAGTTCTATTCATCTCATCTTCAGGTAGTTCTCATGAGTGGTGGTTCTATAAACTAGTTGTAATTTTGATGTGGTCATGGGAGGAAGTGAGCACAGTATTCACCTACGCCATCATCTTGACTGAAAGTCTGTAGAGTACTTTTCATTTGCTCAGTGATCTTGTTTTCACTACTGGGCTTCTTCAGCTGATTTTCAAAGAATGGTATTGTTTATCACCATCTGTATCTGACAATGAATATGAATAGAGTTTTATTTTATGATGTTGTTTTATTTTACTTTTGGTAATTCAAAACCTCTCTCAGAAGGAAGTACATAGCTTGCTTGACACTTCATACTTCAAACAGACAGGTTACTTCCCAGCCTGATAGCCAAGTCTCTAAATTGGCATGTTCATTGAATGAATAATAAATTTTGTGTAAGAGAATGATGCAGGATTCAAGAGCATTTGACAAAAGGGCATTTGAACTCTTTAGATAATATACAATATCTTCCTTCTTAAGAAATTTTTAAATATATTTTATTGATTATACCATTACAGTTGTTCTATTCCCCCCTTCATTCCCCTCCGCCCTGCACACCCCTCCCCCACCCCCACCCCTTTAGTTTATGACCACGTGTCTCAAGTTCTTTATGAGACTGACGCGCTACCTACTGCGCTAATGAGGCACCTTCAAGTTCTTTAGATTTTATATTTCCCCTACTATTCTTGCCCTCCCCCTATCTGTTTTTTACCTACCGTCTATGCTACTTATTTTCTGTATCTTCTCCCCCCTCTCCTCCCCTGTTGCTAACCCTCCATGTGTACTTCATTTTTATGGTTCTGCTTCTGATCTAGCTGTCCTCTTGGTTTGCTTTTGCTTTAGGTATGGTTGTTAATAACTGTGAGTTTGCTCTCCTTTCACTGTTCATATTCTTATCTTCTTTTTCTTAGGTAAGTCCCTTTAGCATTTCATATAATAAGGGCTTGGTGATGATGAACTCCTTGAATTTGACCTTATCTGAGAAGCACTTTATCTGTCCTTCCATTCTAAATGAAAGCTTTGCTGGATAGAACAGTCTTGGCTGTAGGTCTTTGGATTTCATGACTTGGAATACTTCTTTCTAGCCCCTTCTTGCCTGTAAGGTCTCATGAGAAATCCACTGACAGTCTGATGGGAACTCCTTTATAGGTGACTGTCCCCTTTTCTCTTGCTACTCCTAGGATTCTCTCCTTCATTTTAATCTTGGCTAATGTAATTATGATGTGCCTTGGTGTTCCTTCTTGGGTCCAGCTTCTTTGGGACTCTCTGAGCTTCCTGAATTTCCTGGAAATCTATTTCCTTTGCCAGATTGGGGAAGTCCTCCTTTATTATTTGTTCAAATAAGTTTTCCACTCATGGCTGTTTCTTTTCCCCTTCTGGTACCCCTATAATGTGGATGTTGGAACATTTAAAGATGTCCTGGAGGTTCCTAAGCCTCTCCTCATTTTTTTGAATTCTTGTAACTTTACTTTTTTCTGTTTGGTCATTTCTTCCTTCCTTCTGGTCCACTTGATTGATTTGAGTCCCAGTTTCCTTTCCATCACTATTGGTTTCCTCTGCATTTTCCTTCATTTCACTTAGTTTAGCCTTCATTTGTTCCTCTAATTTGTGACTAAAATCAACCAGTTCTGTGAGCATCCTGATCACCAGTGTTTTCAACTGTATATCTGAGAGGTTCGCTATTTCTTGGTCACAGAGTTATCAGCTCTGGGGCTCTGAGTTCTTCTTGCACCATATTTTGGTCTGTTCATGCCTGTTACATATGAGGAGCAGAGCCCTAGGTGTTCACCAGGGCCGGGCCACTCATTCACTGGGTTGTGATGCTGTATGTGGGGGCGGGGTCAAAGAAAAGCAATGGATGCTCCCTCTGCTGCCTGCTGCTCCCACTGCCACCACCACCACTGGGGCCTATGCGGTTCGTCTCACTGCTTACTCCTCTGCTGGTTTATCTGTGTGCCAATGTGTGACCGCAGCCAGCCTGCTGCCCTACGCCCTCACTAGGTCCACTGAACATGGGGCTGCCTGGGTGCCTGGGGTCGGAGGATCTTTCTTGCCCATCCCTGCTCTGCTGCTGGCTCTGCCTATCTTACTGGTCTGGTTGAATGGTTGGTTGTTTGATGGACCTCTGTATAATTCAATTTTCTGTTCTTTGGCTGCGTCTTTGTTCACCCAACCTTTGTTGTATTCAAACTTGGTTGTGGGAGAAGGTACAGTGTTTTCACCTACGCCTGCATCTTGGTGGAAGTCCTCCTTCTTAAGAGATTTTAATGAATTAATAGATAAAAGACTGTGTGAATGCTTTTGTGCTCAATTCAGCTTCTACTACACATTTTGGTGAATAGATTATTTTGGCAGTATTATCTGCAGTAGGCTAAACATGAGATAATTCCATGTGAAGTATTTCAAGTGGCTGAGTTCCCCAGCCCTGTCTGAAATATTCCACAAACCTCCAGAGATTCTGAGTTCTGGATTGGACTGGTGAGTGTGCTCTGTGAGTCGAAAGCTAAGATTCATTGTTGTTCAGATGTGTGGTGACCCCTTTCCTGATGAGGCTTGGCTCAAACATGCATGCTTTTATATATGACATCTAGCACAGAATGTGAATCCTTTAGGTGGAGTTTCAGTGCATTTGTTCTGTTTGCATAGATCAAATGCACTCTCCTAGCACTCTTCAGAGCCATTTAAATTGTGCTCAATGCCTTAAAAGAGTTATAGGGCATAGATTTTGTGTTAAGAAATGATACCTTATTATTTTTCCTCTCCAAAGACACTTTTCTTTGGAATAAAATCAAATTTTACACATTTTAAACAGACTTTCAGGTCTTCAGAAGGAGGAAAGTGGTTGAAACTCTTACTCTAAGTGTTTGAATAAAACCCCTGGGTGGTTTGAATACTAAAGCCATTTTAATAATGTTATCATTTTCATGCAGTCTCTAAAAAGAAAGTTATGACTATCCTTTTCGAATGATGAAGACAAAAATATTTGATCTCTCACTAAAATTCTGTATACTTCTTCCAGCTGCTGTTGCTCATGTTCCACAGTAGGTGGTCCCATTCCTATGACTAGGTGGTTTTGTCCCAAACAAGTAGCAGTCTTACTACTTTAAGGCTCTCTATTTAATGTAGTAGATTGGGCCTTGCAGCTGTACTCAAAGGAGATTAGAAGATTTATCCTTTAACAGGAAATAGATGATGGTGTCACTGCCTGTAGGTTTGGAAAGATCTAGAAGAAAAGTTTGGGCCACATTGTGTATTTAAACCTGACACATGTCTCAATTTGCCATACTGTCAGAGCATCAGAGCAGTTGATTATAAAAACACTGTTTTCTAAACAAAGAGTCAGTTTCTGTGTTAAATAGTAAACTAAAATTATCCATAAATGTCTTCTGCCTTTGAAATAAATAAGGCTCTAATTTAGAATCCTCTAAATTTGGTGAGGCCTCAACTTTTTGAACAAAAGCTTCATGAGTTTCAAAGGGATTCTCCGTGTTCCTGTTTCCTATCATCTCCCTTCTACCCAGGCTTCTTATTCTGAAGGTAGGATCGGCTGGGTCCCAGGGAGCTTGGAATAAATTGCCTGGATTGGTGGTGTGTCAGCTCCTATTCTCGCCCCTCCCGTGTCACTCACACTGGTTTTTAAAAGAGGGTTGCTTATCCTCTGTGAGTTATCAAGTAAATGTGGGCAGGGGGGAGTGGCATGGCTAGTGTATGCACATGTTACATAAGAAAATTGGGTATCTGGATGATGGAGTGGCTTATGTATTCATGGGTGTAAAATCTTTTATAAGAAAATTAGGTGTGTGGGGATGGGGTGCATGTGTGTGCTTGTGTGTGTGTGTGTGTGTGTGTGTGTATGAAGCATGTATACAAAATCTCTGGACTGAGGTTACTCTTGACTTTTGTGCGGCCTCCTGCACAGGAGAGTTTAATGACAATGACTTTTATGGGGTATCTGAAGAGAGCTGTTTTCCACTTCTGGTCCCAGAGGAAATGCTTTTCAAGGCTACTCACTGAGAGTCAGGGTGAGTTCTAAGGCAGGATTGATTGGCAACTGCAAATGGCAAGGGCATCCATTCATTTTTCATGAAGTTATAATTAACCTACTGTCTGCCTCCCACAGGTTCAACCTTTGGGAATGAAGACCAGCCGCCCCTGAAGGCAACTCTGCCTTCCAAAGATGCACCCAAGGGAGCTGGCCGGGTGGCCCCACCAGTGTCCTCCAGTGTAACAACACCCCGCAGGAGTTTGCTCCCGCCACCAAAATCTGTGTCTACACCCGCTGGTAAGACTTTTGCCTTGGAGTGCTCTTCCTGCATTAAAATGTTTTTTGAAAGTCCCTGTGTATATTATTTATTTAGATGGGATCATAGATGAGTTTCAAATGGCAAAGTTAATAATAATAATAGCATTGTTTTTAAGGCACATTCATTTTTCATATGTTTAAATTATCCCAACTGCCTCTCACTCTTCACCTGAATGGTAGGTAACCTGTTGAATCACATAGTTTTGAGTGGAAAGAAACAGGAATCAAGCTGTTTTTGACCAGGCTGGCATTAGTCTAGGGGAAGGAGGTGCTGATGAAATCACTGGAAGAACTGTAGGAACAAGCTCTAAGGTGAGCTTCCGGGAGAGAGACTTGGAACCCTAAGTGGACCTGCTGCCTCTCCAGGGGCCTGGGGACACTTCCCACTGCTGGCTCTAGGGGGCCACCAAAGCTGGGATCTTGGGATCAATGGCTACTGCAGAAGGGCTGGCCCAGAGCTATGCTTTGCTGGCTGGATCCAGACCAGCAAAACAGATGACCCTGTCATAGACATCCACAAAGCTGGTGACTTGACACAGGAAACAGCTGATGCAGGCATGGGACAGTAAGGGTGCTTCTCAGCGGAAACCACTGAAGCAACCCAAGTGTGGACCTGCCCCATTGGCTCCTCCTGATCTGATCTCACACACAGAGTCTGCAGAGGTGTCCAAGCACATAGTTTTTAGCTTCCATCCTCCTCACTGTGTGGAGGCACACTAATAGGAAGGGAGACCAGATGTTGAGCCCTAATCCAATGCAGAACAAGATCAGTGAGAGCAGGCAATCATTTATTCAGTTCCCTGCCTAGGATAAGGAGACCACACACACTGCATGAAAACCCAGGGAGTGTAGAATTCAGTTATCAGGTATGAACTGTGAGAACAAGCAGAAAGTTCATTTTAAAGATTTCAAAACTTTCTCTTTTATCTAACTCCAACACCCAAGGCTTCCTTGTATTTCAAATCTAGTGCCATTAAAAATAAATTCCATTGCTGAAAGTTAGCTTTTCATTTATTCCAGTGGCTTGAATTTCTAATTTAAATGAAATCTAATTTCTAAATTAAAGAGTCATTTTCCACATTGCCTCATTTGTTCATCATCAAGCTAATTAGAAAGTAGAAGGTAGGCATGCAGTATACAGGTAAATCTAAAGTAATTGGATTCTTTGGGGCTGTGAGGTGTTTGGGTTGTTTTAATTATGTAGGTCATGCCAACGTTGTTTTAACCCCAGTCACTGGAAACATTTCTGAACTATGATGCTTTGCTTTCTTCCCTTGGTGATTCCAGCCTAGTGGTGATGAACTCTTGCACCTCTGGGTCACCTGCTCAGTACTGTCATCCAGGATTGTAGGTGCCACATGCACCCACAAACACATACTGGGAGTTTTGGGGCTGCCTTCTTAAACTAGATTCCTGATGTGAGTTTTCTGTGAGTGACTTTTTTCTGGTCATTTATTCAGCAAACACCTCCATGCTCATTTTAAGCCACAAGTGACTTGGATTGAGGATAATTAGAACCAAACTTACCCCGGAGGGTCTCGCAATGAAGTGAACAAATTTGTAAATGAATAGTTAGAGCAAGAGCAAGAGCAAGATTATTTGTAATCTTAGCTGCTGGGTTCCAGTTCATTCTAGCAAACCAAGAATTCATAGTAAGATGGATTAAGAAACGAGTGACCTGAAAGGCTTAAGTTAAATGTAAATAGGTTTTTTTTATTATTTATTTAATCAATCCCTTTCTGGTTTGACTTTTTTTTAATATTTTATTTAATGACTTTCTAGTTTCAGGAAAAATCCGAGGTAGCATGCAGTAAAGGACCCAGAATAACACAGGTACAAGGATTCAAAATCCAAATAACACAAAAGAGGAAATCCTGACAGAACTGGGCTCTGGGCTTCCTGGCTACAAGGGCAAAGCAAGCAGCACAATCAGGGGGAGAAGAGCACGTCACTCCATCAGAAGAGAGAAGTTTATTTTCTAGCAGAAATATTTCAGATTGTAAATCTGTGACTGTAAAAACATTCTGTTGAACAGCATAATAGACAATAACATTAATTGTATGTTTTTAAAACATATTTTCTGATACTAAAATAATTAGAAATTAGTTTAAAATTTTGGAATATGAAAAGCCTTTCTCAACATAACATAAAACCTGGAAACGTTTTTTAAAATGATAGATTCAACTACACAAAAATTTAAAATCTTTGTGAAAGACATGAAAAGATAATAAAAGATATCATGGAAGTAACAAGGATGATAAACTGATAGAAAATGCTGCAACAAAGTATTAATATGCAAGCAATTGAAAGAATTCTTGAAGATCAATAAGGAAAAATACAACTTAATTTGAAAAATGAGTCAAAGATATGAATGGGTAATTCACACAGTAGAAGGAAAGTGGTCAGTGACCATAAACACCTGAGGATTCTCTGCACACCACTCAGTGTGCTTAGGGGTCTGTGTGCTCTGCCTCATTTAATGCTGGAGGAGACCAGGGTTTAGAGAAGCTCATTGAAGCCTGCCACCCAGGGTCATATAGGTTCTGTGTGGTGGAGCCGCCATCCCTCTAGGTCTGTCTGACTTGAAACCTGTGCACCGAACCTCTGCTAGCACTATGCTGCCTGAAAGTTTACTCAGATGGAGGCCAACTAATTACATTTTATTGAAATAACTACCATTGGAAATACTTCTTAGAGATGGAGTTCTTCTTTCTAGGACAATGCATATGATTTCCCAGGTCCCCTGCGATAATCCCACAGTCTCTCCATGTCCCTTCTTCCCTGGGTTTTCAGACACAGGTAGAGACCGTGTTGAAACATGTTTGGAGGAGGTGTAAAATATGACCCAGTCCTGTAATATCATCTTCCTGTAAGATTATTGCCTCACAAACACCAGTGTGCTGACAATGGAAAGTGCTGTGGGTTTAATGCTAATGGTAAAAATAAATATTAAACATCCTACTCATGACCGTGTAAAGGAAAGTGTCCTTTACATAGAATTTTACGAGAATTCTTTACAAGAATTTTAGGAACTTAGCCTTGGTTTCTCAATGGTTCTTTCTTTTTAAATTTTCAGGAAAAGCTCTTCTGCTGTTCACATGTCAAACACAAACTCTCGCCAGAGCATCGATCTATATACTTTTACATGAATAGTTAGGCTTTACCTCAAACTGGTTTGTAGTTGTTGTAGCGAATAGGAAAATATTTTCAGAAGAAAATATTGATCTGAAGATAGATTATTTCTTGGTCAATATGTCCTCTGGTTCTGTCATGTTTTCATGATGGATTATAGAAAGTAAAATTCCTTCATTCAGCCTAAGGCATAGAAGGATTTCCTGTGGTTATCCACAGGAAAATGAACAGCTGGTGTCTTATTGTTTGGGATCCTCTCTACTTAGGGAAAAAAATCCCTGGGAATAGTGAGGCTGTTACGCTACAAACTACTAAGCTCCACTGTATCATAAAAATTAATTTTACCATTTTTAAAGCACGTTTTTCTTTCTGTGTTAAATTCCATAAGTTTTGGTACTTGGGGGCATATCATAATTTAAAAATACAAGTAACTCATCCACGTCATTGACGTGCATTTACTGAGTGCTTCAATGTGCATGGGGCCCAGAAAGAGCTGCTCCCACAGTTGCCCTGCCCTCCCTCCAGTCTGGCCAGGCATCATCTCCCCTGTCTGGGCATATCTTACGTGAAGAAATTCAGCTAGAGCTTGCGGAGCTAAAATAGTCTGCTTTAGGAATAGACAAAACAGGTAAAAGGATCACTTTAACTGCCACTCGAATCTAGGGTCTAGATGAATCGAGGCAATTCTTACTGTAGCATGTGCTGTATGCACCTTGAATGTTAAGAGCTCTAAGAGCATGCTATTTTCCTCTTAATAAAAGAGTCATAGTGTGGAAGTCCGTGTTGATTCAGGAGTGTGTAGAAACCTCCCTGGAGTGGGACCTACAGGAGGTGAGTTCAAAGCAGTTGGGCTGCCCTGGGTTCTTGATGTTACTATGTGGTGTCGACTGTGTCCTCCCTGAGGCAGAGTCTCCATTGCATTCACAGCCATTGTGAAGCCAACAGAGGAAACAGGAATAGGCTGGGGTAAAGGAAGTTATAGGAGAGTAGATGTGTTAGAAAAAATCTGTGGGGGAGAAAAATTAAAGCAACTGATTTGAGACCCATTCCTTTGCATGAGGTCACAGAGACAGAAGGATATAGTGGGGTTGATGTATGGGATGTCTGGTGAGAGGAGGCTTGCATTTCACTATTCTGGAAGCCATTCCTGTTTGCTGTTCTATCTGGCCAGCAGTGGGTAGGGTCCTAGATCCTCGAAGCTGGCCAGGAAGCACTGTGAATCATAAGCTGTGACACCAAAGTCAGCTCTCAGTCATCCGAGAGAGTGAGGACCGATGAAATTTGGATGGACATCCACTCATTCAACAGATGCTTGCTGAGCACCTTCTTTAACTTGAGCTCTGTGCTGGACACCTGGGCAAATCATGATGAATGAAGCTGATGGTAAAAGAGAGAAACATGGAAGTCATATATTCAATGATTTGATTAGTTATGCTAAGAGCTGTGAAAGGGAAATGAGTGTACAATGGAGTGTAGACCCAACACAGTGTGCAGAAAACGCACAGGCAGAGACCTGCAAGGTCAGTAGAAGTTGCCAGACAGCAGTGGTGAGGACAGCGTTCCATGCGGGTGAGCAACAGGAATTCCCTCTTGGTAAACAGTACAGGTCCTGAGGCTCACTCCCCTTGCAGTCTTCGACTAGGCTGCTAACAATCAGATACCTTGTCAGTTTGAAAATATACCTCTCTCCTCCTTCTGACCCTTTTATGGATGAACTTGCAAGCTGTAAAGTGGTCAAGATGAACAACCAGAAAAAGATCACACAGAATCATAGCTTGTTGTCAGTCTCTAGTTTTACTGGTAAGTCCACTCGACTGGACCACACACATCTTACCCCTTAAGCAGTCCATTAAGACATTTTGATTTTATGTGGAGGGGTAGCACTTGAGTTTAAAACTAATCAGTTCTTGTTACCCGTCTTGTGACCTAGTGTGCTATTTAGCAGTTATAATTGAAATGCTGCAGAATGATCCTAATAAGGGGGAAGAAACATTATCTTTCTCTGCTCTGCCTTCCAAATTATTTCACTGAAACAACAGCAAGGATAATGATATTTCAGGTAATTTGGGAAGCAGTATAAGACACACATTGAATTCCTGAACTACTGTGACTCACCTTGCCGTTACGCCACCTGCAGGCCATGTGAAACCTTTCCTTTGGTGGGGGCTCCTAACTGTCCCCTAGGGGTGTGTACACAGAGTGTATTTGAAAGGTCACACCCCTGGTATTTTGCTCACTCAGCCTGTCAGCCTGGAAGAGCTGTGGGAACTAGTACAGAGGTAATAAATGCAATGGTCTCTGAGAGCTGTTTTCCATTGTAATCTCTGACATTTCAGTGTTTTTGAATTCTGACTACTGTACTAAATGTGTTGTTATGTAAATTTCTACCATAATGTGGCCCAATTTCTTATGATGAGTCTGGAACTTTTAATTGCATGTCACCATTCAAAGCTTTTCTTTCCAGACTGCTTATTTATTCTACTTGTTTATATTACCTTGATGAAATATCAATGTATTTCATCAGGTGAGAAGGGTGGGGTTGGGGAGGGCAGAAGAAGAGATTAATATCAGTCATCTATTTTCTAAGATAACAGGAAATGAAGGACACATTTCATGATCATTGCAAAGTCTTCATATCTTTCATCTTTAATCCATCCATCAGCATATTTGTATTGATAAGTACTTTGGGCCCCACACTTTACTATTCAATAATTACCCAACCAGCCTACCTGAGATGAGTCTGAACCCTTCCAGCCTCCCCTCCCCCAGGGCTGGCAGTGGCCTTTCTCCACTTTTGTGCATGCAAATTCAGTCCCATTCTACTCCTGCATAGGAACTTTCAGCAGGCTCCCCATTGCCTGTGGGCACAGATGCAGACTCCCTGCCTGCCCAAAGGCTCTGTCTGAGCTGTGCCTTTCTGCCATTTCAGGCTTTTCTGGCCCTGGCACCACCTGCACCTGCAGTTCTCTGAAAAAGCCACAGTTCTTTTTGTCCCTGCATCTTTCCTCACTCATCATTGCCCGTGTCACACCCTTTTCCCTGCCCTGATGCTTCCAACCACTTGCCAAACACCTGATTCTCATGCAGGAGCTCTGTTCACAGCTGTGAAGAGTCAGGCATTGATCGTAGTGAAGGTTGCCACCAGCACTGGGAGCATGGTCTCAACCACTCATCGACAGTGTTATGTGCCAGGCTCTGCCCTAAGTGCTTTAGACTCACCACATCCTTTCCTGCCCCAGAGCCCCTCTGCGGAGTGCCTTTTCTCCTGCTTTCAAACATGAGTTAACCATGACCATTCCAGCATCATAGTTACTATGCAGCCAATGCAGGACTTGGATTAAGGTCTGTCTTTCTCCAAAGCCTCTTCTTTTTCTGATATCCTGCATTCATTTATCAATTGGAAGATTGGCTGAATAAATATGAATTGATTATGACTTAAGAAAAAATGCTGAATGCAGTGTTCACTTAAGATTCCATAATATATCATATTATGAGAAAATCAAGCAGGATTCCTCTTATGAGAGAAGCAATGTGTATTTTGTGAATTGTATATGGTAGAAGATGAGACCCCAGGGTGGGGGGCATGAATGTGATTGGAATTCTTCTATGTCAGGTAAAGAAAAACAATTTGCTTGCAGCCACGTGTTGTCTTGTTTTCCTGTGACTCCATCATGGTCACCTGGACCACATACTGAATAATCAGAAGCCAGCATGGGACCCCAGAGACAGGACCCTGAAATACTGAGTTCTCTGGTCTACAAGTAGCTCTGATATTGAACAGTTTACAGGGCAGGGGAGAGATGGGGGTGGTGAATAATAGTAGAATGCTTAATTATTTAGTATGTGCAACTTAAAGTAATGTGACAACATCATGTTGTGTATCTGTGAGGGGACAATGGGATAAATATTAAACAGCCTAAACTGAGGGGCTGGCTCATTGATGAGCAACTATAATAATCATAGACAGCATTTATTGAATACTTACTATATGCTTAGCCTTACCCACCATCTCATTTCATCCTCACTTTTAAACCTGTGCTGTTCTTAACCCTATTTTATAAATTAGGAATCTATGGGTTAGAGAGATCAGATCATTTGCCCAAGGTAACAAAACCAGGAGCTTTAAGGGTTAGATGCTGAAGCCTAGGCAACTGCCTGCGGAGCTCATACTTGCACCCAGGGCCCTTCTTGTAGCCCTGGAAACAGGTGATTCTGACAGCAATGGCCCTCTTTACACAGCTGCTGTGACTGACATCCCCCCACAGAGGACTGGCCTGCTCCAGCTCCTAGTGCACAGTGCTTTTGTGCCCACCATGTGGCAGAAATAACAAGTTATAGGAGCCCCCTTTTTTTAATTGGCTATATCTTTTTAGGTCTAAAAAATGGTACCATGGATATATTTCTAAACACATGATGGTTTTTGTTCTACTGAGTAGAACAGCTGTATTAATAAGCCACAGGGAATTTTTGGTTTCTGTCACACAGAATTCATACGCCAGAGGAAATAGGAAAGAGCTTGGAAGTTAGACCTAGATTCCAGTTATTGTCACGTCACTAGTAGCTGTGTGACCTTGATTCAGTTACTTTACTCTTGACCCCAGATTCCTTATTGGAAAAAGAAAAATAACACCCACCTCATCCAGAAATGATTTAATACATTGGCACAGTGTTTATAATCCATAGGTTATAAATAAAGATGAATAATTGAGTTAATTTTGCTAATGAGGACATTTTTGCATGCTTAGGAAGTGTCTGCCTGACACAGACACTGGTGCCCGCAACATCATGGATGAGATAAGAGACAAATTCACACAGACTACCAAGTCCTGTGGAGGAAAAGGGACCACACAGCTACTCCCTCAAGGGAGGAGTGCCTCAGAGCGGTTTGGCCACCCTCTCAAGGGGAGAGCGCAATGACCCTTGCCTAGACAGGCTTTTATTGGGTTTAATTTGCACAGGAATACAGGTACAGCTCATTAGTCATTGTCAGTCAGTAAGGATCAAATAATAGATAGCATACAAAGAACTATTAGTGCTTCTTCGGTAGAGGAGGCAGATAGCCAAGGAACTTTCAGAGACTTCTCCAGGACTCAGGGGAGTCAGGTTTTGTCAAAGCCAAGGGGAGAGGGTCCATCATCCACTTTTCCATAGCCCCCCAAGTCTTTCCCTGGGGCCTCCATGTGATCATGCCTATCTTAGGTGGTTCTCTCCTTGGGGAATCTTACCCATCATTGGCTAACTGATCAAGCACTGGGGGCCAGTTATGGAAAAGGAACAGATGTGGTACTCCTGCCAGGGAGATAAGCTTTGTCTCCTTAGTGGCTTATGGTCCAAAGGGTGCTCACTCAGCCTTAGCCATGGGTGGGGCGGGGGGCATTGCAGCTTCTGAAACCAGGCAGGGCAGTTTCTAACATCTGGCATTACACTAAGCAATCTATTTCCTACATGACACCATTTTATCCTCACCACTGCCCCTGGGATAGCTACTGCTGTTACCACTCATTGCACATGGGTGGGAAACAAAGGCTCAGAGTTTAACCTCCCAGAGGTCACACAGCTAAGGACACAGTAGGGCTCAGTGTCTGACCCCTAACAGATATGCAGGTATAATCTAAACTACCTCCTGTTCTGTCTTTTACCTACTTCCATCTCCAACTCAAAAATCATTGATATTTATAACCACAGCTTTTATTTTATCACTGCTGCTGTCTCAACCATGAATTATCATTTGAACTACCAAGCAAGTAATTAGTTTATATTTGAAAAAATATTGTAAATGAATATCATCGTGAAAGATGATCATAACTTACTGACTTTTTTAAAAGGTTACAGAATTATAATATTTACAAGTCAGAGCAAAAAAAGAAGGCAAAGAAGGAACAAAAAGACTCGGCCTACACTCTACCAAAGGAAATCCAATTAAAGGCCCAGTGCACATTTGAGAGGTGTGCTAAGCTTCATCATCAGTATGCAGAAGAGTACAGTTCCGATCACAGTGAGGTGTGTGCCCATCGGAACAGTGACGCTTGAAACCTGACCTTCCTGAGTGGCGGCAAAGGTGTGGTGCAGGAGGTGCTCACTCGCTGTCCTGGCAGGGGACAGGGCAGTGGTGGGGCCACCTCAGCAGTGTGGCCTTTTTTTGTCAAGTACACCTGTGCTTTACCATAACAATTCTGCTTGTAGGTATGTGAGGAACACACACACACACGAGGAGATTTGTACAAGTATGTGCAAAGCAGCATTGCTTATAATGGCTAAGAACTGGAAGTGGAAGCAGTTCACGATTCCATGGCAGTAGAATGAATGGATACATGGTTATCGGTGCACAGGGTGGGGCCTATTTGGTAGTGAGAGTGACCTTGGGCCACAAGCAGCCCCAATACAAGTAAACATTACAGATGTGATGCTTCCTCAAAGCTGCAAGACAAAACTATGCTCTCAGTATGATCTCACTAACATAAAGTTTACACAGACTTCAGGATATTGTTTAAGGGTGACTGCTGAGTAGCAAAACTGTGAATAAAAGCAAGAAATGACCAAATCTTAGTGACAGTGGTTTTCTCCAATGGGAATGGGAAAGAAGAGCCTCAAGATGTGAGAAACTTCTGGGTGCTAGCAGTCCTCCACTTCTTATTTAATTTCAATGTCTAATTCTTGGCCTGGGTAGCAACTTCATTGGGTATTTGCTAAACTGTACAAATAAGTTTGAAGCATGATAATTTCATGATAAAATGTTTAAAATTATATTATAGTAGTTTATTAAGAAAAACCTAAATATACATAATATAACCTGAAATAATGCATTTCAGTGGGTTCATGTGGTTATTGCCAGGTAAGGATATGGTGGAATGAAGAAAAAGTATATTCTCATTTTATGTAGTACATGTCCTTTATTAAAAAAGGAAATAACTTCTCTAAATATTTGCTTTGATTTTATGACTGTGTCTTGATCTGTCATCTTAGCCAGATACCTTATTTTGAACTATAAGCAACAGCAACTAAAAACAGGTCAAATTCCTGGCTTTTTTCTGTTTTTTTCAATAATCATAATTTTAATTCATTGGCAACCTTAATTGCAGTTTCCAATTTATAAAAAAGAAAGCAAAAAAACTAGGTAAAGAGTGTAATAAGTGTTTAATTGAACAGTAGTCTTGCTAGTCTTGAGTTGGATTTTCAGGGGAATTCAGATATATTGGAGGGAGGCTGAGCAAGAGCTCTGCCTTGATCTGATGAAGCTGAAGATCATGCCGGGTGGAGGCCGATGGGAAGTTGGGTTTAAGAGAAAACCCTCCTGCCGTCTCACAAATCGCCCCCTCCTGTTCCTGAACACACTGTCCCTTTAAACTTGTTTCTTTGCACATGACCCCCTCCATGTTATGCCCTTTTATTCTTGATGGTTCTTCTGCATATTTCATATCTGAGCTCACATATAACCTTTAAGGAGGCCCTACCTAGCCCTTCTTCCATGCAGTTTCCAGAGAGAAATCCTTCTCCAAACCCCTGGGCTGGCCCTTCCTACGTTGTCTCTCATTTCTTCTTTACACATCCCACTAATTGGTGAATTTCTGTAGATAAAGCTTTTTTCTTTCTATCTTGGACTCTCCAATAGCTCATACCTTAACAAGTACCTTGGAGATACCCAATAACTAGAAAATAAACGAATGCATGAATGATAAAAGGATGGTTCAGAGACTTCAATGAGGGGATAGTTCAGAAAATGAAAGGGAGGACATAGCCATTGGAGTGAAACTGCAAGATACTAACATGATGGCATGTATTTAATACTAAATAGACTATTTTAGGAATATTTTTATTTATTTGGGGAAAGTGTTTGCTGTGAAAAAGCACAGTTGTATTGTGCCCTTGATTTAACATGAAAGTAAATTGTTGGGTAGAACGAGACAAATCACCCAGACCATTTCTTTCATTGTGGCTTACCAAATGAAAACTCCCATGATGAGTGATACCCCAGTATCTATTTGTGCAGTTTCAAATATGCAAAGGGCTTTTCCCACCGTGACTGACTGACTTACATTTTCTCAGGGTGTCATAGATCATGCAGTGTCTTGACTCCCTGGGAGAACTGGATTATTTTCTTTCTACAAACCCATCATATTCGGGGCTTTACTCATTTTGTTGCTAACAGTATGTAAAATGGTTTCTCATCACTCACTTAGGACCTGCCTGTTTATTATGTGGGGGAGGGAGATACTGGAGGAGAAATAATAGGGAGGAAATAATGGGTTTCAAACTGTCAGGAATTTACCTCATTTGAAAGTTCACTTCATTTTCCATCAAGGAAGAATATGATTAGTTAGTAATAATAACTAACTTGTGTATTTACTGAGGGGGCAATTCTCACATAATGCATTGTCTAACAAGGAGCATGGACAGGTAAAAGGCATTCAGCTGATAGTATAATAAAGTCATAGCCACAGAGCTTCTTAGCAGCATCCAGAGACCTCTGGGTTGAGGTCTGAAGGATGAGATAGGTCAGAGTTAACTGGAGAAAAGAAGAAGCAGGAGCCACTGCAAAGTTCTGTGAGAAAAGTGACACTGTTCTGCATCAATGAGTTGCAATGACTATCGAGGAAGAAGCGGACTAAAGAACACACATGCATGACCCATGGCTATGAACAAGGGTGTGGGGATTGCTGGAGGGAGGCATGGGGTGGGTTGAGGTGGGCCATGGTGGAAAAGGTGGGGATAATTGTAATAGCATAAACAATAAAATATAACTTTAAAAAAGAAGTGGATTAAATTTAGGAGAGATACAAGATGCATATCTCACAACACTTGACATTTCATCACATGTAAGAAGTGATGAAGAGGGAAGGATGTGGATGAGGTCAACATTTCTGGCTTAGGCAAAAGACATACTTTACTGAGATAGAAAAGATGGAACTGAGAAGGAATTTCATTAGGCAACAAGGAGTTCATTCTTGGGTATATTGAATGTCATCTGCGTGGGAGATATCAAAAAGGAGACATGAGATATAGGATACATACACACATATCCTATACACACATGTATGTATACACACACACATATATATATGTAATATATAATCTCCAATATATATATGTGGCACAGATAATAGGAGCTGATAAAAAGAAAATAGAGAAATCAGGGTGAGGAAATTATCAAAGCAGCATTTCAAGAAAATTTCCAGAATGGTAGGATGTGGGTTTTCAGACTAAAAGAGTTTACCAAGTGACCAGATTAATAAATGAAACAAGGCCCACACAAGGCACATCAGCATGACATCTCACAATGTTAGGGAAAAACTGCCAAGAGCTTCCCAAGAGAGCCAACAGATCACATGCCAATGGTTAAAATTGAGGATGATATCAAGCTTCTCAATAGCAACCCTGGAAGCTAAAAGAAAAGCTAAATGTCTTCACAGTTCTGGGGGAAATGATTGTCACTTTTGAATTCTGGGTTAAGCCAAACAATTGTATGAAGATACCAGCCATGGAAGATGTCAGATAATTTACCTTCTATATACCTTTTTCTCTAGCACACAAAAATAATAAATTTTAAAAGGTGCTCTATGAAACTAAGGAAGCACATCAAGAAAGAGGAAAACATGAAGGGTCCAGCAAAAAGGAACCCAACATAAGAGAGAGGCAAAGAAGTGTCTCAGAATAATGATGAAGGGACATTCCAGGATAATAACCCTCAACAGTCCTAGAAATTACAAGTCCAGAATACAATGCAGAATGAGGGCTCCGGGAAAACAAACCTTTTACATAGTTGTGAGAAGAGAGTTATGCCCTGATAGAGAGTTTTGAGGAAAATTAGCAAAGTTTATAAGAAACCTAAGCAAACAAAAGCCAAGGAAGCTAGTAAGTCCAGGGAAAACAAAAAGTCATACAAGTAAGGAAGCTGCTCAGATGTGAATAGTATTTATGTAGTTGTAACAAGATGAACAATGAACTTTGACTTAACCAAAAATTATGGTACAACTATAGTGATGAGAGAGCCTACAGAGAGCAAATTTGTCATTTTCTATAGTAGGAAGCTATTAAGATAGGTCCAAAATGTAATATCAAGAAATAGCAGTATAGACAAATTACTTAGATATATAAAGATAAATACTAGGAAAAACAATATTTGAAATGATGAGTGAGAATTGGGCATATGGAAGGTGGGGCAAGATACTGTTTTTGTTTAAAGCCTATTACAAAATGATGTGGATGGCTGGATGGTGCTGTGACTGCAGTTACAGCTGGCAACTGACTGTAGATTTGGTGACTCACTCTGTGTCATGTGCTCAGCTGGATTAGAGGAGGGCACAACTGGGTTAAACTGGGGTTGGCTTGGGCAGACAGGGTAACCACAGTGCTTTCTGCTGCCTCTGTCATATGAGAGCAAGAGTGTGGGCAAGAGAACAGCAGAGGTAGAGGACCTTGGAATCAACTTTAGATTGGATAAGAAAGGAGGTGAAGACAGAAGCCCAGCACTTTGGGTGTAAAGGGTTCCATAGCCTCCATTAGAAAAATGAACCAATGGAGTAGCAGTAACACAGTGAGACAGTGTTCTGAAAGTGGGGTATGTGGATTTCAGAGGTGAACTTCAGGTGATGACAAGGTCTAGAGTGGTGCCTATGCGTTCTGATTTAAAAGCCCTGGCAAGAGTAGTAGATATCAGAAGGATGAGAGGCTGGAATATCAGGTGAATTGTGAATGGAATCATTGACATTTACCAGGATGATGGCAGGACCTGGGGTAAGGGGAAGACCGCCTGCTTGGTGGTGGCAGGCAGCAGTGTTAGAGTATGCTACCATAAATTTGGAACCTCAGTGGAAAAGCAGGCTTTTAAAATTTTTTAATTGATTTTTTTAGAGAGAGAGAAAGGGGAAGAGAGAGAAAAAGAGATATCAATTTGTTGTTCTGCTTAATTATGCATTCATTGGTTGATTCTTGTTTGTGCCCTGACAAGAGATTAAACTCCCAACTTTGGTGTACAGGGATGACGCTCTAACCAACTGAGCTGCCTGGCCAGGTGGAAAAGCAGTTTTACTGGAGCATGGGGGCTTCAGGTTCTGGTGGGGCATTAGATAGCTTGCAGGGGACTGCCTAACTGGAAGGTAATTGGAAGAGAAGGGTACTTGGCAGCCATGCTCTGAGGGGTTGAGGGCAAAAGTGGGAGAGGGCAGTTTACAAAGGAGTAAGGAATCTGGTGTAGACCACGAGTTGGAGAGACGAAGGCTGAGATCAGGGATGGGAAGAATTTAGGGATTCACTGGCCTCAAACTTCAGAAAAACAAATGGCTTGAGCCATATCTTGTTCTCTTGGTCACATCACAGAATGAAAGCATCTGTGTTCTCCTGTCCTCTCCCCCAACTCTGCTGTGAGCATTCTCACCCCCCACCCCATCCCACTCACCTGAATTCATCATGCTTCTGAATGTACTGCACAGGTAGCCAGTAGGACTCACTATTCCTCAAGACTCACAGAGGCCATTTCCGTGGCAGGCAAGCATAGTTTCAGATCTCAACTCAGCCACATGCTGGTAAACGTGACTGTTGCTGCAACCTCCACATCTTCAGTTTCTTCATTTGCAAAGAAACAATACTAGTAATAACACCAACAGTGTTTACAGTGGGGTGAAGTCAGATAATATACAAGTACACAGAAGCAACGACAAAGTGGCACCTGGCATTTATAAAAGCTTATAATAAATACACTCCACAAAATACAACCTTCATGACAGCTCACACATCTCTCTGGAATAGCACCTGATGCATACTTGGAGCTTAAAAATGAATAAATACAAAGATATTTGTAAAGGTTTTGCACATATATATGTCAAAAACACTCCTTTATTCTTCTTTCCTTACTTTTTCATAACAATTTTCAGAGTTAAATAATTCCTTAGTCTTATCCCAGAGGACAGTTAGGTCTGTGTTGTAAGTATAATTTTTGTAGGCCTCTTTGAAAACAACCTTTCTTGCCATTTTTAATTTTAATTATTGTTCAAGTACAGTTTTCTGCCTTTTACTTCCACCCCAGCCCACTCCCCAGCTCTCCCCACCTCCCTCCCGTTTCCACCCCCTTCCTTGTTTTTGTCCATGTGTCCTTTATACTTGTTCCTGTAAACCCTTCCTTTTTCCCCCTAAAATTTCCTCCCCTCTCCCCTCTGGTCACTGTCAGCCTGTTCCCTATTTCCGTGTCTTTGTTTATATTTTGCTTTTTTTTATCTTTAGAGGGGAAGGGAAGGAGAGAAGGATAGAAATATCAATGTATGTTTGCCTCTCGTGAGTCCCCTGCTGGGAACTGGCCTGCAACCCAGGCATGTGCCCTGACTGGGTATCGAACCGCAATCGTGTGGTTCACAGGCCCGCTTTCAATCCACTGAGCTACAACAGCCAGGGCTATATTTTGCTTTTTTGTTTTGTTGATTAGGTTCCTATAAAAGTGAGATCATGTGGTATTTGTCTTTTACCACCTGGCTTATTTCACTCAGCATAATACTTTCCAGCTCCATCCATGCTGTTGCAAAGGGTAGGAGCTCCTTCTTTCTTTCTGCTGCATAGAATTCCATTGTGTAAATGTACCATAGTTTGTTTTTTTTTTGATCCACTCATTCACTGATGGGCATCTAGGTTGCTTCTAGCATTTTGCTATCGCAAATTGTGCTGCTATGAACATTGGGGTTCATAGGTTCTTTTGGATTGGTGTTTCAGGGTTCTTAGGGTATAATCCTAGTAGTGGAATTGCTGGGTCAAAAGGCAGATCCATTTTTAGTTTTCTGAGAAAATTCCATACTGTTTTCCATAGTGGTTGTACCAGTCTGCAATCCCACCAACAGTGCACTAGGGTTCCCTTTTCTCCACAACCTCTCTAACACTTGTTGTTTGTTGCTTTGTTTATGATGGCCATTTTTATTCTCCTTTATATTCCCAGCTACAGTGTCTACCCTCAAGCATGCAATAAATGGTTGTTGAAATAGAGTGAACCTTTTTTTAAATATAATTTTTATTTAATTCTTGTTCAAGTACAGGTTTCTATCTTATATTCCCAACCCTGCCCACCCCCCGCCCCATGCTCCCCGCCTCCCTCCCCTTTCTACCCCCCACCCTTAGTTATTGTCCATGTGTCCTTTATACTCGTTCATGTGAGTCCATTCACTTTTCCCCTATGATTCTCTCCCCTCTCCCCTCTGGACCCTGTCAGCCTGTTCCATATTTGAGTGTCATTGGTCGTATTTTGCTTGCTTGTTTGGTTTGTTTAGAATCCTGTTAACGGTGAGATCATATGGTATTTGTCTTTCACTGCCTGGCTTATTTCTAGAGTGAACCTTAAATAGGTTAAAATGCAGCCTCTCCTCAAACATTCTCCACCAATGTCAGACATTCCTTCTGATTTTTAAAAATTACTATTGGCAGCTAAAAACTTTCCTTCTCCTCTTGTCCCTCAACTCCTTTGGAGTATTCTCCCTCTCTCTCTCTTTTTCTTTCTTCTTCCTTCCCCCATCAGTGCATCCCAGTTCCTCTTTTATTTGAGATATTTGTATCTAGATAACATTCCCTATCTTTATTCTATTTAATCCCCACAAACCTTTCCTTGAAATGTTCCCCATTCTATTTGTTTTGTCCGTGACATCAGAATTTCTATTTCTTGATTACAGCATTTGTTTTTTCCTATTCATCTCCTTTCAGCTACATTAGCACAGTAACAATCACTGCATTGTTGCCACATTTGCATTTCACTTTTCTCCTTGCTCCTCTTCATCTTCGTCCCCTTGTTTTGTTTTTCATATTCCTACCCAGAAGCAGGCCTGTGGGGTTCAGTTGCCCTTCACTGAGTCCATTCTCCACCACTGTCAGATATTCCTTCTGATTTTTAAAAATTACTAAAAATGGGGGAGAGTCCTGATCCCTGTGCTTTCACAGCTGTGTGGAGTGAGGATGTGAGATGGGTGAGGGGTAAAGTCTGTTGCTGTGTATTTTCCTTCATCATTTTTTGTTTCTTATTTTTCCTTACTTATACTAGATTTACTTGCAGGAGTGTGTGGCCTATTGTATGTGGAGTTAAGAACCTGTAAACATTTCCTTTTTTCTTTTTTGATGTGCCTCTTTCTTTGTATGAAACAAGTATATTGCATTCTTCCAACTATTCTCTTAAATCTAACTTCCCTCTGCATTTGATAGGCTCAGTGAGGATTTGGCATTAACTGTTGTCATTTGTCACTGCATTTTTTTCTTAGATGACAGCCTCCTCCTCAGAGCAAGCCCATGGTCCTTGACGGCTTCCGTCATTCTCGCGGCTCTTTGTGCAGCTGGTCTTTGCTTTAAGTATCCACAGTGAACAGGTTCTTAGTCACTTTTATGATGTCCAGTTTAGGAATAAAACACAAAATCAGGTCTTCTCCCAGTGGTTGTTAAAGTAACTCATGTCACTGTGGAAGACCTTTGACCATGTGAGAAAGCTAAGCTTGCACATTTTCTTTCCTTTTCCTTCCTTTCCCTCCCTTCCCATCCCTTCTCCTCTCCTCCCCTTCCTTCCCCTTGCCCGAGGAACTGTGGAGATTGCCAGGCAATACCTTTCAACTTTTAGGCCTTTGGGGTGCCTCTTGCTGCTCTACTATGATGAAACATTTTAGGAACACTTGGATTTGTAGTATCTGGAATTAGGTGAATGTTATCAGTGGTGGAGTTTCAAATGAAACTCGATAAATGTCTCCTCTGAGACCAGAGTGAGGATGGCATTTCTTTCCACTTCTACTGCCTTCTTCCACCCACCTCAGAGCCACAGTGGTGGGGCTCTGGGTTTTGTATGTATACATTCTCTTACATAGCTCTGAACCTATGTGTGCATAAGGGGCACTGGCTAGTGTTGACCTTTTACAGCCCCGTGAGAGAGGAGCATGGACATATATTTATCAAGAGTTATTTTCTCTGCCATTATAAAATTCAGGTCTTGTTTTGATGCAATTTAGAGAAACATAATTCAGACTGCTTTAGGTGAAAAAGGAATTGAAAGGTGAGAAGAACTGTGGCTTATGCTCACATAACTGAAAATTTGAGGTGATAATGCTGACCTGAAGGATGGTTGAACCCAAGTACTTGAACAGTGTTACCGTGAGTACTTTTCCATCTCCTGGCCCTTCTTTTCCCTCTGTTAGCTTCTTCTTCACAAGGATTCTCTCCAACTGGGGACAAAGATGGCCAGTGGCACTTCAGACTTCACATTCCACCAGATTAGTCATCTATCATTATAAGAATCCTCTTTCAATACTTTCAATAAAATTCCCAAGGCAGGTCTCTTATTATCCCAATAGGGATCTTGCTTTCATTCTCAAACCAGAACCACTGTGAGGCAGAGCTCTGATTAGGAAGGCCTGAGTCACATGCCCACCAGCAGATCCCATTGGGTCAGCAACCACATGGACCAGCATAGGTACCATTAAAAGAAGTTGGTCAGGTGAACCACGAGATGTCCACTGGAGGCATATGGTCTGCACTGGAGGAAGAAGACTGGATAACTGAGCAGTGTCTAAGGAAAGACTGGTATTCACGAGGAGTTGGGAAATTTAGGAAAAGCTACATAAATAAGTGATGGGGGCTCAGAGGACTAATGTAGGCCAAGCACTTGCTGCCTTTCTGGTGAGTGAAAAGGTTTTCTTCATTTATTAATTCAGTTAGAGAAGGTGTGAAAGGCAAATAATAGCCGCCAGATATGTCTATGCTTTAACCACCAGAACCCATGAATTCCACCTTACATTGCCAAGGGACTTTGCAGAGGTGTTTAAGAGTCTTGAGATGGGGAGATTATCCTGAATTGCCTGGATAGACACAGTATAATTACAAGGGTCCTTATAAGAGGAAGTGGGAAGAGTATGAGATGAAGGAGATGTGACATAGAAACTAGAATGATGGGCTTCAAAGATGGAGGAAGGCGTTAGCAGCCAGGGAACACTGGAAGCTGGAAAGGCAAGGACATGGTTCTCACCTGGAACTTCCAGAAGTACTAGCCCTGCCAAAACATTCAGTTAACCCGTGAGACTGAGTTCATGCTTCTTACCTCCGGGACTGTAAGAAAATAAAGTTGTGTCATTTTAATCCACTAAATTAGTGGTAATTTGTTCCAGTGGCAACAGAAAACTAATCCAGATGCTTCAGAGGTAAGAAATGAGCTGAATTTCAGGATGGCCAGGAGTGGGCCAAGCAGATAAGGGAGAGCTGAGCTGTCCAGCCTAAGGGAACAGCATAAGTGAAGACACAGAGCATCAACCAGAAACTGTGGTGTCACAGCAGGAGTGAATAGGAGAGGAGATGAAATCCGGGAGATGGCTTATCCCATGTCCCAGAATTGGGCCTTCCTTCTGAAGATCACAGGAGGCTTTGGAATGGCTCTTCAAAGGACAGTCATGTGATCTGGTTAATATTAAGAAAGATAATTCTGGAAGTGGTAAGGGAGATGGATTAGGTAAAAATGAAGAAGATAAGACACAAGACAAAGAAATCACTCAGGACATGTTTCTAGTTGCCCCCTACCCCGAGAAATGATAGAGACTGAACTAAGGGGAAAAGTGAGAATGGATGAAGGGCCAGATTTAGGGGCTACAGATGAGGCAGAATCAGGAAGAGTTAGTGACCAATTAAGCATGGGAGGGTAAGGAGGAGGACTCACTGGCTTCTGGTTTCAGTGACTAGGGGAACAATTGACTAGGAAAGAAAATATAGGAAGGGGAGTGGATTTAAAAGGCAGGTAATTAGTCCTTTTTGGACCATGATTGATTACTTACATCCAGTAGATACGTGGTAATGTCTCGTCAACAACCATGAACAGGGTAGCTCTCAGGACAGATGTCTGGGCCCGGCTGAACTGGAAATATCAGATCTCACAGTCGTCAGTGTGTACAGCTCATTGCTGCAAGCCTGTTGAGTAGACAAGCTCATCCAGGAAAGTGGACAGGACAAGACCAAAGCAGAACCCTGGGACAGCTTCACTCAGGTAAAAAGAGGGAGGGAACAGGAGCCAAGGAGACTGAGGGACAGTGACCAGAGTGCTGCACGAGAATCATGAGACCAAAACTGCACTGGCATTGCTGGCAACTCTGAGGCCGTAGTGTTAAGTGAAAGCTGATGGTTACTTAAAAACATTTGGGCTGAGTCTAAATCACAAGAAAACTACTAAAAAAGAACTGAAAGTCTAGACCGAGTGCTAGAATTCCATCAAGAACTCCCAGAACCACAGAGGAATCTTCCAGGCAGGGCTGTATTCCTGGGGGCAGGAGGCTGGTGAAACTTTTGATCATAGTAATTTCTGCAGAATTGGTTGTACTATGCTGGTCTCTCTCCTTCTCTTTTTGTAGATCAGACAAACTATTTTCATTTTGCTTTGGTTTCTCTCCCTTTATTGTTTATGTCTTAATATAGAACTAATGTGTGATTCATTATACAATATGGAAATAATGCAGAAGCCTATTAAAATAAAAAGTAAAAGCCCTTCAATGCTAGTGCTCAGAAGTCATCCCTACTGAAAATTTGGTGCCTGGCTTTCAGATCTTTTCACATATTAACAACCATGGTATATATTTGCTTTGCTGTTTGTCATGGGCAGCTCTCATGCCAGCACAGTGTAGAGCTACCTCATTCTTTTTAAGAGCTGCATGGTACTTTGTAGTATGGACATTCTGTGGTTTATTTACCCATTCCCCAATGTGTATTTTGGTTATGTACACTTCTTTATTATTGCACATAGTGTATATTTTTAAACCGACATTTTCACATTGTAAGTGTCCCAAAGAGAGATTTATAGAAATGGAATTACCAAGTCAAGTCTATCAATATTTATTTATTTATTTTATTTATTTTTTTATGTTCTTTTTTTAAATAATTTTTTTATTTAACTCTTGTTCAAGTACAGCTTTCTGTCTTATATTCCCAACCCTGTCGGCCCCCTGCCCCATGCTCCCCGCCTCCCTCCCATTTCCGCCCCCCACCCTTAGTTATTGTCCATGTGTCCTTTATACTTGTTCATGTGAGTCCATCTCCTTTTCCCCTATGATTCTCTCCCCTCTCCCCTCTGGACCCTGTCAGCCTGTTCCGTATTTGAGTGTCATTGGTCATATTTTGCTTGCTTATTTGTTTTGTTTAGATTCCTGTTAACGGTGATATCATATGGTATTTGTCTTTCACCGCCTGGCTTATTTCACTCAGCATAATGCTTTCCAGTTCCATCCATGATGTTGCAAAGGGTAGTAGTTCCTTCTTCCTTTCTGCAGCATAGAATTCCATTGTGTAAATATACCATAGTTTTTTGATCCAGTCATTGACCGATGGGCATCTAGGTTGCTTCCAACTCTTGGCTATCGTGAATTGTGCTGCTATGAACATCCGGGTGCATAGGTTCTTTTGGATTGGTGTTTCAGGGTTCTTAGGATATACTCCTAATAGTGGAATTGCTGGGTCAAAAGGCACGTTCATTTTTAGTTTTCTTAGAAAATTTCATACTATTTTCCATAGTGGTTGGACCAGTCTGCAATCCCACCAACAGTGAACTAGGGTCTCCTTTTCAAATATTTGCTAGAAGTTGCAGAATTGCATTCAATGAGGGCTGTATAGAAAATACCAGAACTTTGAATAAATACACATATTTAGTTTTCTTTTGAAGTACTGTGTTGAGCGCAGACTTTCATCCTTTTACATTTCCCTTCTTAGCTCCCAGAGGCCTTGGTGCTTTTTCATATTTGTTGATACCTAAAGTCAAAGCAGAGGGAAGGAATGGGAGAGACAGACTAGCCATTGGTACAGATTGATATTCTGAAGGGTGGGTGTGCCATCAGAGGTGTGGAGTGCTGGCTGGGCTTTCAGGATCCTGAGATGCAGCCTCTGTGAGCCCTAGAACTCTTACACAGGACCTGTCTTGAAAGGAGCCCAGATGGAGGGGGAGAGGCCCAAAGGGCATTGACAGAACCACCACTTTGTGCAAGGAAGGGTATGTATGGCCCACCAGTGACATTTGTGTTCTAGTGGAAGAGGTAGACGATAAATAAGCAGATGAGTATGAAATATATTTGGGGGCAATGAGAAATGGTGTGGAGAATGAAGCAAGTGAAAGAGTAGCAGTGGGCAGGAGGACTTTCACCTAGAGGGTCAATCATAGCTTCTCTGAAGATGATCATTTGTGCAGAGAGCTGAATGCGTGGATGAAGAAACCATGTGCAGAAGGAACTCAAGCTAAAGTTCCCAGAATATGAGGAACTGCACCATGTTTAAGCACCAGTAAGGCTGGCATTATGGCTACCGTATGCAAGCAGGGGGCAGAGTGATATCAGCATTGGGGAGACACCCCAAAACATGGAATTTACTTATAAAAATGGTGTATTTATTCTTACATATTTAAATTTCAGTGGCCTTCGAAGTACTCTCCATTTGATGTAATACATCTATGGAGACATTTTTTCTACTGCTCAAAACAGTTTTTGAAATCATCAATTTTGATGCCTTGTAGTGCTTCTGGTGGTTTTTGTTTCACCTCTTCCACATTAGCAAAACATTTCCCTTTGAGAATTTTTTTTTCATATGGGCAAACAAAATAAAGTCAGTACTTGGGGCAAGATTGGGTAAATAGGAAGGGCAGAGCATGAAAGTCATGCTGTTTTTTGGTCCAAAACTGTTGAACACTCAGTGTGGTGCTCTGAAATGGGCAAACACATTGAAAGAACCTTCCAAAAAAATCCACTGAAGCCAAACACAGCCTCTCACAACAATGCCAGCTTGTGCACTAATACAGATGGGTTCCTAGAACACTTACCTAGTAGGAGAAGCCTGTACTATAAGGGGCCTGTCCTCTAGAAGCTAATTCTGTTTTTTTGGAGGGAGCCCCTCCTCATATATGAAGAACATGTATTCCTTATATACTTTATATGTTACATTACATATATATGATTTGACATATACATAAATAAAATTATGGAGGCTGAGAAATCCCAAGGTCTCCAGTCAACAAGCTGGGGACCCAGGACAGCCAATGATGTAAGTTCAGGTATGAGAGCAGAAGGGGACTGGTGTTCCAGCCTGAACATCCGTCAGGTAAAGTTCCTTCCTTCCCAGCCTTTTGTTCTTCTCAGGCCTTCAAGAGATTGGTGAGGCCCACTCACATTAAGTAGGGCCATCTGCTTTATTCAGTCTACCAATTAAGGTATTAGTCTCATCTAGAAATACCTAAGATACAGGTATACTCAGAATAATGCTTGACCGAGGGTCTGGGCACCTTGTCACCCAGTCAGATCAACCTACAAGAGGGGCCCTCGCAGTGTGTCTGTGAAGTAGCCAGGGGACCAGGTCGTCTGGGGTGTGCTGTCCACTGTGGTGGCCACTGGCCCATGAATAGCTATTGAGCACTTGAATGGTGACCTGTGCCATGTTGAAGAGCTATGGAATATGTTGGAATAATAATATGGAATATGTCAAATAAAGTACATTATTACAATTAATTTCAATGTACTTTTTACTTTTGGAATGTGATTTCTGTTGGAGACTGCTGGCCTGCGAGGCTTTGTGGTGTGGTAAGGAGCTGGCAGTTTACTCTGAGTGTCCTAGGAGGTGGTTGGGGGATTTGAAATTGGGAATGACTTGCTCTACCTTGTATTTTAAGCAGTTCAGCCCCCTGTTGTGGAAGGATGTGCTGCAGGGGGCAGGAGTGGAGCAGCAGAGCAGGCAGGGGGCTGCAGAGGAGGCAGAGGGGTGTCAGTGACATGCAGGCCAGTGCAGGGTGGGAATGTGGCCAGACCTGGGCTTTTTTTCCAGAGGAAAGTCAGCAGATAGGCCAAATGGGGGCATGGAACAAAGAAACAAATCAAGGTAACTCCTGGTGTTTCTGAGCTGAGCACAACGCGCGAACACACCAGGTAGTGAGATGTGAAAGATGGGTATGTTAACTGAGTGCCACGAAGCATATTGAGGGTGGGAGGAAAAATGGGGGGGATACAAAAGAGAGTTTGGGCATTAGTAGGTTCAAACAATATGACTAAAACAGATAATCCAAAGGTAGTAAAGCAGAAGAGATAAAAACAGGTCTGTGATGCAAAAGCCGAAGATAGGCGGCCTAGGATGAATAGGGGCTGACGCAGAGGCAATGGCCTGAGGGGGTCAGTGGATCCAAACACCTGCCTCCCTCCCCAAACTCAGGAAGCAGTCCCTCCCCCCATCACATAGGTGCACACACACTCGCATGTACACGCATGTATACATAACCTATAATAGTGCTCTTAGAGCTGAAGAGGGAAAGTTAACATACTTGATCACATTAAAACTTCATAAAACCACAGTACAATGAAAGAGACTATAAGTAAGTTTAAAAAAGTGAAAGGCTGGAAAAAGTAACCTGTGCTGTAGGCAAAGGATTAATGTCCAGAATAAATGAAGAGTCTTTACACATCAGTAAGAAAAATGGGCAATGGGTTTAGTTAGGTAATTTTCCAATGAAAAACTGCATATGACCAGCATGAAAAGATTCTAGGTACCCAGCAAAATTCAAAATGATTGAGACTGCAAGGTCAGTAAGACATGAGGTATGAGGAAAGAGTTGCTCTCACACGCTCCTGGTTGGGACTGCAAATTAGTACCTCCTTTGGCTGACAGTTGACTGTGTCTAGCAATATTGCAAATCAGCAAAAGTACTTCCATCCATTTGTCCTGTAAAGATACTGGTACATGTACACAAAGAAACAAGTAGGAGAATGGTTATTGTAGGACACTGAGCCATTTTGTTAGCCAAGACTTGCCAACAATCTAAATATTCATCAATAAGAGATGGGTAAATGAATTATGGTACACCTTTGCCCATTAATACAATGTGGCATTTAAAAAAGGTCTATAAATACATAAGAAAAGATCTTTTAAAAATGTGAATGGGTACAAAAAATTGCAGTGTGTGACTCATTCAGTTAATAGCTGCATTTGTAAATGTGTAGATTTTTACACAATACCTATAAAAAGGTCTGGGAGAATGATTGCCACGTTGCCAGCAGCAGGTTACTTCTGGAGGAGGAGTAAGGTTGCAGAGTTTGTGGGGAAGGTGGAGGTTCATGGTCTGCATCTAAGAAACCATCACCATGGTTTGTTTTTGAAATGACATGAACTGTGCTGAAGTGGAGGCAGGTGTAGGTTCATCCAAGTCTGTTTTTTGCCCAATCTTCCATCCATTGTTCCTTGACTTTCTGATGAAGGTGATGTGAAGGTGAGTGTCCATTCCCAGCACACAGGGAGAAACCGCTCCATATACCCCTATGGCCCACACTCAGTTTACCCTGCTTTGCCAGGGCCAGCCCCGGGTCCTCAATGGCCCAGCAGAGACAGCACAACGACTTCGCAGGCCACTGTGTGAGCCAGGTGCATGGACAGTAATTAGGCTCCAACTGACTCACCTCAGGGCTCAGACCTCGATGCAGCAGTCATTAGAAGTTACATTCAGTGACAACTTCCTTCCATGTCTTCTGAAAATTAGTTTCTGCAGAAAGAGGTGGGCAGGTCATGCTGATGGCTAAGGACAGGACAATTTTAATTCCCAAGTAGTTCATCAGGGTCATGGGGGTGCTGTGACCTCTAGAGACAGTTTCATCAAATCAGAGTCAATAGTGTGTTTATTCCCCTGTGTTGCTCACTGCGAGGCAGTTCTCTTCGCTATAAACAAGTATGTCATTCCTCAAGTGCTGGGGGTGGTGAGCATAGCAACAAATCATCCACCCATGGCTTTGTTCTGTTTGCCTTTTGTTAAACCTCCCTTTCCACAAACAGCCTGTGTTACTGTTCCAATTGTAACTGGTTTGCTTTCTTTCTGTTTCTCTTTTTAAACTATATATAGGAACAAAGAAAGAATTACAAAAAGATCAAGATGCTAATAAGCCTGCTGTTTCATCCCCGAAGAGAGTGGCAGCTTCAACCACCAAGCTTCACTCCCCAGGTATTTTGGAAATGTGACCTGTGTTATTTGGGTAGAAGACTTGAACGTGGAATTTATTTGTTCTGGTGTTATTAGTGGAGCAATGCCAGCACATGGGATATGCAGGATTGTCCACGCCTGCCATGCATACACTGATGTGTTCTGACTCTCCATGAAATGAACCAGCTGTTGGCATCATCTTCTCCCAAAATGTTATTATTATGCTACATTTAAGTGGTAGAATCCTCTCTGTGTAGGGGTACCTGCTAGTCCAACAGCACATAGGAATAATCTGTAATTGAAAAACAGACTTTGAAGCTCTAACTTCAAGAGATAATATATTCCAAAAGGAAGAAAAACAGCCTAACAATGCATATCAAATACTTCTTATTCTGTCGGTGGAGAAGCCATTTCTTTACATTCAGACATAAGTTAAGCTACCTAATGTCACTTGAAACTTGAAAATTATTTATTATCAAAATTCATAAGGTATAGCATTAGCCCCTTTGTAGAATAGAATGTAATATAACCTTAGAACATTTTCTTAAGCACAAAAATAGCAAATCAACAGCTCATGTCTGAGTTCTTACTGTATACCAGACACTGTCCTATTTATTTCATGCCCATATTAACCTGTGAGGCAGTGCCCTTCCTTTTACCTGTGGTGAAATTAGGGTACACAGATGTTTGTTAATTTGCCCCCAACCACAGCAGATAAGTAGCGGAGTCTTGGTTTGAACTCCAAACACTCATAATCCCAAAACTACATTCTTAGTTGCTCTGCTATTAATCAGAAAGCTTGCAGAATAGAAAATATTAATATTTCTAGTTAATTAAAGATGTATAAGAAATAAGCCAGAACCATGACAAAGCTGGCTGCCTCACAGGGTAAGAGACCAGATGGAGAAGCCTGTGTAAATCTGGAATTTGTGAAGGGCAGCACATCCTGGATTGATTAGGAAGCAAAAGAAAGCTTCCCCCTGTGGGAGGAGCCTGACTGGTGCGGCTTTGGCTCTTGAGAAGGTGGGGAGGGGACCAGCCCTCTCTTAGGAGTTCCTGACCCCTATCTCCCCTGGCAAAATCTGAGAACTGGATTCCATGCTGCCCTTGTGGTCTGAAAATTCAATTCAAAATGCTATAGGACTTGTGTCCACTTAGGAAAATAAAAGCAAAATTATTACAGACACAGGAAATAAACCACCACCTGTGAGGTCCTTATGTTCTAGGAGAAGTAAAGGTATTGTGTACTTTTAGACTTTAAGTTAAAGTGCATCTGTTAAAATTTATACAATAACCAATAAAATAGAGTATATAGTTCTAAAACAAAAAGAATGGAAAAAGTTGGAATGAGGAATAAAAGCATTTTCTGTCAATGCAAATGAAGACAAAAAGGGGAAGAAAGAAAAAGCAGAGGGAAGAAAAGGGGGAATTAGAAAGGGAAGTAGAGAGGGAGATGGGAGTAATGGAAAGAATAAAATATTGAAAATGAAATAAAAATATCCTAATGAATGCACATGAACAAAACTCTACACTAAGTCATTCCTGCCCTTACCCAGGCTCAGGACTGGCTTGAAGGACATTTTCCACCCCCTGTCATTTTCTCTGTACCTTCACCACCACTAGCCAACCCCAGGCAAACAGTGCTAATACTAGGTAGGAGAAGAGTGTGCTACCAGACACAATTTTCTGAAACAAATTTAGGTCAGTTTAAGAACCATGGACCCTGTCCAAGACCACACAGGACTCAGCACCCGTGCCCCAAGCTGTCCTGCCAGTCTGCAAGAAGTAGGTTGGCTTTCTGTCAGGATGTTGATCTAATGAAACACTTTTTTAAGGCTATCAGAGTTGTGTCTTGTGAGACTTTTCTTCCTTGTTTACAAGTGTTAAGGTCATGAGCCTTCTCTTATGAGCATGCGTATGATGTGTATATGTAGGTTTCAATGCTGTATTTTGTTTGTTACCATGTCAGTTAAGCTTTCAGCTTTAAGATTAATCAAATCAAGCTTTTATGTCCATTAGACTCCTCTGGATAGTGCCAGATGGCTGCAGATGAATATTTAATATTCTCTTTCCACTCTCTAGGGTTGTTCTTCTCCCCAGTGATCAGCCTTTGCATGCACAGGGCTTGTATTCATCCTTGTGAGACTATAATATTACTGGCTTTTTCCTCTGAGTTGCCAGTCATTGCTGGGGTCATCATAAAGTCTACTGCCCCGGATCAGCATTATGGAGCCAGCAGGATGGCTATACAGAAATTGTGACTGAAGCAAGATTGAGATAATAGGAGAATGTTCTAGATCTAGCATGTGTCCCCAAACCTGTGAGGTCTGTTGGAGATGTTGTAGAGGGGATCAGCCATGGGGGTGGGTATGCAGACTTCAGTGCTGAGAGCCCTGGGAGTAGAGGATGTGCACAGTGAAAGCTGTCAAGAAATTTGGCCCCCTCCAAAGCACACAACATAAAGCATACATATTAAATCAGCTGTCTGTGGGTCATGGAGAGACAGTGGTCTGGGTATTTCTGTTCCTACATTTCATATCAAAGAGATACACTGGGGATAATCTTCTTCAACAACTGGGAGGTTTACAAGGGGCAAACAGTTTTGAAAAGCTGGTATTTCTACCCTTTTTTCACTTCAATGAAAGAACCATTGATAGCCCTATTTTGAAGGTCTTTATTCATTAGTGTCAATGTCCTAGTTCAACTGGGTGGAAATCAAGATAGTGGAGGAGGCCAGAGTTCTGACTCTTTGAAAAGACCGAACACACATGGTGGCTCTGCTTGACTGCAGGGAGAGCTCACTGGCTTGCTCACCTGCTCGGAGCCCTCAGCCACCCTGGGAGCAATGTAAATACCGCAAGGGACAGGGACGGGAGTGATAACAAAACCTTCCAGCAGCTGGGAGTGTCTTTGGGATATGGTGTGCCATCATTAAAATGTTCAAGGTGGCTCTTCCAGAGAAATCTGAAGCGAGGCACTGTCCCCACCCCCATCCAGTGCCCACCACATGCTCCCATGTTCCCTGTGGTCACTGCTGTGCAGAGGTCTTCATCTCATGGTTCCGTTAGCCCCTTACCTCCTAAGCAGATTGTCATTTGGCTTCATTATAGCTGGCTCTGAAGAGAAGATAGCAGAAGCATACAAAATCCTCCTTAAATTTTAATGAAACAGGTGAAGGTGACTGTGTGTCATCTGTGTGACTGTGTGTCATCTCTCAACATAAGCTCTCCATCCCCAAGACATTAGGTGAGCCTGGGCCACTGTCCTTGTGCACCATCCTGGAAATGGTGTCACATTGGGTAGACAGGAGAGTAAGTGACAGAATAACACTTCATGGAGTTAACTAAAAAAGTACTTAACAAAATTGACAGCATAAGAAAGAATACTGTTCTTAGTAAGGATCAAAGCTATGCCAGTGTTGAGTTTGGGACTTCAAAGAGCAGGGAGACCACTCATGTGGAGATGGAAAGCAGATGTTTGGAAAACAAGTGTTTGCTGGGCCATCTTTACAATGGGACAGAGAGGACTTGATCAAAGGAACCTTGCTAGGTCCCTCCCTGTCCAGCCCACCTGGTTCGGATTAAGATGCCATTATCTATGAGGATGGCTTCCTGCCTGGAGCAGGTCCTCTATCTAAATTCCTTTAGGCAGGTAAATGGGGAGGGACAAAGGTTCTTTCAGAGACTTTTGTTCCTTAATAACCAGCTTAAGATGATCAATATTCCAAAGGCATGTTTGGGGGTGGCAGACTCCGCTTCCCTTCAGCACCAAGAACAGGATTTCACCAAACCCTCTTATATTGTTTACTTACCATCTACTGTAATTGCTAGCCTGATGATGATGATGACGATGACATTGACAGTAATACTAATGAGAATGGGGCATAAATCTGACAGCCAAAATATGCAACAACATGAATGCTCACTAATACCTACAAGCTCAGACGTGACTGTCTGTTCCTAGATTGCAAATAGCTTCGATTCACTGAGCTGGAAGTATGTTTATTATTTCCTTCAGATTTCTAAAAGAAGTGTCTTCTGTTGTATGAGTTTCAGGCACCTGGTACCTCAATACATTAATTAAAACATTGGAGGGCTTCATAAAACCACCAGCTGCAGCAATAAAATGGCAAACAGTAATCATGAAAAAAATCCACCGTAGGTCTTAGACTGTGCCTTAGGGTTCAATGCATGCAGTTACTCTCACATATTTTGTTGGTAGTTATTTTTCTTTTGTGTTCAGTATTGGGAATGTTGGGGTTAAGTACATATTAAGATTGATTTGCCTACAACATGCAAGTGACTTTTCTGGAATATTATGTACTACCACAAAGACAGTTTTAAAGAAGCAGTAAGTTCACATTGTACTGTTCGGTCATGCATTTTGAGATATGTCCTATGTGAGGTTCCCGCTGCAATCTCTGATGATATCTTAACAGATAGTTAAAGGGAGATTTAGTTAAAATTGTCATGGTTACCATTGAATTAACAACCAGAAGTAGTTAGAGCAAGTAACCATCCTTTCCCCTTAGAAGATGAGGCTACTTGTGTGTTCTAAGCCCATTGCTCTGCTCTGCTTGTGTATCAGGTACTAAAGAGGCTACCTTTTCTCATTTGTTTATATGTTACTCCCTGGAATTTTGGAGGTGGGTGGGTTAAGACATAAGAGTGTTTGAAATATTAAAGTTCATGACTGTGTGGTCAGTGTCTATGCCATGTTCTCCAGGATCTTCTTGGGCAAAGAACGAGTGTGCTTCTGGAATATAAGTTCATTGTGCCCCAGAGAGGTTCTCTGGGTATCAGGTCACCTGAGCGCCCATGAGGACAGCAGCTCTGGGGAAGAGCCTTGCTTACCCTTGGGTCTTGGACCATGACACAGTGCTTGTCTTTGTGCTCTTTCCTGGGGCCTTGCCTTTATACCTTCGCTTCTCCTTAAAGCCTCGCCCACCCTGTCCCCAACCCCAGGATGAGTTTCTGATTCCTCCCACTTTGCCCCCGCATCTGGATGGCACACACCTACACCTAACATTCGCCTGGTAGGAACCAGACCTCAGAGGCTTCAAGGCCCTCAAAAGGAATGAGCTCAATCTTCTCACTGCAGTGGAGCATACTGAAGAGGGGCAGTCCACACAGGTCACAAGCTGTATTATATTTATAAAGATTGTTCTGGCTGCTGTGCAGTGAAAGATGGGAAGAAGCAGGGTTTCCCATGAGAAGGTGAGAGGTCACAGTGGCTTGAACTGGACCTTGAGCTGTGGAGGTGGTGCGAGTGATCACATGGGGAAAGATTTTGGAGGACATTGACGCTGTAGAAATTTAAAGCCAGTAAACCCTGGAGCAGAGGTCATCAGAGGTGGAGCTTGAACCTGACTTTGAAGAAAGGTTAACTAGAAGGATGGCAGAAAGGGAGGGAAGGGCATGTGGGCAGTACTCCCTGATGCTCAATTAAAAGGTTGCTAGGCTACAACTGTGGCTTTGACCTGAACAGATTGATTTATTTCCCATTAGATGTTTTCAAGGAGTAATTCCATGAATATAAAGCATCTGCTCTATCTCTCTAAGCAGACCTGGAAGAAATGGAGGAAGCTGGAAAAAATGTGGCAATTTGGCTTGTTATTCCTTTTCCAAGCTTGAAACCTTGCACTTAGAACCACATAAGCAGAGCAAGTATTTTAAGTCCCTGCCATGTTTTTCTTTCTAATACCTACAATGACAAACAATGGCAATTCCTTTTTGGCCACTTGCTTTTGATAAAATCCTGTAATAAGGAGCTGTTGTCCCATTTGGGCTGAATGTTTTTTCACATGTGATTGTTTTCATTTTAAATAGGATACCCCAAGCAGAGGAGCACGGCTCTCCGGAATGGGTTTTCCCCCAAGCCAGACCTGCAGGCCCGTGAGGCTGAACGGCAGCTGGTTCAGCGGCTCAAGGAGAGGAGTGAGCAGCAGGCCAGGCAGCTGGGCCTCATGCAAGCGGAGCTGAGACGGGCAGTCCGTAGCTTCCAGGCGCTCGCGGTGTCCACTCAGCACTTCTTTGGGAAGGTGAGGCCTATTTTGGAATGTTGAAGGGCTCTTTGTTTGGATGAAGGGTAGTCATGGTGATGGCTATTTGTGTGTGTGTATCAGGTGTGTGCATGTGTGTGTGTCTTAATTTGGGTTAGGGATTTGATTTTCAGGAGATTCTAAAATATTTGGCCACATATTTTGGAGACAGGTATATAGCTACGTGTGAAAGAAATTAGTTTGGAAAGAATGATTTACTAACCGAATTCCAAAAAAGAAATTTGGGTCATAAAGAAAGGAAAGGACATAAATAAATGTTTTGAAGGCAACATCTTTGGAGGACATCTTTGAAAGGATGTGGCTCCATCAAATGGAGCATGTGATTGTTCATACTGCAGATAAGAGATGGTCAGATTCGGAAATTTCTGCCCATTTTAGGTCATGGGGAGACAGAGCTGGCTGCTTGTGGGAGGGGCTGGGCCCAGAGCATCTCCTCAGCACCTCCCAGGGCCTCATGGGAGTTGGGGAGGCCTTTCACCCAGGGTTGTTTCTGGAAATGCAGACAGGGCTGGTTTCTTCTCAGCAACTAAGTGTCCAGAGGCTTTGGGGTCATGCGGACGCAGAGTTTGTTGTTAGCCATGGTGTGGTTAAGCTTCCTACCCTCAAACCAGGAATGAAGGCTAGGGAAAGCCTGGGGCCTGAGTGAGGATATTGGTGATCCACCATGAGGCAGCCAAGGTGTGTTCAGGGGAGAAAATGAACATTTACCTGGTAGGTTTAAATATTATGAATTAGCATATTAAAAACCAATCGGGCATTTTCAGGTTCACGTGTGGGCTTTCTGGTATGTATAAATGGGAGGAAGTAAAATGCAATAAAAATGCTCTCCAAATAAGAAAGTAGACTTACAAAATTCCTGGCTAATTTAAAGGGGAAAATCAGAAATGATAAGTAGCACCATGTCCTCTGGTTTTACTTATCATCTGAAGTTCAAAGTGTAGGGGACTCTGGCCTTTTATGATGCCCTCTGCCTTCCCCCATCACCAGTGCAGAAGCCCAAGCTGAACTCTGCTGCCGCTGTGTGCTTTTTGTTTAAAGCTTTTAGCAGAAACAGCCAATTACCAATTTGTTGTAACTAAGGGAGAGATAGACAGGTTTCAGGTTACCAATGATTCTAGCCTCTTCTTTAGCCAAAATGTTACCACCAGCAGTAATGTACCAAGATGAATTTCCTATCTTCCTTTCTGGCCTAGTACTGTTGATGTCAACCTTGAACACCTGAAGTGGCTGTATTCCCATGAAAAGGGAACCCTAGTGCATTGTTGGTGGGATTGCAGACTAGTGCTGCCACTGTGGAAAAGAGTATGGAATTTCTTCAGAAAACTGAAAATGGATCTGCCTTTTGACCCAGCAATTCCACTGCTGGATTATATCCTAAGAACCCTGAAACAGCAATCCAGAAGAACCAGTGCACCCCAATGTTCACAGCAGCACAATTTACAATAGCCAAGTGCTAGAACCAACCTAAGTGCCCATCAGTAAATGAATGGATCAAAAAACGATGGTACATATACACAATGGAATCCTATGCAGCAAAGAGAAAGAAGGAGCTCCTACCCTTTGCAACAGCATGGATGGAGCTGGAAAGCATTATGCTAAGTGAAATAAGCCAGGCACTGAGGGACAAATAACATATGATCTCACCTTTAACTGGAACATAATCAACAAAAGAGAAAAGCAAGCAAAATATAACCAGAGTCATTAAAATTAAGAACAATCTGACAGTAACCAGAGAGGAAGTGGGAGGGGATAATGGGGGGAAAGGTTTTCAGGAACAATTATAAAGTACACACGGACAAAACCCAGGGGTAGGGTGGAAGTAAGGGGTAGGGTTTGGCTGGGATGGAGGGAGTGGTGGGGGGGGGAAATGCAAACTGTAACTGAAAAACAATAAAATAATTTAAAAAATTCTCAAAAAGCAAAAACAAACAAAATTACAAATACATTTTTGAGGTGCCAAAGAGGCCTGCTCTGCCATGGTAAATAGCAAGCATTTTTCTGATGAGAGAAAGAGCAGCATGTTTTTGTTCTTCAGCGGGATGTATATTTTCCACTGACTGTCAAGTCTTTAGTGAAGAGAGGAAAACACGGTTTTCCTTCAGGTTCACTGAAGATCAGTGATCATGTTTCCATTGTTACTCCTTTCACACATCTTTCACAAAGTCACAGCAAATCCTCAGTCGAGTTTTCATGTGGGCAGACATTGATAGAACATATTGGTAATATGAGCTGTGTTTTCCAATGGGAACTTTTGGACCCCATTTATGGCATCATGGCAGAGAAGAGTTTCTGTGCAAAAATTAAGAGTCAGTTCTCTGTAGTTGTGGATTTCTATGTCCCAGGAAAATTCCTTGTTGGCTCATGGGCCACAAATTTTATTTCTGTGCAGCATACACATGGCTTTTAAATCAGGGACCAAAAGGGCTGGCAGGTGCTTTGCAAGGATCTCCATTGGCCCTCCTACTACTAGAGCTGTGCATGGCCTGACATTTCAGCAAGATGGATGGCAGACATGAGTTTAAATTTTTTTTAAATTTAAAATTTTAAATCACAACCAGCAACTCCAGACAGGCCTCCAAATGACCGTGATGTTTCACCTCCCACATGGTGTGTTCTTTTCAACTCTCCAGATAAACGCTGGAAGAAAATACGGACAAGTTTAAAAAAAGGTTGTAATTGAACATAAGTGGCTTCCACCAAGGCTGTGATATATCCTATGTGGTTTAAGATGATTGATTTGAGTCTTTACCAGTAATACCAAATGAAACCAAGATGTATGATGGGGAGGGGGTGAAGCACCTGGAAAACAGAGGTGAAGGTAGCTGGAAGCCTCCAATGATGGAGCATCTGTGACAAGAGCCAGTGATCCTGAGATGCTCAGTGTCACTCCTGAGGGAAATCAATGCATTATTATTATGTATGAGAAGTGGTCATAGCCACGCATGCCCACTGTGAAAAGCATGGCCTTTCTACCCAGCCTCAAAAAGGTAACAACATTGTTTTTTACACTTCTGATCTTCTGATAGAAGACCCCGCTGGAACTCAACAGATCTGTCTTTTCTGCACTGTAGCATATTCATCTGCAAAGCATGGCACAGTGGAGAGAGGGTGCAGTGCCAGCCAGGAGTCAGTCCTGCCTCCAGCAGGACTAACTAGCTATGGATCTCCAGCAAGTTGCTGGCCTTCTTTAAGCCTCATCATCACCAAAAGGGATAATATCCTTGCATTTGTTGGGGTCCCTGCTAACTCAGTTACCTCTGTGTGAGTCTCAGTCTCCTCAGTTTCAAATAGGACCAATAACTCTTCCCAAGGCAAGTGTGATAATGTTGTGAATTAATGGGTAAAGGAACTCTGAACAAATATTCAATAAAACATTCTTTTTGAGTACAAGGAAATCTGACAAAGCCCTGTCTTCAAATATTTCACTCCCAAGCAGGATGAATAAGACATAGATGAGATGTAATACATAAAGTTAAAACAGTACAAACCACTCTGATTTCATTCTGTGTGTACATAAAGGTTTTGGTCTGGGTGTACTTTAAGAATAGAAGTAATTTTTCTAGTTGAGCTATTTAGCTGCTGCTTTATATTTTCTCCACAATGTGCTGATGCCATTAAGTGCATATTGGAAGTCAGTCTCAGTGTATGCGAAATCACTAGAAAAAAGGACTCAGAAGCAGGATAAGAATCTTCCATTCCTGACCCATGCTTTACTGCTTCTGGCAGAGTGGCAGTGAACATTGCCAGCTGTGACACAGCCTGAGCTTCTGTCCAGAAATTCTAAGGTGCCACATTTAGGTGCCAACACCAACCTCTCACTTGTGCTGCTTTGAGACAGATCTGTCTCTGCAGCAAAGCACAGTCCTTAGCACCCACCAGATCAATCTGTTGTGCTCCAAAGCCCAGACCTCCAGGTAGTGTAGTAATGAGCATGACTCTCAGGGATTCGCACTTCTGAGGGTCAAGTGGAATGATGTTATTTTTCTATTGCTGCCCAGTTCATGAAAAGTCTACTCCTTTTTTAAGTTTTTTTTTTTATTTAAACTATTGAGGTGACATTGGTTAATAAAATTAGATAGGCTTCAGGTATACAACTCTATAATACATCATATATAGGTGTATTGTGTGTTCACCCCTCAAAGTCAAGTCTCCTTCCAACACCATTCATCCCTGCTTTACCCTCTTCTACCATTCCCCTTCCCCTTTCCTTCTGGTTATCATGGTACTGTTGACTGTGTCTATGAGGTTTTTTTTTCTTGCTGAATTCCTTCACCTTTTTCACCGAGACCCCCAGCCTCCCTCTCCTCTTGACAGTTATGAGTGTTATCCCTGTATCTATGACTCTGTTTCTATTTTGTTTGTTAGTTTATTTTGTTCACTAGATTACAAACATAAATGAAATCATGTGGTGCTTGTCTTTCTCTGATTGGCTTATTTCACTTAGCACAGCAGTCCCTGGTTCCATCCATGCTGTTTCAAAGGTAAGATTTCCTTCCTTTTTATGGCTGAGTAGTATTCCATCGTGTAAGTGTACCATGGCTTTTTTTATCTACTCATCTACTGATGGGCACTTGGTCTGCTTCCATAGCTTGACTGTTGTAAATAAACTGCAGTGAACATAGGGGTGCATATGTTCTTTCAGGGTTTCAGGTGTCTTCAGATGTATTCCCATAAGTTGGACTGCTGGGTCAAAAGGCAGTTTCATTTTTAATTTTTGAGGAAACTCTGTGCTGTTTCCCACAGTGGCTGCACCAGTCTGCATTCCCACCAACCGTGCAGTAGGGTTCCTTTTTCTCTACATCCCCATCAACACTTGTTGTTTGTTGATATATTGATGATAGCCATTCTGGAAGGTGTGTGGTGGTATCTCACTGTGGCTTAAATTTACATTCCTGTGATGATTAGTGATGCTGAGCATCTTTTTATGTGTCTGTTGGCCGTCTGCCTGTCCTCTTTGGAGAAGAGTCTATTATGTTCTTTGTCCATTTTTAATTAGATTGTTTGTTTTCTCAGTGCTCAGTTCTGTAAGTTCTTAATAAATTTTGAACATTAACCCCTTATCAGGTGTTTTCCCATTCAGTGGGTTGTCTTTTCATTTTGTTATTGGTTTCCTTTGGTGTGCAAAAACTTTTTAGTTTGATTTAGTCTCACACATTTTTTTCTCTTGTTTCCCTTGCCTGAGGCAATAGATCAGAAAAAAAGATATTACTATGGGAAATGTCCAAGATTTTACTGCCTTTGTTTTGGAGGAGATTTTTATGGTTTCGAGCCTAACATTTAAGTCTTCCATCAGTTGTTAGTTTATTCTTGTCTATGATGAAAGAAAGTGGTCAAGATTTTTTTTTAGCATGTATCTGTCCAAACTTTCCAACACCATTTATTGAGTAGACTATCTTTATCCTGTTGTATGTTTTTTGCCTCCTTTGTCAAATATTAATTGACCATAAAAGCACGAGTTTATTTCTAAGCTCTCTATTCTGTTCTATTGATCAACATGTCTGTTTTTATGCCAGTTCCATAATGTTTTGATGACTATGGCCAATAGTATAGTTTGATATCAGGTAGTGTGGTTCCTTCTACTTTGTTGTTCTTTCTCAAGATTGCTGTGGCTATTTGGGGTATTCTGTGATTCCACATAAATTTTTGGAATATTTGTCCTCACTCTGAGAAATATACCATTGGTATCTTGATAGGAATTGCACTGGAACCATAGATTGTTTTACATAGTATGGACATTTTAATGATGTTAATTCTTCTAGTCCACGAATACAGTACATGCTTCCACTTACTCATTTTTTAATTTCTTTCTTCAGTGTCTTATAATTTTCTAAATATAAGTCTTCTACATCCTTGGTTAAATTTATTCCTAGGTTTTTTATATTTTTTGATGCAATTGTAAATGGGATTGTTTTCTTAGTTCCCCTGTCTGGTAGTTCATTATTGGTGTTTAAAAATACAACTGCTTTCTGAATATTTATTTTATATCTTGCCACTTTACCAAATGTATTTATCAGTTCTAGTACTTTTGTAGTGGGATCTTTAAGGTTCTCTATGTACAGTATCACATCATCTGCAAAAATGAGAGTTGTACTTTTTCCTTTCAAATTTGGGTGCTTTTTATTTCTCCTTATTGTCTGATTGCTGTGGCTAGACCTTCCAGTACTATGTTAAATAAGAGTGTCAAAAGTGGACATCCCTGTCTTTTTCCTGATCTTAAGAGAAATGCTTTTAGTTTTTGCCCGTTGAGTGTGTTTGCTGTGGGTTTGTCTCATATGGCCTTTATTATGTTGAGGCATGTGTCTCTAATCCCACTTTCCTGATAATCTTTATTATAACTGGGTGCTAGATTTTATTAAATGCTTTTCCTGCATCTATTGATAAGATCATGTAATTTTTATCCTTTATTTTGTTTATGTGGTGTATCATGTTTATTGATTTGCAAATATTGTACCAATTTCCATTTTCAGAATAAATTCCACTTGATCATGGTGTATGATCTCTTTAATGTATTGCCAAATTCAGTTTGCTGATATTTTTTGAGGATTTTAGCATCTATGTTCATCAGGGATATTGGGCTATAATTTTCATTTTTTTGTAGTGTCTTTATCTGGTTTTGGACTTAGGATAGTGCCAGCCTCATAAAATTGGTTTGGAAGTCTTACCTCTTCTTGATTTGAGGGGAAATAATTTGAGAAGAATAGGTGTTATTTCTTCTTTGGATATTCAATAAAATGTACCTGTGAAGCCATCTGTTGCAGGATTTTTAATTTTTGTGAGTTTTGTTTTGACTGATTCAATTTCATTAGTTATTATTGGTCTATTCAGATTTTCTGATTCTTCATGATTTTGTTATGGAAGATTGTATATTTCTAGGAATTCATCCATTTCATCCAGTTTGTCCAATTTGTTGGCATGTAGTTGTTTGTAATATTTTCTTACAGTCCTTTGTGTTTCTTTGGTACCAGTTGTTACTTTTCCTTTTTCATTTCTGATTTTATTTATTTGTGTCCTATCTCTTTTTTCTTGATGAGTCTGGTTAAAGGTTTGTCAATCTTGTCTTTCTTTCAAATACCAGCTCTTGGTTTCACTGATCTTTTACATTGTATTTTTAGATTCTATTTTATTCATTTCTGCTCTGATCCTTATTGTTTCCTTCCTCCTACTCACTTTGTTGCTTTTTTGCAGGTTCCTTTAAGTATAAAAATACATTGTCTATTTGAGATTCTTCTTGTTTCTTGAGGGAGGCCTGTAATGCTATGAATTTCCCTTTTAGGACTATTTTTGCTCATAGATTTTGTTTTGTTGTGCTCTCACTTACATTTTTAAGGTATTTTTTTAATTTCTTTCTTGATCTCATTATTAACCCCTTCATTATTTTGCAACATGTTATTTAGCATCCATGTCTTTGTGTGGTTTTTGTATAATTGATTTCTAGTGTTATACTATTATGGTCAGAGAAGATGCTTGATCTGATTTCAATCTTCTTACATTTATTGAGACTTGTTTTGTGGCCTAACATGAGGTTTATCCTAGAAAATGTTTTATGTGAACTCAAAAAGATTGCATATTCTGCTGCTTTAAGGCAAAATGCTTTGAAGATGCCAATTAAACTCCAACTGATCTTCTGTGTTATTTAAGGCTTCCATTTTGAATTGTTGGTTTTCTGTCTGGAAGATTTATCCATTGATGTCAATGGACTGTTAGAAACCCCTGCTATAACTATTACTTTAAATCTCTCTCTTTTTGTCCATCAAGATATGCTTTATGCATTTAGGTGCTTTTTCGTTTGGTACATACATGTTTACAAAGGTTATATCCTACTGTTGAATTGCTCTCTTTATCATTATGTAGTGTTCTTCTTTTTCTTTTATTATAGCCTTTAAAGTCTGTTTTGTTAGATGTAAGTAGTGCTACCCCAGATTTTTTTCACTTCCATTTGCATGAAATATCTCTTGTCATCCCCTTTCATCTCTGGGTATATTTGTTTCCAGGTGAGTATCTTGTAGACAGCATATATATGGGTCTTGTTTTCTTATCAACTTAGCTACCCTATGTCTTTTGATTGGAGCATTTAATCCATTTACATTTAAAGTGATTATTGATCCATGTCCAGTGTGGCTCAGTTGGTTGGAGCATTGTCTCATAACTAAAAGATTGCAGGTTTGATTTCTGATCTGGGTACATACCTAGGTTGCCGGTTCAGTCCCCAGTCTGAGCATGTGTTATCCTCAGTCTGGGCATGTGCAAGCTCTAGTCTGCATGTATATGATTCTTGGTCTGAGTGTGTATGATCCTCAGTCCACAGGCATATGGAAGGCAACCAATTGATGTTTCTCTCTCATATAAATTTTTCTATTTCCCCCTTCCTCTCTAAAAAGCAATAAAAAATGTTCTCAGGTGAGGATAAAAAATAAAAACAAATAATTATTTACAGGCATATATTTTATTGTTATTTTATTCTTTATAATTATGTTCCTCTGTTGTTTTCTTCTTCTTCCTCTCCTCCTCCTCTTTTCCTCTCCTCCTTTTTCTTCCCCCTTTCCTCCTCTTCTGAAAGAAGACCCTTCTTTTGACACTTCTTGTAATACTAATTTGGCAGTAATGAACTCCTTTAGCTTTTTCTTCTCTGGGAAGCTCTTAATTTCTCTGTTGATTCTAAATCATAGCTTTCTTAAATAAAGCTGTCTTGGTTGTAGGACCTTGCTTTTCATCACTTTGAATATTTCATGTCAATTCCTTCTGGCCTGAATTTTTTTCTGTTGAGAAATCAGTTGACAATCTTCTGGGAACTCCCTTCTAGAGAACTAATTGCTTCTCTCTTGCTGCTTTTAAGATTCTGTTTTTGCCTTTAACCTTTGCCATTTTAATATGTGTCCTGGTGTGGTTCTCTTTGGGTTCATCTTGTTTGGAATTCTCTGTACTTGCTGAAACTGTGTGTCTTTCCTTCAACATATTAGGAAAATTTTTAGTCATTTCTTCAAATAGGTCCTTGTTCCTTTGTTTCTCTGTTTCCTTCTGGTACCCCTGTGATGCAGATGTTGTAATGCTTCATATTGTCCCAAGAGTCTTTTAAACCATCCTCATTTAAATTTTTTTTTATCTTTTTGCTGCTCTGATAGGGCATTTTCTGCTACCTTGTTTTCCAAATTGCTGATTTGGAAGTCCTCTGCTTCATTCATCCTACTGTTTATTTCTTCTAGTGTAGTCTTCATTTTAGATATTGTATTATTAACTTCTGGCTGTTTATTTTTTATGATTTCTCTGGCCTTTTTATGCTTGCTCTCTCTGTTGAAGTTCCCACTTAGTTCCTTGAGCAACCTTATAACAATTTTTTTTTAAACTGTGTATCTGGTAAATTGCTTGTCTCCATGTCATCCAGCTCTTTTTGTGGAGAGTTCTCCTGTTCTTTCACTTGGTGCCTTTTTCTTTGTCTTCCCATTTTGGCTACATCTTTGTGTTTGTCTCTATGTATTAGATAGATCTGCTACGACTCCCAATCTTTGTGGGGTGGACTTATATAATAGGTGTCCTATGTGACCCAGTAACAGAGTCTCCTTGATTACCTGAGGTGTGTGCTCTAGGACTGTCCCTATGTAGGTTATGTTGGCCCTTCTGTGGTAATTGAGTCTTGTTTCCTATTGGCCTGTTGTGCATGGGGTTGACTCTCAGGTGGGCTGACTATGAGGATCAACCTGTACCTCAGTGTACAAGCTGCTGTGCAGATGCTGACCATATCAAGCAGAATTCACCTCACCAGGGTCTGGTGCCTGCCAAGATCTCCCTTTGGATATGCTGCTTGTGAAGCTATCTGGACCTTGCTCTGATGTCATCCAAAATTGGCCACTGGGTGTGTAGATTCTGAGAAACGTTGGGAGGAACTCTGGTGCACACCACTGTCAGGCACTGTCTGTGACTGGCCCAGGGCATCCTCTTTCAAGCTACAAAGTGACCTACAGTTTGTGGCTGCCTGTGCTGGGCCTGGGTGTATTTAGGAAGGACCAAGCTGTGCACCAAGTCTAGCCTTTACCTGTACCAGTCCCAGAGGCAGTTCAGCAAAAATCCCAAGTCACCCCCAAATCTTCTTCTTTCTGCCTCCACCTGCTGGCTGCCTAGTAAGCTCATTCACTAAAAGATCCTCTGGCAGTATTTGAGTTGTATGAGGTAGGTTCTCAGTGAGTCTCCAGGTAGGGCAAGTGTGTTCACCAGATCTATACAGGTTCAAACTTGGTGCCAATGCTGGGTCTGAGGCCACTCAGCAAATGTCCCAGGGTATACCAAGTCTAGCACCCATTTTGGGGTGCTTGCTCACCTTTGTGGTAGGATGGGGTCTTAGGGAGTCATCAAGGTGAGGCCAACAGAGTTTATCAGGCCCAAACAGATCATGATTGGCCATGTGAAGGGAGAGTTCTGTACTGTTTGAGCAAGGGGAAAATGGCCTCTGTCCTAGAGACAGACAACTCAGTCTGTCTCAGATTCTGCCAGGAGCCTGATCTCAGCAGGATGGGGGAGCCAGGAGTTGATAGGATGTGGCTAGTGTGTCTCCCTTGAGGGCTGGTACCGTTTAGGCTTGGGGAAAAGTGGGGAAAGTGTGCCCTGCCTCAGAGCCATGTATCTCAATCTGTCCTGGATTCCAACCAGACCTTGTCAGGGAAGAGCCACCAGGAGTTGGGAGAGTGAAGTTGCTGGGAGCCAAGAGAGTGGGGTTAGCAAATCTCTCATGAGGAGGAAGTGCCAGTCAAGTTCGTTAGGAAGTTGGAGGAATGGCCCCCACTCCAAAGCCACACAACTCATCACTGACACCCCCTGAGTCTGCCCACATTTCTGCACCCCGGCCCAGGCAACTGACTCCTAAGCAGGACACAAGATCTGTTGTGTGGGGCTCCAGGGAGTCCCATGGTTATGGCTATTGCTTTCCCCAGGCTGATGTCATATGGAGGGGTGTGATCCACCCAAGAAAGAAGGCATCTGCGGCGTGGGAGAGGGACTCAGCACAGGCATCCTGGCAGCCTTTCCTTCAGCTTTCTCCCCAAAGCCACAAATACCAGTCTCTCCTCATCTGACTCTAGTCTACTCCGCCCTCCCTCCACCAGAGCCCAGAGTGATTGGCTGTGAATGAGATTTTATGTTGGACTTTTAAGGGGGTGCCTGTGTCTGTAACAGATCACTGTCTCTCCCTGGTGAGCAGAATCCCTGCTAATTTTCATAGCCAGATGTTATGTGGGTGCCTCTCCCCACTTCTGGTGCTCTGAGCCTGGAGCCTGGCTTTGGTTCTCACAGTTGTCAGGGGGAAGCTTTGCAACTGAGATATCTCTTTGGAATTTCAGTCACTGCCTATGGGAGTGGAGCCAGCCCTTTTCACACTCCACCCTTCCTACCAGTTTCATTGTGGCTTCTTCTGTAAAGTCTTTGTTTTAAGACTTCTCTTCAGCTAGTCTTCAGTTGGTTATTCAGGTTGATCACTCTATATTTTAGTTGTAATTCCAGTTTGGTCATGGGAGGAAGTTGAGTGTTGCATCCACTTATTCCACAGACTTCTTAGATCCCTCTCCTGAGAATACTGCTCTTGAGCATCCCCTGCTGGCTAATCCAGGGAACAATCTAGCCAGTGGTCAGTGGTCCTGTGTTAAGTGGTGTGCCTTGCCCTGTAGCATCAACTTTTATCTAAGTCACATTTAAGGGTGTATTTATTTTAATCTATTTTCAATAAGGTGTATTATATTTATTAACTATTTTTATTATAATGTGTCGGTTTTATCAGTAATTTTACAAATGTGATAGTAAAATTACTGAAATTACATATCTGTAATTTTATGAATGTGATGGGTTTTGTTTTTATTTATTATTAAATAGTTTAAGCATAAAGGGCATGAAAATTAATGTCACTAATTTATGTATTTTCTAAGTTTAATAAAAATGAATTCATCAGTTCCCTTTTCCCCAAAGTGTGTGTGTGTATGCCTTTACTATTTGATACCCATCGTCTGTACTTAATACTTATGAACATTTTGCCATATATTCACTTTATCTATGTTTTTATTGTTAGTTGGAGGTGTATATTTTTAAATATAGTTCCTATATTTCAACTTTAACTATTCTGTTCACTTGTGTTAATAGAAGCTTTTTATCAGCCCTGTATCTAGCATACGAAAGGCTTTATTGCCCTGTCTCTGGTTTGGCTCAGTTGGTTGGAGCATTGTCCCACAGACCAAAAGGTTGTGGGTTTGCTTGCCAGTCAGGGGACATATGTAGGTTGTGGGTTTTATCTGCAGATGGGGTGCATATGGGAGGTAGCCAACTGATGTTTCTTTCTCTCTTTCTGTCTCCCTTCCTTTCTCTCTAAAATAAATAAACATATTTTTTTAAAAAAGAAACGTTCTATAAATGGTTCAGAAAAGTGAATGGCAGAGCTCCTTGATATCACTTCTGTTTATTGGCCATCTCCTGTGTCTTAGGTACTTGACATATATTATTTTAACCCTCCCAACAGCCCTACTTAGTTTAGATATTATTCTCATGTGACAACTGAGGAAAGTGATGCTCAGGAGATTGTGTAGCCTCTCAAAGACAGCATAATTAAAAACTGATGGAGCCAAAACATAGATGCAGGTTTTTTCCCATATATAAGGATACTACTCCTGCCTCTACCCCAACCTTCTAGGTGCTCTTGATGTAGTTAAGGGGAAGAAACATAATTGGATAAACAAGAAGTGAAACAATGATCCAGAATTTAAACACACAGGATGTGAAAAGAAAATGACCTAAGGTGAAATTTCACCTGTTGCCACAAAACATTGGTATGTGCTCAGGTGAATGCCCAGTTTGTGTGAGTGGGGAGGGGTTGGCCTGGAAAGGAGAGCTGAGAGAGCCAGGGTGGAGAGATGGACAGGATATGGGATGAGTAATGAGGGAGAAAGAGCATGTGTGGAAAGAGGATGCCTAGAGCTGGTTATCTGCAGAGTGGTGTCCCTCCCTGTCTTGGAGCTCTTTGATGAATGAAATGAGTCAGTGCTTGATGAGTAGAGACTTAGGGACGTGAGAACTGTTTCTAAAAGTGCAGTGATTTCTCTATACAGGCCACAAGCTCATGGTTGTGAAGGTAGCCCTGCTTCATTGTCCTTGCTCAGCAGCCCTGGGACTGGTTCTTTGGTCAGAGCAGTCTGTATGTGTAAAAAGAGAGGAAAGAAGAGACTGGGATAGAATCTGGTTGTAAAATAAACGCTTGCTTGCTTGAGTCATTGAATACATTCAGATTTGAAACTCAGATTCACCAGCATGACTGTCTGCCCTGAACCCCAAAAGCAGCAGAGAAGCTGTTAGGTCCATCAGCCAAAGGACTCAGTACTTCAGAGATTTTCCCTGCTAAGTGCAACTCTGGGATCAGTAATTAGACCTGATCAAAATGGAAAACAGGAAGCTCTTTGCTGTTCCATAAATCCTAAAAATGACTATTTAAATACAGTGTTGTGTCCCTCCCCCTTATAAGCAGTGTCCTGTGATAATCTTCTCTTGCTCTAATTTTACTTTGAATAACTAAAGGCTTAGAGAAAATGCCAGACTTAGGTCGGCATTTCTGAGTTTTTCAGCATACCTGGTGGGAAATGTTAGTGAAGTCAATTTCTTCAACGGTTGCTGTCTTTAAAGAATATTATATTCACAGAAGTAAATGTCATCCATTACTTGGCCAGGAGAACCATGAGTATTTGCTTTTACCCTTAGGAATCTAACTTAAGGAATTTCTTAGCATAATCCCCCCAATACCACAATATTCCTAGTATCAATGAATAGAAATCACCCAGCTATGACAAGCAGGGCTTTCAATTAATACAAATCCCTGACCTGGATGTCAAAAATGGAAAACATTATAGTAGGTGGAAAATAAAACTCAAAACTGTAATGTCTTCTCAACTTTTTTGGAAGAGAAGATACCTAATACTGGGACCTGATAAGACCCAACTTCATTCATGACAATATAAATTTCATCGTGAGATAATAAGCTAAAAATAGATACTTGACTAAGGCAAAATCAAGTTGCCCCCATTCAGTTCATCTCTCTTACACTTTGTCATAAGTTTTTTAATTAAATAACACACCTTTTGAATACATCCATGTACAGAATAATAGCATTTTGGTAAAAAATGGACTACATATATGATGGTGGTCCCATAAAATTATAATGGAGCTGCTAAAAACATTCCTATCAGCTAGTGACTTCACAGCCATTGTAAATCACAATGCCACCCATTAGAATATTGTGCCTCTCTTTCTAGCAATAGCAATGTTAGAATCTAGAAATGCCAGGGGGCACTCACCTGGGCCATGAGCTTCTCACAGCCATCTCTCCTTTCTACATTAATGTTACAACTAGACCAACTTGTTTCATATCATTGTAAGAGGCCCTTCAGTGATAACCATTAGGAAACTTTGTAGAAAAAAAAGTTTATTATTTGCAGGTCCTGGGGTTTATGAGGTTTAAGTCACTGGTAGAAAGAGAAGAAATGGAGAGGGAGGTGCCCAGAGTTCTGTTTATATTGGCATGGAGGGTGGGCCTATGGTTTCCTCTGACTCACTCTTTATTGGTGAATTTAAACATAAGAGTGAGATTTAAAGTTTGGGAAGAGAAAAAAACAAATAGTCCAAACGGTCAGTTATTGAAATCAAGGAAGATCTAAAACAAAGAGCCTCTCAGTAGTGGGAGGCTCCCTGGCCCTTTATCTAGTTGTGTGGACTGCAGGCCATCAGCAATCTAAGCTTCAGTTAGGTAGTTTTGTTTAAAAAAAAAAAAGCAGCCAGACATCAGGGCTAACACTACAATTACACAAGTGTGTGTGGTGATGCTGGTGCAACTGCACTGCCTGCAGTATCAAGTATAGCACGTACAATTATAGTATTAGGCTATACCACCCAGCTGTATGTAGGTGTGCTCTGTGATGTTCGAACAAGCACAAAATCACCTAACAGCACACTTCCCAGAACCTATCCCCTTCTTTAAGTGGTGTGTGACTGTACAGAGAGATGACATTGGAAGAGAAAGACAACCTTCATCTATTCCTTTCTAAAGGAATTTCCACAGACCCTGGTTGGCAGTCAGGTAAAAGTGGTCTGTGGTAAAAGGACCTGTCTTCAAAATACTCTAAGATGTGGAAGCCAGTGTGGTTTCACTGCAGCCCTGGGGAGCAGCAGCGCATGGTCGGGAGGGTACCTCACGAGGCCATGCTATTCAACCCATCTAGACCCCTGCCCTCTGATGAGTACCAATATCTCCGCTTACGTGTCACTGGAAATGTATTTTAAATAAATTAAATGCTGTAAACTTCTCTTAAAGTAAAAACAAGTTGAAGAAATGATAACTCTAATATAATTACTGCCTGAGGAGATAGGTAATATGGTTGCCTCAGCCTCAAACCCTTTATTTCTGTGAGAGATGAGTTTTTTGACTTTCCTAGACCTCAGTTTTTCTATTGCCAAAGGAACTCAAAGAGTCTGGAAGCTTTCTTAGGAATAGATGATAGAGATTTATTTAAGGGCCTTAGAATTTGCAAACTGGAAACACAGCTAGGCAAAAACCCAGAAGTATTCCAAAGAAGAAAGAAAAGTTCAATGTTCTTATACTAAAAAGTGCACCCTTGAGAATTATCGATCCTGCATTTTTAGCCCTAGGATGGTCCAGAATGGTTATCATTTGGGTGTCAGGCAGTCAGGATGATGGATGCTAGGTGATCTGGTTATGTCCAGTGATTGGATAATGGATGTCAGGTGGATGTAAGCATGAGTTCTTCAGGGGATTATCAGGTGGCCAGGATACATAAGTCCTTCAGGGGTAATTAGAGGGTTGTTTGTAGGTCCAGAGGTAGATCCAGGCATTGATACAGGACTGGAAAATTCAAAAAGGTTTAAGTTCCCATGTTAGTTAGAACAAGAATGGAGACTTTCTTCATGCCCCAACCTTCATAATGCTAACAATAATCATAGCAGCTTGGTCACAGTAACTCCATCTTATATACTTCCTCTCTTCACCCTTCAGCACAAAGTGGGGTGACGGAAAGTCCAACTTCAAGGACAAGACTACAGTGAAGGGGCTCTCATGCCTTGACATCTCTGATTTAATTCCTTCCTCCAACTGTGGCAATGCTGTCACTTAAATATCCAAGTGTCTAGCGCCTCCTTGGGTGATGGAGGATGCCTGTGAATTGGTGTAGCCCACCTTCAATGTGTTTGCTATGACCATCACAGTTTAGAAAATAATTTAGATTTTTCTCTTTGGGAAAATGATTTTTAAGCAGCCAACTTCTGTGGAGCATTTAAAACGTGCATGAATTTCTAAGGATATCGTCATCTCCTGCAGCTTCTAAGGGACACTGCCAGCACAGGAGGAGTTGGAGGAGAGCAGTGGAGTAGTGTCCTGATGAGGTTGAACCCTCTCCTCACCCACTTTTGCCATCTGCTTTCTAAGAGGTGCAGGTTCGGGGTTTTTCTATACTTTTTTATTCAGGTTAGAACTGGGAACATGGGTCCCTTTGTGTAAGGCACCTGGTCACTCTAAGTGAACTGTGCCAAGAACCTCCCTCCACACCTCCCACCCCTCTTCCCCCTTGGTATCGTACACTCAGAATTATCTCCGACCCACAGATACATCACAGTCCACCATAGCCATCCTGTGTAACACCCATTTGTTACATGGAAGATCTGAAAACCAGGTCTCAGACCCTGACTTCCAAGTCTGGAGGAAAGATAATGTTTAATCAGTTAATTAGTTAATTAATTAATTGATATATTATTGATTATGCTGTTATAGTTGTGCCTTTTCCCCCCTTTATTCCCCTCCACCCTGCACCCCATCTCCTACTTACATCCATCCCCCTTAGTTCATGTCCATGGGTCGTACATATAAGTTCTTTGCCTTCTCCATTTCCTATACTATTCTTAACCTCTCCCTGTCTATTTTGTACCTACCATTTATGCTTCTTAGTTCCTGTACCTTTTCCCCCATTCTTCCCCCCATAGTTGCTTTACATTTCTGTGGTTTTATTCCCATTCTAATTGTTTCCTTAGTATGTTTTTGTTTTTCCTTCCTTTTTAGGTTCAGTTGTTGATAGTTGTGAGTTTGCCATCATTTTACTATTCATATTTTTTATCTTCTTTTTCTTAGATAAGTCCTTTTATTTATTTTTTAAAAATATTTTATTTATTTATCTTTAGAGGGGAAGGGAAGGAGAGAAGGGGAGAAATATCAATGTATGATTACCTCTCGTGAGTCCCCTGCTGGGAACTGGCCTGCAACCCAGGCATGTGCCCTGACTGGGAATCGAAGAGCGATTGTGTGGTTCGCAGGCTCACGCTCAATCCACTGAGCTACACCAGCCAGGGCAGTTGAGTCCTTTTAACATTTCATATAATAGGGGCTTGGTGATTATCAACTTCTTTAACTTGACCTTATTTGGGAAGCACTTTATCTGCCCTTCCATTCTAAATGATAGTTTTGCTGGATAGAGTACTTGGATATAGGTCCTTGACTTTTATGACTTTTAACACTTCTTTCAGGCCCTCCTTGTCTGTGAGGTTTCTTTTGAGAAATCAGCTGATAGTCTTATAGAAACTCCTTGATAGATAACTGTCTCCTTTCTTCTTGCTGCTTTTAAGATTCTTTCCTTATCTTTAATCTTTGGTGATGTAAGTGTGATGTGCCTTGGTGTGTGCTTCCTTGGGTTCAACTTGTTTGGGACTCTCTGAGCTTCCTGGACTTCCTGGAAGTCTATTTCCTTTGCCAGATTGGGGAAGTTATCCTTCATTGTTTTTTTTTTTTCAAATAAGTTTTCAATTTTTTTGTCTTCCTCTTCTCCTTCTGGCACCTCTATGATTCAGATATTGGAACATTTAAATTTGTCCCACAGGTTCCTAAGTCTTTCTTCATTTTTTTAAACTCTTCTTTCTTCATCCTTTTCTGGTTGAATGTTTATTTCTTTCTTCTGGTCCAAATCATTGATTTGCATCCCAGTTTCCTTCCTGTCACTGTTGGTTCTCCATATATTTTGCTTTATTTTACATAGCCGTCACCTTTTCCTCTTTTTTTTTTTACCATACTCAACCATTTCTGTGAATATCCTGCTTACCAGTGTTTTAACTATGCATCTGATAGATTGACTGTGTCTTCATTGCTTAATTCTATTTTTGGAGCTTTGATCTATTCTTTCATTTGGGCCATATTTTTTTTTGTCTCAGCACACCTGTTATGTTGTGAGGGGCGGAGCTTTAGGTATTCACCTGGGTGAGGCAACCCATGTTGCTGTGTTGAGGTGCTGTATATGGGGAAGACATCCAAGAGGGAACAATGCCACTTGCTCTGCTCTTGGCCAGCTTTCAGTTCCTTCCCCCCACTACCCATAAGCAAACTGAGCCCTTCTAGTGCTGATTCCAGGTGGGTGAGCTTGTGTACATTCTAGGACCCTGTAGGTCTCTCAAGTGAACTCTTCTGTTAGGTGGGAGTTTCTCCTGCTATTGCAATCCCCACAGATTTCTATAGCCAGAGGTTTTGCAGCTTTATTTCCCCATGCTGGTACCCTGGGTTGCATGGTGTGTCTAGCTCCCCAGTTGTTCCTCCTGGTTTATCCATGCAAATGTGAGACTGCCTGGTCCTCAAGCTGCCGCCTTGCCCTGTAGCCTCTCACTCCAGCTGTCTGTCTTTGCCCCTCCTGCCAGTCTGGATGAATGTTTCTTCTTTAACTTCTTGGTTGTCTGGCTTACATACAGTTCAATTTTCTGGCGTTTCTGGTTATTTTTAGTTTTTAAATTTCTTGTTGTCCTTCTTTTGTTTGTGAGAAGAGACAAAGTGGGTCCTCCTGTGCCTCCATATTGGCCAGGAGTCCCAGACATTTGTTTAGATCACTGCAAAAAGGAGGAATTCCTCTAACCAGGGTCCTTGGGGGCCCTTCAGAGAGGACAGATGCTGATGACCCAGCCCCCCAGAGTAAGTCCATTTCAGTCATCACAGGGGGAGGGATCCAGCACTTCATGGGGCACAGTCCTGGTAAAGGACAGAATGGCTCTGGGAAGAATTTAATTTGCCTAAATGTTGGAGTGTGAGACTGGCAATAACCAGAAACTAGGCAGAAGGGTTTTGAGACTTGCATAGCTCAGTAAAGAGAAGGAACTCTGAGGCAGTCAGGAGGTGCAGAGAGTTTTGGACAGAGCACAAAAGTGTTTGAAGCTGCATTTGAGGAAGACAAATATGTTAGCAGGTGAGATGTATGGTAGGAAAACTCCAGGTAGAGGAACAATTAGGAGGCTTTGCTAGAGTAACTAACAATCCAGGTGATAGGTAAGAGGACTGGAAGGAGGTCCAAGGGTAGGAAAGAAAGAGCAGAGACGGGACATGAGGCTCCATGGTGGTTAACCGATTACGGGCCTCAGTGGGGTTTTAATGGTTACAAATTGTTCCAGATGGTAAGTGACAAACTCTCACCTCAGCAACTCCCTAGCAAAACCGTAGAACTATGGAATAATGTGTTAAGAACTTAGGACTTGTGTGTGTTTATAACTTGGAAATATTTAGAGGTGTTATGGGTTCTCTTTTTAAATATTTTCTGTGGAACTGCACACTCTGTGCATCAGCAAACTCAAGGTCTAGGGCCAGTAGACCCATAGGGACAGACAGATTTAAATACACACACACAGACTCTACATATGTATTTATATACTTTATATAATATATATTATATATTTATACTATATATATATATAGGATAAAAGTACTATAGTATAAAAGTGTGTGTGTGTGTATATATATATATATGTATATATATGTATAAAAGTGTGTGTGTGTATATATATATATATATATACATATATACACACACACACACATATATACATATACACACACACACACACACACACACACACACTTTTAACTCAAATATTGCCTGTCCCTTGGAAATTCAGAAGAAATTGCCTAGAATCTCATCCCACATTTAAGGGGTATCCTATGTCCCATTCTCCCAGGAATTTCAGGTCAGAGAAGCTTCTATTTTTTAGAGTTACCTGTGGCCCTGAAGTTCTGCTTCATTTGAATTAATTTAGTTTATGGTTGCTACCATTCTGCATGTGCTAGTGNAGAATCTCATCCCACATTTAAGGGGTATCCTATGTCCCATTCTCCCAGGAATTTCAGGTCAGAGAAGCTTCTATTTTTTAGAGTTACCTGTGGCCCTGAAGTTCTGCTTCATTTGAATTAATTTAGTTTATGGTTGCCACCATTCTGCGTGTGCTAGTGTGTTCCAGTAGCATCCCTCCACACCTACTATAGCCTCCCACCCACCCTCTGCCCCCACATCTATGTTGATTTCCAAGACGCTTTCTTCTTTATGATGCTGGGGAGTTGTAATTATGGAGTTAAGTATGGGGTTCAAGGTCAGGGGAGAAAAAGAAAACTTTAGAAAAATCAGTATGGGGGCCATTTATACAGAATTAACATAAAAGAGGATGAGACTGACAGGAGGATAGTGTATACAGAGGAGCAAAGAAGACACAGGGCACACCCCTGTTGTAGGGGCCAGAGGAGGAGGAAAGGAGAGGGAACAGGAGCAGTGAGAACAGATGCTGTTGGAAACAGGAGAATCCCACCTCAAAGAAGCTAGGGAGACAGGGAGAGAGCGATTTCTAAGAGGCGTGGGCACTTTGCAACACCAGGTACCAGACAGTGGATGAACATGAGAAAGAATGAATAATACCCTAGAATTTGGCAATTTCAGATGTGAACAGGTAAGGAAAACCAGATTTTCCTGATTCCTTGACAATCAAGTGTTTTAACAAAGTCTGGCCTCCATTCTGCCCACTGTGAAGCAGGCACTTTATCCTGTGAGAAGTGGCAATGGTGACATCTACAGGACATTGTCTGGAAGTGACAATGTGTGCCCAGTGAGAAGAGCACATGCCAAGCATTACCTTCAGTTCCAGGGAGTATTCACAGAGCAGGGGCTGTTCCCTTCCCCCATTCATTAAAGTGTGAGCTCCAGGCTTGCCCATGCCACAGACATAATTCAAACTAGTTTTGAAATTGAAAACACACAACTGCTTTCATTTTTCATTTTATTCCTGACAATCAAATTACTAAGACAGCAAGAATAAGATTGATGTATACTTCGAGTGGTTGACCTATGAGATAATTCACAAAAGCAATTATGTGTTGCGGAGACCTAAGGGTCAAATGATTTTATATCTGTAATTCGGCCCTTGGAGAGTGTGAAAGCCCATTACTTTGGCCCTACCAGGAACAGAAAGAGAAACATTTAAAATCCGAAAAGCACTGAGGCTGTGTTACATGACAGTGTTCTCTTGAAAACAACTATCCTAAGTGCTGACAAAACAGGCAGGAGGTGGTAGCATTTCTGAAATTCTCTTTAGTAGTATTTCTCCACTTTTGTGTCAGTTTGAAAGAAACACAAAGCAAGGCAACTATGTTTATTTTACAAGTATAGAGGAGGAAGAAGAAAAGGGGAGAAAATGAAACAAAGAAGAAATGCAGTGTATAGAAAAGTTACAAAGATGACAGAAATTAACACAACTATATTGATAATCATATTGAATGTGAGTGGTTCAAACACACTTGTTAAAAGATAGAGATGTTCGTAAATGACCTTTTAAAAACCCAACGATATGTTGTTCACCAGAAACCCAATTTAAATGTAAAGACTCAAAGATAAAGGGATGGAGAAAGACACAGCATGCTCACACTTTTCAGAAGAAAGGTGGAATAGCTAACTATGTTAACTTGACAAGCAGACTTCAGGACAAGGAAGATGCTCAGTCAGAGAGGGGTATCATTACATAATGATAAAGGGGCCAGTTCTCCAAAAGACCTGGAGAACTCGAAGGTCATTGATATCTTAGGCTGACTCTGTAAAAAGTCGAATAATATTCAGTTGGTGCAGTTCTGAGAATTCTGTTGTTTTAATCTCAAAAATCTGCTGAAAAGCCTACATAATTTATGGGGAAACTAATCTTGAACCCCATATATGTCCTGGGCACTTCTTTGCCTGTCATATTTTTATATACATTGTCTCATTTAGTCTTCTCATTAACCTTTTAAGGCAGGTGTTTTGTTGCCCATTTTATAGATAACTCAGTTTGCTTTGATTAAATAATATTTCATTGATTATTTCATTCATCAAATACAAGGTGGGGCAAAATTAGCTTTAGAGTTGTGAGTTTATGCAAAACAGTCTATTCTTATATTATTATATATTAATCAATGTATTACTTTCCATATGAACAACTGTAAACCTACTTTTACTCCTGTACTTGGCAAGCACCTGCTAAATCTCAGAATAATAAAAGGATATGATGCAGTGTCTTCCTTTAAGAAGATCCCAGTCAAATGTCCCACCCAATAGTTGTAAAGCCATTTGCTCCTCTTACTGTTGCCAAAGACAGGCAGGAGACCTCTTAGTATTCCCATTTTTTCAGATATAGAAAGGGGGCAAGAGGGATAGTTCCTAGCCTAAAATGGCTAGTTAAGCAGTAGAATCACAACTTCACAGAGGTCTCCTGCCTCCAATCTAGTGCTCCTGCCTCTATTCCAACCACGCTGTTTCATTGACAAAGACATGGAACTGATTTATCGTGATCAAAATGATGCAGAGGTAGGTTTAGCCTACCAGCGTGGTAGCTGGATGAAGTTATGTGTGACATTTATTGCAGGCCCTGCTTCTGAGCAGGGATGCATGGAAAGTGACAGTTCTCCAAGATGTCACACAGGATCCTTTCTCAGGCAGTAGTGAGGGTATTTCTGCTTTGATTTTCCTTATTCCTGTATCAATCCAGCAACATCAACAGACCAAAATCTCAATGCAAAATAGCATCTTGAGTGCATGTGGAAAGGTCACACTTCTGGCGTTGGGTGGAGAACAGCAGGGAAAAGCCATGCTGCACTCAACAACTTGGCCCCATGAGCCAAGGAACCCTGGAACCGTGTTGGTTTCATACTGCCCCAAATTGCGAAACCCTAAGTAACCACTGTTGCTCTGTTAAGATTAACTATGAGGTTGGCCAAAAGCTCAGTATTTTGCCCCACTCCTGGGACAAATACCCATCCATAGAAGACCATCCTCCATGCTCAGGGCAAGCTATGAAACAGATTCAAGCAGCTGTTGAGCAAGATACACAAGATGCTGTTTCTTCCCAAAAGTAAAGGCCTGGGCAAGTTTTTAGACCTGAGATATTCAGACGTTTTTCTTCTTTATATGGTGAGGAAACTTTTCTTCTTCGGATCTTAATGTATACTATTGCCAATGAGCAGCTCCTCACAACACCATTTCTTAGATGAAAATCCAACACACAACCAAGGTGATCCAAAAGATCCCAGTTGAATTCTGGTCCTGGGTGCGATGGAGGGAGCATGCTCCACCCTGTCTCCACCACTAAGCACAGCCATACACCAGGACACAATGCATGGAGCAGCAATTTGAGAATTCTGGAAAGTAACAGGTAGCAGGAAGACTGGAAGGAAGACCAGAATTTGAAGTATCACAGAACTTGTATTAAATTTACACGCTTTTCTCTCCCATATTTTCTGGCCTGAACCCAGTGCGGTTTGAAACCTGAAAATGGACAGCTGGACGTGGCGGAGGGACTTTCATGAGAAGCAGCTCTGTTTCTGGATACAGAAGTAGGAGTGGGAACTCCTAGTACTCAGAGAGAGCCACGTAAACCTCCCCATTTTTCTCCATTTTCTCATACCCCCAACCAACAAGTGGCCTGATGGTCATGGCCACAGCAGTGGTGGCCACCAGAGAATACCAAAGCCAAACCTCAGAGGAGGGGAAACTTCCTCTCTGCTTCCTTGTGGAGCTGTGTTCCACGAGGGTGGGGCACTTTCATTGCTTTTATTTTCTCCCTCCTCTTCTAGTATTTAGCCGCAGATGTGAGTAGTTGTGAGAACTGCACAACAGGTAGGGTGCTAAAATCCCAGCCTTATGACTAGAGTACTTAAAAGGGGAGCCCCAGGAAAGTAGAAAGGACTACAGAGATTAGGAAGAGGGAGGAGCTTGGACATGTAAACCTTTAAATGTGTTTAGGAGCCCCTTGTCCTACCCTTGAGCTCTACATGCGTGTCTCACCCTACCAGCATACACAGACTCTGAAAACTGAACTGCAGGATAGGCCAACATCCAATGCCTGAATGGCCATTGTTTGGTGCACACGTGGCCAGATGCCAAGAGCACTTCAAAGCCTTTTAAAACAGAACTAACCAGAAGCACAGCCCACCAAATGTTGGATGGAACTAGTAGCCTGCATTTCATCTAATCAATTACCTACTATCAGTTTTCCATAGCATTTGAATAAGACCCAGGCTTGCATAACATAATCTTCAAGATGCCCAGGACACAATCTAAAATTACTCAGCATACAAAGAACCAGGAAAATCTCAACTTGTATGGGAAAAGTCAGGCAACTGACAATAAAGTCAGGGTGACTCAGATGTTGAATTAATTTGACAGAGACACTAAATGCAGGTATCTTTAAAATGTTCCAAGAACTAAGGTAAGGTACTCTTAAAATGAATAGTATTAAAGTCAAGTACTATTATCAGAGAAGTAGAAGATACTGAGAAGAATCAAATGGAAAATATAGAACTAAATAGTATAATACGTTAAACAATTCACTGGATGGAGATGACAGTGAGTCGGTAAAACTGAGGCTCCATCAATAGAAATTAGAAATTGCCCAAAGGAACAACCAAAAGAAAATAGATTTTAAAAGAAGACCAACAACAACAGAGAAGACCCAGAGACATGAGAGACAATATAAAAAGAAAATAAGGAGAGACTGTGTTTTGAAAAATTCTTGAAGAAGTAAAGATCCAAATGTTTCCAAATTTGGTGAAAGGCATAAATCTACAGATCAAAAAGCTCAGTGGACCTCAAACAGAATAAGCTCAATGAAATCCACGCCCAGACATACCATAATCAAACTGCTGAAAACTAAAAACAAAGAAAGAAAATGTTGAAAGCAGTCACAGCAAAATGACATGTTACTTATAAGGGAACAACTGTTCTTCAGACAGAACTTTGTTTGGCAGTTTCCAGAAATGGTACCAGGAGGAAACTTGGAACTACAGAAATGAAGGGCAACAGCATTAGTAAATGCCTGGGAGTATAATGAAACTATTTTTTTCTATTTGGTTCTTTAAAATACAATTAAAAGCTGGAGGCCAACATGATAGCACTGTCTGGTGGGGTTTTCAGTGCCCCCAAGGGAGAGAGTGCAGAGGTGCTTACTGCCGTCAGGTATCTGCATCCACTTGGGTGGTAAAGCCTGTGAAAAGTTAAATTTGCATATTGTAATTCCCAGACCAACAACTAAAAAATTGTACAAAAAGATGCGATCCAAATGCAATAAACAAATTAAAATGGAATACTGGAAAATGTTCAAACAATCCCAAAAAAGGGTAAGAAAGGGAAAACAGGGAATAAAGAGAAAACAATAAAATGGCATGTGTGACTTCAAATATTTACATGTGTTAATTACATACATTTTTAGTTCAATAATTACATTAAACATAATGTAATGATTTTACCAAACCATGGCTCATGGGCCAAATCTATTTTTGTAAGTAAGGCTTTATTAGAAAACAGTTGTACTTATTCCCATGTGCCAACCTGTGGCTGCTTTCATGCTGTAGTAGCAGAGCTGAGCAGTGCAGCAGACTATCAGGGCCACAAAGTCCAACATATTTATTCAGTATTATTAAAAAGCCTGCCAACCTGTGCTCTGAACCCACCAGTCAAAAGTCCAAGATTGTTACAACATGTATGGAAAGCACATTAAAAAAATGAACCAACTCTACATTGTCAACAAGTTTCTTGTTGATAATAAAAGATTAGGAAATGATGAAGTGTGGAACTGCAAGTCAGAAGCTGGAGTGGCTGTATTGATATCAAACAATGTACATGTCAGAGCAGAGAAAATGCTCTGCATTTGAGCAGAGGTTGTTATTTAATGATAAAGCATCAGTCACCACAAAGATATAACAATTCTAACGATGTCTACATCTAACAATAAACCTTTAACATACATCAAGCAAAAACTGAGACCTAAGAAGTGAAAAAGACAGATTCAAAATTATACTTGGAAAATTCAACCACCTCTCCCTCCCATCTGCCCCCACCCCCGGCGGCGTAAGCAGAAGCAGCAGACAGAATCAGCAGGGATACAGAAGAACCGAAGGACACATCCACCAGCAGGATCTTCTCCGTGCTTGTCAAACGGTCCATCCAACAACAGCAGATCATATATTCTTTTCAAGTGCACGTGGAACACTGGCCAATGAAGACCATGTTCTGGATCATAAAACAAACAAATTGACAATAATTGGATTCATTTAAAGTATGTTGTCTGACCTTGATAAAATTGAACAAAATTCAGTAAGAAAAAGATAATGGGAAACTCTTTAAACATTTGGAAATTAAATAGCACATTTTTCAATAATCCATAGGTCAAAAAGAAGTCTCAAGGGAAACTAGAAAATATTTTAACCTGAAGAAAAATTAAAATAAAACATTAAAATTTTGTAAAATGTAGCTAACAGTGCCTAGAATGATGTTTATATCATTAAATACTCAGAAAAGGAGAAAGGTCTCAAATCAATTATCTGAGCTTCTACCTGAAGACACTAGAAAAATAATGCAGTCAGTCTTCTATAGCCATGGGTTCTATACCTGGGAATTCAACTGACTGCAGATTGAGAATAATCAGAAAAAAAAGTACTTTATTGCTAATGTAGTGAGGCCTATGATAATTGTGTCAGTACAAAACATGTACAGACTTTTTTCTTGTCATTCTTCCCCAAACAACATAGTATAGTAATGCAATATTTACATAGCATTTCCACTGTTATTAGGTAGTAAAAATAATGCAGAGATGATTTAAAGTATACAGGAAAATGTGTATAGGTTATATGCAAACACTACATGCAATATGCAAATACTATACCATTTATATAAGGGACTTGAGCATCCATGGACTTTGGTATCTGCAGAAGTCCCAGAACTAGCACCCCTGTGGATACAGAGGGATGACAGTATGTGCTTACAGTATATAGGAGAGTCACAGGATAGCACAAAAAATAACCCCAAAACAGGCAAAGAGAAGGAAATCATAAAGATAGAAGGAGACATCAATGATGTTGAAAACACAGAAATAATAGAGCAAATCAATGAAACCAAAAGATGGTTCTTTAAAATGGTCAATAAAATGGATAAACCTATGGTAACAACAAAGAGAGAGAAGAGACAAACTTGACAGAAATGAAAGAGGGGATAGCTCCACAGATCCCATGAATATTAAAAAGGAATGAAATATTGACATGTGTAACAGCTTGGATGATTCTCAAAGGCATTGTGCTGAGTGAAAGGAGCTAGTTAAAAGCTAACACACTCCTTGCTTCCATTTATATGACACTGTCCAAAAGACACAATGTGGTGATGGAGGACAGATTAGCAGTTGCCAGGGGTCAGGGATGGGAGGGGGATGTGAGGAGGAGTTTTGGGTAGTGATGCAACTATTGTATATCCTGGTTGTGATGATACATAAATCTGTACCTGTTTTAAAGTTTATAGAACTATGCACAAAAATTCACACACAACACAGTGTCACTGTGTGTTAATTTTTAGAATAAGTTTTGCAAAAAGGCCACAATTCATGTGGTCATTTCCATATTGTCTTTTGGGTCTTATTCATTGCAAATTTACAAGAAATGCAAATATATTGCATTTCTTAGGGTTGGGTGGGGTGGGTTCTCAGTTCTTCATGGAAGCAGCTTGCCTCTGTGCAGTGTTAGTGGTGAGGAATATTCAGAGCAGCCCTGGGTGTGCTCTTGCCCAGCCTCTGTCATGGACCCCAAGGCACAAGGCACCTGAGCCATCCGGCCACAGGGCTCAACAAGGTGAAGTTTTCACCCTCGCTCTGAGAAGCCTGAAAGACAGGAAAAGATTTGAGAAGTACAGTTAATCTAGGTAAAAATTCATCTCTAGCTTCTTGTTACCCCTCATTAGAGGAAAATTATCCAAACTGGGAAGGGGAAAACATATTCCAGAAGATTTTCAAGATTTGAGCTTTAGTCTGTACCCACTTCAGGCTGGGTTCTAGAGGAGGGATTCAAACCCTGTGGAACTCCCATAATTTGGGGGATACCCAGAGTGGTGGGCACCCCTGCCTCATCTCTCCCACTGACCTCCTTTGAACTTCAGTGGATTGAAAGTGACAGAGCAGAGAATGCTAGAAAGGAGTGAGGGCAGAACAAGTGTCCCAAAAGCCTCAGAGGGTAAGAACAACAGCGATAGGGGATGAGACAGAAGCCCATGTGGACCTGGCAAGCAGAGGCCACAGTTTTTGCAGGACCCTGGTGAGGACACAGCCACTGCCGGCAGCCCTGGAGACGTACCTGGACACAGCTGCTGGAGCAGAGCTGTGAGGACCACACCACACCCCAGGACCCTTCCAGATGACCCACAGCTCACAGGCTGCCAGCCAGGAGCAGGATGGAAGAACAGCCAGAAAACAACAAATCCCTGCTGTCACTATGACTGTGTGACATGAGTCCCCTAGAGCTTGGAATCCACCCAGGATGGAGTCAGAATTAAACCCAGCAGGGAGTTTTCAAATGAGAAAGTAGCTGATATATGTAAACCTAAACTGAGAAATTACACAATTTTACCCTTTACCTAAGAGCAACTGGGTTACATTTCCCACTATTGAGAAAAATAGAGGCTCAAGGTTAGATAGAGGTAAGGGCACTCAGGGAATGAGGAAATTCCACTTTTGAAATTTTGTAGTCCATCTCTGTATATTACTTTTAAAAAGGCCTGTTATAACTGCACATGGGAAGGAATGGGAGGATATTTGTTTTCCTGAGCTGGTAACATGTTCTAGCCTCCAGAGGAGGCCCTGCCCTGGGCTTGGAGATAGTCCCTTTCTGCAAGTAGAAAATGAGCTCCAAGAGCTCCAAGAGTAGACAAGGCCACACAGCAGAGCTGGAGTTTGAAGGCATCTGACTCTCAGCTATGCTGTTCCTCACTCGATTCCACACACCTCTCAGAATAGGAGAAACACAAGCTCACAGAGTGCCCCTGTCCCCATGGCAGGACAGGTAAAGAGCCTGAGGGGAACATGGTGATCCTGCATCAGAGTGGCCAACAATAGCCCTGATGATGGGCAGCTGTGGACCTTGGTTGACACTAGAGAATAATCTCAAACTGAACGCACTTGTTCCAGTGCGTTTGTATGGTTACACTGTTTGTATATGGGAAGACAACAAGGAGTTTAAAGTGGGGAGTTCCCAGGAGGAAGGGGCTCCCCCAACCCCACTTTTTTCTATATGGATTGTATTTGGCCTCTCCAGTGATGTGCCATGCTGGTGGCCTCGTCAACCTCTATTTGCCATAAAAAAGTGTTCTGCTAGAAGGAGGAATGCACTTGAGATGGGCTCATGGAAGCTCTGCCTTTTTCAGCAAAGAAGAAACAGAGGCCAGCACAGGTCAGCTCCCAGGCTGGGGACAGCAGTGACTGTCTGTCTTTGCAATCCCTTCTGAGAAACTCTACATTGATTTTAGGAGGATTGTGCATAGGAGGGGAAAAAGAAATAGAACAATACAAATTGCAGTCTGCAGCTGGCTAGAATCCTTTCTGCCACTGGAAATCTACCTGAGTACCCAAGAGGCAGGTTTCTGGGCTCCTGCCCAAGTACAAACAGGGTTGGGATTGAGGAAGAAAGAGGAAGCTCTGTGCCAGGAGCAAAGTCAGGTCCATGAAAAGTAGACTACACAGAGTTTGCAACTGTACTAAGCAGGGGGGAATGGCTAGAATTCTTAACACAGTGAAACAAAGGGTTTTATACTGTATAGTCAGAAGCTTCAGTGCTATAGCACAGCACATAGTTACAGCATACACCATCTGTCCATCATTAACATTAGCTAACATTTACATGTGCTTACCACATGCCAAGCACTCAGAGAGGGGCTCACTGCACCTGTCCTGTTCAGTTTTCACCACAGCCCCGTGGGTGGGCACTGTCCTTAGAGAGATGAACTGTTTTGCCTGAAGTCACACAAGTAGCTCAAAGCAGGACTGGAATCCAAGGCGATCTCTCTCTACTGTTCAAGCCTATGTTCATTACTATGCTACTTAGTATAATCATGTGAGAAAACACAGTGTAGAAAAAGCACAGAGTTGGGGTTCAGAAAACCTGCTTCAACTCTGATCCTTATCAGCTCTGTGGCCTGGAAAGGGCACTGGGTCTGTGTTTCCATGTCCTCATCTGTATAATGAGACCGTGTAAGCGTGGTGTGACTCCAGCCACTCTGCAATAATGGCTGTTTGGGCGCCTGCTCTGAGCTGGAAACTGTGCTCAGGACTAGGAATATAGCAGAGACACGGTCTGAGTGCTCATGAAGCTCAGACCACAGGAAGAATTGATCAAGTCACCACAAAAATAAATACAAAAAGCAGTACTACAGGCTGCAGCCTAGTCGAGGAGATCAGAAACTTGTGCTCTGAGCTAGATGAAAGAGGTCACAGAACAATATTGCTAGCATATTGGATGTTGGGAAGGGTGGCTGCATGTAAAAATTAGTGTGGAGGGGGTGGAGCATGCAAGCCCCTGGAGCTGAAGGAGGCCAAGGGAGGCCTATAGAACCCTAGGCTGGGGAGGGGCCATGATTGATAGGCCAGATGTTGCTGGGCTCCCTGAGCAGTGATGGGGATCATAGTCCTTACCTAAGAGCAAAAAGAAAATTTTGTGTGGAGGGTGATCTGTATAGACTTGTGTTTCAAAAACAGATGGTCAGGGAGACCAAAGAGGAGGCTGTGGCCACAGGCCGCAGATGTTGGTGGCTTAGACCATAACAGGTGTGGTGGTGGAGAGAAGACCATGGGTGGTCAGAGAGGTGTTTAGGAGGTGACTTAGGTAGGCAATGGTGGTGTGTTGGAATGAGGGGTAAAGAAAAAGTAGCTGCCAAGGACAAGTTCTAGATGTTTGGCTGAGGAACCAGATGAACAGCAGTACCACTCATTGAGATCAAGGTAGCAGGACAAGTGGGCTCCTAGGAGCTCCACAAACTGGGATCTCAGACATGTAGAGTTTGAGGTACTTTGGAGACATCAAGGTAAGAGGTCAAGTAGGCTAAACAGACCTGGCTCTCTTAAAACCATAACTAGTACATTCTGTGTGACATTTAAGAGGAAATGACAGAGCACCTGCTGTGAATACAAAGAGATTTTTCTTTTGTATTAGACATAGTGCCTTCCTTTAACAAGTAAGCCTCATTTGTGTGAGTAGATGAACACATGACACCAAGAGAAGACATCAGTTAGTGTGTGACAGATTATCAAAGATTGGGGTATGCTGGAGATGAGTGGAGAAGGGGAGGAGAAAGGGAGGCTCACCTGGGAGACACCTGGCCAGCTGAGGGACAAGTGGTAAGGAAAAGAGCCATACAACCATGAGCAAGAGAAGAGAGGAGAAGCACAGTGCTGCATTGGAGGTGGTGAGGTTGGAGACTGACTGCAGAGTACAGTGCTCATGTTAGATGACATTGGGTCACAGAGTTCAGCTCCATAGCACAGAGATGTATTTGAAGATGAGACATGTGTTCTTTGAATTGTCAGCTTTCTGTTTCATTGGCTTCTGGTCTTGTTAAAAGAGTCAATCATGGCAAATAGCAAACACAAGTTCAAATAAGATGAAAACTGAGGTTTGTGTGTGAGTATTTGTTTTCCTTGTGCAAGGCTTTAGGCAGTGTAGTACTTAATAGCCATTTTAGTAAAAATGATATTTTTAAAAAGATGTGAGACTCCTAAGAGGAAATAATGCTTATTTCCACTCCTTCACAGTCTTGGCTGTTGAGAGCAGCTGGGGTGACCCTGTCATCCAACCTGGAGGCCCTGCAATGAGAGGGAGTGGGTAACTAACAAGAGCCAGAGGACATTGCAGAAATGACCTTCAAATTTTGGTTCACATGAAAAAATTACTCAGATTTGAATAAAATGTGTCCATATAAGGAAGATGACTTATCCTAGTCTTTCTGCTCTGTGTTCCTGCCATGTCCAGCCTGCCCTCTTTCCTCACCTCCTTCAGGATCAGAACCAGCGCTTGTCCTTGCAGAGCCCGTCAGGTCAGGTGTGCACATGGGAGCTCAGGGAGAGGGCGGCTGCTGGGCTGAGGGAGGGCTTGCCTTCCAAATCTGCTGGAAAGAAGACCCAGTGCCCAGAGAATCAGCATCTTCCAGTTATATCTACTTATTATGTCCAGGAAGATCATCCACAGGCAACTTGTGCAAAGGCAGCATTTGTTTATTTTATTTATTTATTTACTTATTTTTAGAAACATGGAAAAATAAATTTATTAAAAAACAACAAAGCAAAGTTGGATAAACACTAAATATCATTATATTAAATAGGATTTTATTTTATTATATTGAATATCATGTATATGATTATGGCTGATATTTTATTTCATTTTAGTTCTTATTTTATTTATTTTAATTTTTAAATTTAATTATTGTTGAAGTACAGCTTTCTGTCTTTTACTCCCATCCCAACCCACCTCCACCCCCAGTGCTCTGCACCTCCCTCCCATTTCCACCTCCCTTAGTTTTTCTCCATGTGTCCTTTATACTTGTTCCTGTGAATCCTTCCCCTTTTCCCCTGAAATTCTCTCCCCTCTGGTACCTGTCAGCCTATTCTGTATTTCAGTGTCTTTGGTTATATTTTGCTTGCTTGTTTGTTTTGTTATTTAGCTTCCTGTTAAAGGTGAAATCATATGTTATTTGTCTTTCACCACCTGGCTTATTTCACTCAGCATAGTGCTTTCCAGTTCTATCCATGCTGTTGCAAAGGGTAGGAGCTCCTTCTTTCTTTCTGCTGCATAGAATTCCATTGTGTAAATGTACCATAGTTTTTGGATTCATTCATTTACTGATGGGCACCTAGGTTGCTTCCAGCTCTTGGCTATTGTAAATTGTGTTCTATGAACATTGGTGTGCATATGTTCTTTTGGATTGGTGTTTTAGGGCTCCTAGGATATAATGCCAGCAGTGGAATTACTGGGTCAAAAGGCAGGTCCATTTTTAGTTTTCTGAGAAAATTCCATACTGTTTTCCATAATGGTTTACCAGTCTGCAATCCCAACAAGAGTGAGCTAGGGTCCCCTTTTCCCCACAACCTCTCCAACATTTGTTGTTTGTTGCTCTGTTTATGATAGCCATTCTGACCAGTGTAAAGTAGTATCTCATTGTAGTTTTAATTTGCATCTCTCTGATAGCTAGCGATATTGAGCATCTTTTCATGTGTCTCTGCATCCTCTGTATGTCTTCCTTGGAGAAGTGTTTGTTCAAGTCCTTTTCCTATTTTTTAATTGTGTTAGTTGTCTTCTTAGAGTGGAGTTGTGTGAGTTCTTTGTGTATTTTGGAGATTAAAACTTTGTCTGAGGTATCATTGGCAACTACGTTTTTCCATACAGTGGTTCTCTTTTTATCTTAATACTGTTTGCTTTAGGCATGCAAAAGCTTTTTATTTTGATGAGATCCCATTTGCTTATTCTTTCCTGTATGTCCCTTGCTCTAGAGGACATATCAGTAAAAATGTTGCTGTGTGAAATATCTGAGATTTTCCTGCCTATGTTCTCTTCTAGGATTTTAATGGTGTCAGAACTTATATTTAAATCTTTTATCCACCTTAAATTTATTTTGGTGTATGGTGTAAGTTGGTGCTCAAGTTTCATTTTTTTTTTTTTGCATGTAGCTATCCAGTTCTCCCAATACCATTTGTTGAAGAGGCTATTTTTACTCCATTTTATATTACTGCCCCCTTTGTCAAATATTAATTGCCCATAGAGACTTGGGTTTATTTCTGGGCTCTCTGTTCTATTCCATTGGTCTATGTGCCTGTTTTTATGCCAGTACCAGGCTGTTTTGATTACAGTGGCCTTGTAATACAGTTTGATATCAGGTATTGTGATCCCTCCTACTTTGTTCTTCTTTCTCAAAATTGCAGCTGCTATTCGGGGTCTTTTCTGGTTCCATATAAATTTTTGAAGTGTTTGTTCTATGTCTGTGAAATATGCCATTGGTACTTTAATAGGTATTGCATTGAATCTGTAAATTGCTTTGGGTAGTATGGACATTTTGATGATGTTAATTCTTCCAATCTATGAACACGGTATATGTTTCCATTTGTTTGTGTCTTCCTTGATTTCTTTCTTCAGTATTGTGTAGTTTTCTGCATACAGATCTTTTACCTCCTTGGTTAGGTTTATTCCCAGATATTTTATTTTATTGAATGGGATTTTTTTCTTGATTTCTGCTCCTGCTGTTTCATTGTTAGTATACAAAAATGCCTTTGATTTCTGGATATTGACTTTGTATCCCACTGTTTTTCCAAATTAATTTATTAGGTTGAACAGTTTTGGGGTAAAGTCTATAGGATTTTCCATGTACACTATCATGTCATCTGCAAACAATGCCAGTTTTGTTTCCTCCTTTCCAATTTGGATGCCTTTTATTTCCTTTTCTTGTCTGATCACTGTGGCTAAAACTTCCAATACTATATTAAATACAAGTGGTGAAAGTGGACAACCTTGTTTTGTTCCTGATCTTAGTGGAAAAGATTTTAGTTTTTGTCCATTGAGTATGATGTTGGCTATAGGCCTCTCATATATTATGTTGAGGAATGCCCCCTCTATTCCCACTTTGCTGAGTGTTTTTATCATAAATGGGTGCTTTGCCTTATCAAATGTTTTTTCCATATCTGTTGATATGATCATGTGTTTTTTGTCTTTGCTTTTGTTTATGTGGTGTATTACATTTATTGATTTGTGAATATTGTACCATCCTTGCATCCCTGGGATGAATCCCACTTGGTCGTGGTGTATGATCTTTTTGATGTCTTGTTGGATGCAGTTTGCCAATATTTTGTTGAGGATTTTAGCATCTATGTTCATCAGAGATATTGGCCTGAAGTTTTCTTTCTTTGTTTTGTTTTTATCTGGTTTTGGGATTAAAATGATGTTGGCTTCATAAAAAGAGTTTAGGAGTCTTCCATCATTTTGAATTTTTTGGAATAGTCTGTGAAAAATAGTGTTCAGCTCTTCCTTAAATGCTTTGTAGAATTCTCCTGTGAAACCATCCAGTCCAGGGCTTTTGTGTGATGGGAGTTTTTTTTTTTATTACTGCTTCAATTTCATCTGCTGTTATTGGTCTGTTCAGGCTTTCTGCTTCTTCTTCATTATATTTTTCTAGAAATGTGTCCATTTCATCTAGGTTTTCAAATTTCTTGGCATACAGTTTTTTGTAGTAATTTCTTACAATCCCTTCTATTTCTGTGGTGTCAGTTGTAATCTCTCCTCTTTCATTTCTGATTTTCGTTATTTGGGTCCTTTTCTTTTTTTTCTTGATGAGTCTGCTTAAAGACTTGTGTATTTTGTTTATCTTTTCAAATAACCAGCTCTTAGATTCATTGATCCTTAGAATTGTGCTTTTCATCTTTATGTCATTTAATTCTGCTCTGATCTTGGTTATTTCCTTCCTTCTACTTGCTCCTGGCTGTCTTTGTTGTTGCCCCTAGACTTCTTGGAGGAGTAGGGTTAGATTGTTTGTTTCAAAATGTTTCTTTTTTATATAGGCTTGTATTGCTATGAACTTCCCTCTCAGGACTGCCTTTGCTATGTCCCATAAATTTTGAGTTGTTGTGAGTTCATTTTCATTTGTTTCCAGAATTTTTTTGATTTCTTCTCTAATTTCATTCTTGACCCATTCATTGTTTAATAGCATGTTATTCAATTTCCATGATTTTGAGTATTTTGGGTTTTTTCCCTTGGGGTTGGTTTCTAGTTTCAGTTCCTTGTGGTCAGAGATAATGTTTGATATGATTTCAGTTTTCTTGAACTTGTTGAGGTTTGTTTTGTGTCTTGTCATGTGGTTTATCTTTGAAAATGTTCCACGTGCTAAAGAATGTGTATTTAGCTTCTTTGAGATGAAGGGCTCTATATATGTCACTTAAGTCCATTTTGTATAGGGCTTTGTTCAATGCTACAATGTTGAGATTTTGTTTGGAAGATTTGTCCATTTTTGACAGTTGGTTGTTAAAATCCCCTACTATAATTGTGTTGCTGCCAATATCTTTCTTAAAGTCCTCTAAGATTTTCTTTATGTATTTGTGTACTCCTACATTGGGTGCATATATATTTATAATGTTTATGTCTTCTTTGTGGATTCTTCCCTTGAGTATTATGAAGTGACCTACTGGTGGTGCGGGCACCAGCTTGCACTGCCCGTGGCATCATGGATGAGACATGAGACAAATTCACATGGACTACCAAGTCCTGTGGAGGAAAAGGGGTGGTATGGCTACTTCCTCAACGGGGGAGCACTCCAGAACAGCCTGGCCACCCTCTCCAGGGGAGAGTGCACTGACCCTTTTCTTGACAGGATTTTATTGGGTTTCAATTTGCACAGGAATACAGGTAAAGTTCATTAACCATTGTCAGGCAGTAAGGATCAAACAATAGAGAGCATACAAATGAGGGTCTATATTCTGAGTCAGGGTCTATTAGTTAGAGGGCTACAAGACTTTGGGAAAGAAACTCATTTCCTGCTCGGACCTTTATCATTTAACTAAGAGCATTTTTAGCAAAACAGGCTTCACAGGATTTTACATATCCTTTCTCAGGCCTGATCACCTGGGGAGCCTGCCCTGACCTTTCCAGCACAGGGCTGCACCACCCTCTGTTATTGTTTCAGGCTTATGTCAGGCAGAAAAGGGAGATAGCCATGGAATTCTTGGAGACTTCTTGAGGACCCAGGGGACTGGAGCTTTGTCAAAGCTGAGGGGTGAGGGTCTATCACCTCCTTTTTCAATAGCCCGCCAAGTCCTTCCCTAGGGCCTCCATGTGATCATGCCTGTCTTAGGTCGTTCCCCCCTTGGGGAGTCTTACCTGTCATTGGCTAACTGATCAAGCACTGGGGACCAGTTATGAAAAAGTTGCAGAAGTGGCACTCCTGCCAGAGAGAGAAGCTTTGTCTCCTTAGTGGCTTATAGTCCAAAGGTTGCTCACTCAGGCTGTAAACTCCCCATAGGGGGTTTACAGCCCCTGAAACCAGGCAGGGCAGTTCCCAACATTCTGGGTTTTTCTTTATGGCCCTTTTATTAAAAATCTGTTTTGTCCGATATGAGTATTGCTACCCCGGCTTTTTTTCCCCAGTCTGTTTGCTTGGAAAATTTGCTTCCAGCCCTTTACTTTCAATTTGTGTAGGTCTTTTGTCCTGAGGTGTGTCTCTTGTAGGCAGCATATGTGTGGGCATGCTCTCTTATCCATTCAGCTATTCTATGTCTTTTAATTGGAGCATTTAATCCATTTGCATTTAAGGTGATTATTAATAGGTACTTATTTATTATCATTTTTGTACCTGTGTTCTTCTCTCTCTCTCTTTTCCTTCCTTTCCTTAAAGCAGTCCCTTTAGCATCTTTTGCACAGCTGGTTTGGTGGAGGCATATTCTTTTAGACTTCTTTTGTCTGGAAAGCTCCTTATTTGGTTTTCTATCTTGATTGAGAGCCTTGCTGGATAAAGTAGCCTTGGTTGTAGTCCTCTGATTCTCATTACTTGGAATATTTCTTGCCATTCTCTTCTTGCTTGGAGCATTTCCATTGAGAAGTCAGTTACTAGCCTTATCAGGGCTCCCTTGTATGTTATTTCCTTTTTCTCCTTTGCTGCCTTTGAGATTCTCTCTTTGTCTTTTAATTTTGCCATTTTTATTATGATGTGTCTTGAAGTGGAGCTCTTTGGGTTCCTCTTGATTAGGACTCTCTCTGTTTCACAGATTTGTATGATTTTTTCTGTCATCAAATTAGGGAAGTTTTCCCTTATTACTTTTTCAAATAAGTTTTCTATCCCTTTCTCTTCTTCTTCTCCTTCTGGTATCCCTATTATACAAATATTATTACATTTCATATTTTATTGTATTTACCTTAACCCCTCTTCATTCTTTCTGAGCCTCTTTGTTTTTTCCTTGCTCTTTCTGGGTGTTTTTTTCTACTTTGTCCTCCAGCTCGTTGATCTGATCTTCTGTTTCATTGATCCTGCTTTTGAGCCCTTCCACTGTGTTCTTCAGTTCAGAAATTGTGTTCTTCATTTCCTCTTGGCCCTTGTTGATAGTTTCTATTTTCTTTTTTCATGTTGATATAGTTTGCAGTGAGTTCATTGTAGTTTTCCTGTAGTTTCTGGTAATTCACTGTGAGTACATTGAGCTTCCTGATAACCATCGCTTTGAACTCAATATCTGATACTCAAGTTTCATTTACCATTCCTCTATTTCATTTACCATACCTCTATTTCATTTACTATTCTTTCTGAGGTTTCCTCCTTTCCTTTCATTTGGGGATTGTTTCTTTGTCTTCCCATTGTTTGTGGAACTTTTCTTGTTAGCCTCAGCTTTTTAAATTGATCTGTTCTGACTCCATGGGTTTATGGTGTGAGCTTCTGTGGTAGAATACCTGTGAGATTCAGTGGTGCCGTCTCCTTCAGTATCCTGGTGTTCTCTGCTTTCACCTACTCTTTTTTGTCATCAGTTGGAGGGGTAAGACAAAATGGTTTAAGACAGCAAGAGTGTATTTTATGCTATTTACAGTAGCAGCCAGTAAAGAAGAGATAGGAGGTCCTTTGGCTATGTATAGTGTTAACTGTGATATTCCACCCAACTAACCACTTTTTAGAAAGGATAAAAAGAAGACAAGACTCTTGTTTGGGAAGGAAGGATTATGAGTTGGTTCTAGAAAGCAGTGAGGTTGTGGGAGGTCAGATTCTGAAGTAAGGTGAGAATAAAGGATATTAAATAGGTGTAGTGTGTGAAAGGATAGAATTAACCACAACAGTAATATAGTTCAGGAAACCATGAAGTGGACTAAGATCTGGGAGGGGTGTAGTGTAGTATTTACAATAGTATGGAACAGCTATTATTTACAATAATGTTAGAGCAACACTCATAGGACAGAATCTATGAGATCTAGATACCAAGAATAGGGAGTATCGGACCTTCAGTAGTGTGCTAATGGAACACAGCAGAAGTGAAGGACAGTAAATTAGCAATACACTATGAATGAGAGGACAGGGGAAACCTATCAAAGGATACAATATGGCCGGCCAAGCAAAGAAGACTAAACAGAAAGAAGAGGAATACAAAAATATTCAAATAAAATATGTAAAAATAATGAAAAAATAATAATACAAATGTGCAATGTCTTGCAGATTCTCTGTAAGAGCAAAATCTGAAAATTTGTCTCTCTGTCTCAGCTGTTGGGATGCCCCCTCTTTGGGTCCAACTCTGGTCTTTTCACAGTTCCAGGGTTTTTTGTCTCATTTGTGGGTATTTTAAAAAAAGCAAACAAAGAAAAAAAAGCAGACTAAGTAGAAGAGATAAAATTGGAAAGAAAGGAAGGAATAAAACAAGAAAGAAGAAAAATAAAGCAAAAGGAATTGAAAGAAAAAATAATAAAAAATAAAAATTACTTTAAAGAAATCAAACAAATAAATAAAAACAAAAACAAAACAAAACAAAACAAAACAAAAAAACCTCTTATTGGCTTCAAGTGACCAAACTGGTTTTTCTGTTCTTGCTGGCTACAGCAGGCTGAGGGGTGAGTTTACCAGTGTGGTCTCTGGGTCTCAGGTGTTGGGAGGCACGCGCTGGCTCACTTTGGGTTTACAGACACAGGCTCTGGGTCTCCTGATGCACACACGTGCTCGCTCTGGATTTACAGGTGTGGACCCCAGATGTTCCACAAAGCTCTCTCTCCCTGGATTGTGGGCATGCACATACAACCAAGCCACCTCTGGTCCCATGGGCTCACTCTTTCCAGGGCCATGCATGGGTGTTCACAGTCCCCATGTGTTTGCCACTCAATCCTTACTCCCCTCTCTGTGACTTCAAGCCACCAGGTCTCTCTGGGTGCTGCTAAAACCCTGCTTGGCTGGGGAGGGAGCATGACCCAGCTCTCTCCCATCAGCCCTATGGCTGGCCCAGTGGTCCCAGGCCTGGGGCTGCAGCCTCCCTGGTCCCCGGGCTGATCCCCGGGACCTTATTGTCCTGCAGCCATCTCCTTACCATCTGGTTTTTTAATGTCTGCTACAATTTTTTATCTCCTATTTTCATATATGCTGTGGTACTGTTGGCTGTTTGCTCTGTTCCTCCATAGATCAGCCAGGTTTCTCTCCTGTGTGTAAAGGGAAGTAGAATCTATTCCCTCTTACCTAGCCTCCATCTTCTCTCAGCATTTATTTTTAATTTGTAAATGTGTGCTTCTCTCAGTCTTAAGGAAAAGTACTCTTGCAGAACCTGCAGAGTATTGTAGTTCAGGGACAGCCACTTTGGGACCCATTTAAAATAAGTTGACATATATTTTGGAGATCAGGCCCTTGGCCAAAGTATCATTTGAAAATATATTTTCCCATACAGTTGGTTCCCCTTTTATTCTGCTGCTCTTTTCTTTAGCCATGAAGAAGCTTTTATTTTTGATGAGGTCCCATCTGTTTTTTCTTTCCTTTATGTCCCTTGCTCCAGGGGACATATCAGTGAAAATATTGCTGAGTGGAATATCTGAGATTTTCTTGCATGTGTTCTCCTCTAGGACTCTTATGGTGTCACAACTTATATTTAAGACTTATATGATATTTAAGTTTTTTATCCACCTTGACTTTATTTTTGTGTATGATGTAAGTTGGTGGTCAAGTTTCATTTTTTTGCATGTAGCTGTCTGGATCTCCCAACACCATTTGTTGAAGAGGCTATTTTTACTCCATTTTACACTTCTACCCACTTTGTTCAATGTTAATTGACCATAGAGACTGTGGAAAATAGTATGGAATTTCTTCAGAAAACTGAAAATGGTACTGCTTTTTCAGCCAGCAACACCACTGCTGGAATTATACCCTAAGAACCCTGAAACACCAATTCAAAAGAATCTGTGTATCCCAATGTTCATAGCAGCATTATTTTCAATAGCCAAGTGCTGGAAGCAACCTAAGTACCTATCAGTAAATGAGTGGATAAAAAACAATGGTACATTTACACAATGGAGTACTACACAGCAGAGAGAAAGAAGCAGCTCCTACCCTTTGCAACAGCATAGATGGAAATGAACAGCATTATGGCTGAGTCAAAAAAGCCAGGTGGTGAAAGACAAATACCATATGATCTCACCCGTAAGTGGAACCTAATCAACAAAACAAACAGGCAAGCAAAATATAACCAGAGACATTGAAATAAAGAACAAATTGACAGTAACCAGAGGGGAGGGGAGAGGGATAACTGCGGAAAAGAGGGCAAGTGTCATCAAGGGACCTGAATAAAGGACACATGGACAAAGCCAAAGGGGGTAGGTTTGAGGGTGGGAGGCAGGGATGAGTGGAGTGGGGGGGGGTGTGATGAGGTGAAAATGGAGGCAACTATATTTGAACAATAAAAAATAAATTAAAAAAATAAAATAAAATAAGTTGACCTATATTTATTTTATATATAGGAGTGGGGTTGCATTTTGATGAATGTTTTTTTGCTAACAAATACTTTTTTAATGTGTCATAGCAAAATTCCCAAAGAAAAGCAGGGAAAAAAATTGTGTGTAGCCATAAAAGTCCTCTTTGCATGATTATCTTTATGAGAGGTAGACAACAAGGGGAAATTTTAGAGCCAAAACAATAATTTTCCTTTCTACCAGAAGAGACTTTCCCGGGCCCTAAAGACCCTGTGCTCATCAGACTCCTGATTTTTATCTGCACTTTCTATGTAATCATAATTTATGCCCTCATTTAATAAAATAATCAGCTTTGTTTTTTTAATTTTTATTGATTTTTAGAAAGAAAGAAACATCGATTTGTTGCTCCACTTAGCTATGCACTCATTGGTTGATTCCTGTATATGCCCTGGCTGGGGATCAAACCCACAACCTTGGTGTATTGGAGCAATACGCCAATCAGCTGAGTAAGTATCAGCTCTTGGTAATCCAGGGGATAACCTATTGCATTCTGTCCAAAAGAAGATAGCTTCAGATGCAGAACTTTGCGTGCACATTCCCGTTCTGGGTACTGCTTCAGCCTATAGAGAGGGACCCAGAGAGGGGATGACAGGAGTTTAATCCAAACTGAGTTCTGCATTCCTATGTCCACTAACAGACAGGATGAAATAAAGGTGTGTGATGTCCAAGAATGGTGTTCGGTCCTGAGGACAGCTTCAGTACACAAAACCTATCCAGCCACAGCTGCTGACATCACTCCAGGTCCCTTACTACAGGTGGCCAAGAGCCTGTATAAGACACAGTCTCATCTGCTCAACCCTAAAATCATTCAAACATGGTAGCTGTGAGCCTTGGACCCCTGCCATCAATAGCCCTGACCTTGCTCCTGTGTCCAGCCTGTCTTAATTCAAACCACTTAACCGTAGACCATCATTTCCACCAGAAAACATCACAATTTCTGTGCAAGTACTTCTGGTGGCCTAATAACATCTAGCTTTAGTTTTAAAAATATGAGTGGGGTGGGGACTACCATATATATCAGTGTATAACACTAGTGTTGGGACTGGATTTTAATCTCAGTCTCAGATTTATCCATTCATTACTTCTTCTTCTGTACCCATGGTATGCCAGAAATGATGCTGGGCACCAGCGCCCAGGAGTGCACAGGCTCCCTGGCTGCACTTTGTCAGTAAGATACTTTAATGTACAGCCCGCACCTTAAAATCCTGCTAGTAATATTTTCAGCTGTTCCTACAAAAACTATGAACTCCCTTAGCCTGTCACAACAAGAAATAGACACTCACCATTTGTGATGGGGTCACTGCTCACTCTGGACACCTATGGACTGGAGTAGAGCATGTGGTCAGGCTGCCTTGCAAAGGGCCCATGCAGTCCCTATTCCCAGAGCCCAAGGTGAATTGTCCCTCAACATCACCAACCTGTGTGGAATTGACCCAGTACTGGGGAGACAACCGGATGGCAAGATTGTAACTCATTTCAGGTCTGTCCTCACCCAGTGTAGTTCTCTTAGTTGCCATTCAGTTTAGCACCGTGACAGGCTAGCAACCATGAGGTGCTAGCATCACCAGTGAAAAAAATGAAGATCAGATCAGGAAGGTTGGCTTTTTTTCTCATTATATTTTATAGTTTACTTTATTAATAATGTGGGTAAAATGAAATGCCACTTAATAAAATGCAGCATGTCTACATGCTCTCTAAACAGAGGAGTCCAGCAAAGTAGCATCTGGGTCCTTCCTTTTTAATTGTCTCAGGAAGATTACTGGAATGAAATTTTGTTCTTTAGGATCCAGAGTCTGTCTACACACCTAGAGCTTAGATCCAATACTTATTTATTTTGACTACCTGATTATTAAAACTGTTAAAAGGTAACTTCATTTTTTTATAGTCATCAAAGTCCATTTTTATTTTAAAACTGAAAAAATAATTAAGCCATCTTTGCAGGCATTGCAAATGGGGATAAAAACTAGGGAAATGTCTTATGACACATTGTTTGTGAATTACTTATGTTGAATTATCACCTCTGAGTAAAATGTGAGTGTGGTTTCATTGGCACATGATTTTTCATGGGCACATTTTCAGCTTTTGTATCCATTTGAAATGAAAAACACAGGTTCATATTTTGTCTCACTCTTTGTAGTTTGCCCAAAGCCATTGTCTTGCCCCTGGCAGTATTTCCTCATGGAACTGACATTAAAAGGGTCACTTGCATCCATACACGCCCTTGCTTTTTTTCATAGTAGCAATGATAATCTATAAATTAAGCTCAATGACTTATCAGAGACGCTGTTACATTCTTGTTGCCTTTGTTTCCATTGAAGCTAATCTGGGTTGTTTTCTTCCTTTTAATGTAAACTTTTTAAATTAAATCTATCACGGTAATATTAGTTAACAACATTATATAAATTTCAGGTGTACAATTTTATAATATGATATCTATATACTGCATTGTGTACCCACCACCCTAAGTCTAGTCTACTTTTGTCACCTTGTATTTGACTCCCTTTACCCTTGTCATCCTCTCCCATCCCTTATCCCCTCGGTAACCACCATTTTGTTGTCTATATCTATGAGTTCATCTTTTTGTTTTGTTTATTTGTTGCTTGTTTTATATCCCACATATGAGTGAAATCACAGCCTTGTCCTTTTCCCTCTGACTTATTTTACTTAGCACATTAGATCCAAACATGCTGTCACAAATGGCAATATTTCATCTTTTTTATGGCTGAGTAGTATTCTGCTGTATACATGTACCACATCTTTATCTAGTTATCCATTGAAGGACACTTGGGTTGTTTTCCTGTCTTGGCTATTGTGAATAATGCTGCAATGAGATCTGAGTTATTTTAATCACAGTGTCCTCTTACTGACAGAAAGGGGAAACCAAAGGTTGTTTTGACAGTTCTCTTCTTTAGAAAAAGCATAATGATAAACCACTGGAAGGAAAGAAAAGGAAAGAATCAAGAGACCCAAAACATTTGTATGGTCTAGAGTATATAATAGGGTCAATTGTAGCTCATGGGCAAATCATGAGTGTGTGAGGCATTTGCATTGAGCCTGAAAAGGTGTTTTGAGGTCCCTGTTGAGTTGAAGTAGGTGTTGGCTAGGAACAGAGCCACTGCACATTGCTCCACCATATTACTCTTGAACTTTCTTTTTTTCCCCCCAAATTTATTTATTTACCTTTAGAGGGGAAAGGGAGAGGGAGAGAAACATCAATGTATGGTTGCCTTTTGTGTGTCCCCTGCTGGGAGTTGGCCTGCAGGGAACCGGCCTGCAACCCAGGCATGTTCCCTGACTGGGAATCGAACCGCGATCCTCTGGTTCGCAGGCCTGTGCTCAATCCACTGAGCTACACCAGCCAGGGCTTACTCTTGAACTTTCTGACAAGCTGTCTATATTTAAAGTTGACCTTAGGTTCCTGGAAACTCAAAGGCTCTGTTATACCTGAGTAAGTGTTAACAATACAGGTGCTGCCACTTTCCCCAGCCCTTTGCTGTGATGATGGTGATAGGAATTCTGGTGTAGGAATTCTGGTGATAGGAATTCTGATGATGGTGTAGGGAGGCACCATGTGTAGTACAAAGAGTGGAGTTACACTGGTCTACTTCCTTGTGTCAGATGACATCAGGGGAAACATCTCAGAATGAGGGTGCCCTTGAGAGGTTTAGGGACTTTTCTTCACATTCTTTGTCATCATGCATGTGTGTGTTTACATTTAATTCTTTCCAATTTTTACTGTGGTAAAATATAAATATAATAAATAACAAAATAAAAATATATATAAAACAAGATTACCATTTTAGGTGTACCAATCAACTGCATTGGAAACATCCATATTGTTGTACAACCATCACCACCGTCTGTCTCCAGAACTTTTTCACCTTCCCAAACTGAAATCTTATCCCTGTTAAACAACAACTTCCTATTTCCCTCTCCCCCAGCCCTGGCTGCCATCATTCTGCTTCCTGCCCCTGTGAATTTGACAATACCGGGTAACGGCTATGTGTGGAATCATACTGTATGTCCTTTTGTATCTGGTTGGTTTCACTCAGCATGATGCCCCATGTTCATCTATGCTGCGTCAGTCTGAGATCTATGCAGAGTGCTGGGAAAACTGAGCTGAAGCCAGCACTGCAGGGACACACAGCCAATGTGAGTTCCCAACTTCCCCACATCCTTTCTGGACTACCCTGGCCCTCCTCAGGAAATGAAGCAGTAATTTTTATTGGGTGTATTTAAGAATCCTTTACATCCAGTAAAATTCACCCTTTTTGGTATATATTTATTAACATATGAGTTTTCAGGCACTGATGTTTTGAAGAAGTCCTAGCTGATCAACTGATAAAACTGATAAATAGATGTATGAGGTTCCTAGACTAGTCACACTCATAAAGACAGAAAGTAGAATGGTGGCTGCTGGGGGCAAAGGGACAGAATTAATGTTTAATGGGGACAGAGTTTCAGCTTTGGGAGTTAAAAACTTCCTGGAGATGGGGATGGTTGTACAACAGTGTGAATGTGCTTAATGTCACTAAACTGTACACTTGCAAATGGTTTTAAGTGTAATAACTGTGCAATTGTATGTGATACTTGGGAATCTGGATAGTTTTAATTACAAGGAGAAAAGGAAATCTGTTCCTTTTCCTGAGCTGAACTAGAGAATTCCACATGCAAGACAAGGTCACAGAAGCCCTCAAGGAAGCCTGAACGCAGCGAGCATCCCTGCACCACACCTCTTCCTTCCAGGGCCAGCTGAGCAAAGTGGTGAAGGAGGCAGGCTAACACACTCAGACTCAAACCAAACCTACCAATGCCTTTTACTATCATTTTGATATGTTTCAGGTTCTACTGATTCCTAGGATTTCCCAGAATGCTCTTAGCAAACTTCTGTCTGGAAAATATCAGACTCCAAAGAGCACATACCCTTTGATTTTTCCTTCTCTGACAGTAATCCCAGGTGTGACCTCCAGAAACATATAAGAATGTGATATATACTATCATATTCTTATATATATCATATCTATATGTATAAGAATATTATTTAGCCATAGAAAGAATGAAGCCTTGATACTTGGGACAGACCTGGGGCAGACCTTGCAAGTGTTATGCTAAGTTAAATAAATCAGAGAAAGACAAATACAGTATAATCTTAATTATATATGGAACCTAAAAAACCACTTAACAAAAAGAAAACATATAAAAAACCAAGCTAGTAGTTACAGAGAACAGATTGGTGGTTGCCAGACAGAGGCAGGGAATGGAGGGTGGGGATGAAATAGGTGAAATGGATCAAAAGGAAGAAACTTTCAGTTATAAAAAGTTAAGTCATGGAGATGTAATATAATGTATAGCATGGTAAGTATAGTTAATAATTCTGTATTCATATTTAAAGTTGCTGAGAAAGTAGATCTTAAAATTCCTCCTCACAAGAAAAAAAATTGTAACTATGAACAGTGACAGATGTTAACTAGATTTACTGTGGTGGTCCTTTCACAGTATGTACAGATATCGAATCATGATTTTGTACACCAGAAACTAAGATGATGTTATACATCAATTATATCTCAGTAAAAAAAAAAACAAGAAAAGAAGAAGAAAGAATGTTTGCAGCATTTACCCATGGCAGGGCCAGGCTCATTAATCAGTGTGGAGATCCATCCTTACCTTCAGTCTACTAGGCTGGGCTGGACTGCAGCTTAGCAAAACCTTCTGGGATCCTGCTGGTTTTTCTTAAATGGCTATTTTAAAAAGACAAAAATATAAATTTTTGTGAGAATTCATTAATAGATTTATTATACAGGGGAAACATTGTCATGCTTTCAAAATATGATGTCTTTCAGATCTCTTAAAATTGGTGCCCTACAAAATATATCAACAGTACCCTGAGAAAAAAAAAAGAAAAAAAGCCCTTGTCTGTCTCTCATGTGGTCAAATTTGAAAGGAAATAACACCCAGCTGCGACTCCTACACTGAAACAGTTTTGTGTCTGGCTTCACAAACTTCATGAAAATAAAGCTTAGTTCACAAGTTCCTTGTGAACTAAGGAACTTGTATGTTTGTGTGCTTGTGTTCAGTGGTGACTCGGATGTCACCAGTCACCCACTAGGAGCAGGACACTGCTAGACATGATAAAAATACTTTTTNAAAAAAAAAAAAGAAAAAAAGTCCTTGTCTGTCTCTCATGTGGTCAAATTTGAAAGGAAATAACACCCAGCTGCAACTCCTACACTGAAACAGTTTTGTGTCTGGCTTCACAAACTTCATGAAAATAAAGCTTAGTTCACAAGTTCCTTGTGAACTAAGGAACTTGTATGTTTGTGTGCTTGTGTTCAGTGGTGACTCGGATGTCACCAGTCACCCACTAGGAGCAGGACACCGCTAGACATGATAAAAATACTTTTTTAAAAAGAATAGTCATATGGTTCACATAATATAGAAGCCCATATTCCAAAGAAATAAGTAGGACCATCTCCAAGGACATTCAAAAGCATACTCAATATCTACTAACTCCTGTATGTATGTACTTACTAGAGAGCTCTTCCCCATCACCTGATAAATGGGCTATAGTCTCATTCTCAAATGAGGAATATACTGTTTCCAAAATGCAAAGCTGCCCACCAAGGATTGTTGCTCTTTCTTAGTGTTAGGACCTGCAAGGTACAACAATTCATTCTTTACCTTGGAGGAAGTGTTCTGCCTTGCCTTAGACCACTGGACCCCTGAAAACTTGACTGATGCATGGGGCTCCTCTTTTAAGAAGGGTTTATCACTCACCTCTGGAGCACATGTCTTACCAAGGCCTTCAAGTCACTTTCCAGCCTTTTGCTCATCCAGTTGTATTAACATGATTTCATCAATGTGGCGTATCATTATGATACTCTGCAAATGTTCAGGTGGCCTATATTCCTTCAGACTTGACTATGACAGAAAGCAGAAAAGTTAGTGTGGCCCTGGGACAAAGTTCAATGAGTAACATTCATCCCATGTGGGACTGACTGTTCTAGCCTCCACTGTGGTTGGTATGGAGAAAAATCCATTCGCCAGCTTACTGGCCACGTGGTGCACACCAGAGTCTGTGTTCAGCTGCTCTAGCACAGAGTACCACATTGAGCCTGCCATCCGTTCACATCTGTGGGAGACTAAGGTCTTTCACTATGACCCATTTGGTTTCTTTGGAGGCCAAATGGAAAATTAATGGGGATGGATGAGGACCATCAGTCTTGCATCCTATAGGTCCTTGAGAGTGGTACTAACCTCTGCCATTCCCTCTAGGATACCACAGTGTTTGTTGTTTACTATCTTACCTGGGGTAGAAGGGGCAGTTTCATGGACTGCTACTTGACTTTCCTATTATTGGTACAATAGTTGTTATTCCACAGGTGAACGGACCAATGTGAGGGTTCTTCTAATGGCCAAGGACATCCATCCTGATAAGACTTTAGTGAATTAAGGGAGTGATCACTGAGGTCCATGGACTCTGTAGACCCACTTTACTTTGAATCTGGGCCAGGACTCCATTTATTACCAATGCCCATGTCCTCTTGCTCTAACAGGGCATGTGTGATAATACTTAGTACCAGATACTGCAGCCCAGTGTCTGCTGCAGCCCTGTGTCCTGCATCCCTCAGAAGCTTGCTCATACTTTATTTTGATTAATGTTTGATTGCCTTGATCTGTCATTGTCTCTTCAAAGCATCACTGCTGCTCTACAACACAGAATAATTCTGTGGGGTGATTTATGTTCTAATCACCCCACAGAGTTGTCCTGTCTCAAGGGAAAGAGCTTTGGTGCCCCCAACAGCCATCAGTGACTGGCCCTTGCAGGGGCTAGGGAGTGCCAGTCTCATGCCTCACTAGCTTTTCTGAATCACCTCTAGAGTTTAAACCTAGATTTTAAACAGAATGAGGCAGGAATAAGGGCTGGGTAGTAAAAAAGATGTGCTTTATCCTCTTCTCCTTAGAACTGCGCTCATGACAAAACAGAACAGGCAAGGCAAAAGGGATGGTGAGTCACTGAGTAGCACAAAATATGCTCAAAGTAGCATTTTAAGCTAAATATCTAATAAACAGAAAAGCTAGGTCTCCTTCTGCCTTCCTGAAAGCCCCTTCTGGAGTCCCTACTCAACCCCAATTGAGAGGTCACTGCAGACATGCTCAGTAATGACAATTTCTTTTAAAAAAATTAAATATAGTTATTAAGCTTCAAGAAACTTTTCTTATTGTTTGTGAAATTGCAGGGTTCCTGACCTTCTTTAGACACTGACCAATAAATCTTTAATTGCTTTCCATGTTTCCAGGAAAATAAATTAATGTAGCATATGTTCAATGAAAGAGCAAAACCACCCATTTTTCCAGCACTGGGGAGTAATTTAATGTTCCTGGGGAATTATTCATTTCATTTGAATAATCAGCACTTATAATCATGTTAAGTATGTATGCTTTAAGTATTTTTATTTGCTCCTTAATGAAATAATTTTATCAGAACCTATACAAAATTTTCAGCTTTAAATCATACTGACAACCTGTTCTTGACATCTTTATTGTTCCAATATGAGGGTTTTTAGATCCTTTATAAGCATCACAAGTTTTAAAATGAAAATACTAGCTTCAACACTGTTTCTCATTTATCATAACAGAAACCCAAATTACACAGCAGAGCCCACCCAAAAGAGTTAGCTTCTAGCCTGGCTGGTGTAGCTCAGTGGGTTGAGCGTGGGCCTGTGAACCAAATGATCGAGGTTCGATTCCCAGTCAGGGCACATGCCTGGGTTGTAGGCCAGTTCCCAGCAGGGGGCACATGAGAGGCAACCCTACATTGATATTTCTCTCCCTCTCTCCTTCTCTTTCCCTCTAAAGATAAATAAATAAAATCTTTTAAAAAAATAGCAAGATGACAGAAAAAAAAAGAGCTAGCTTCTGAAGTTCAGTATTTTAATCCTGCAGAGTGTAAATACCTGATTGACACTTTCAGAAAAGGCCCTTTTAGTAGCAGGAGAGCAGAAGTATTGCCCACTCAGGTTGGCCCTGGTGGTGGACAGTGGCCTGATACAGTTGGGTACAACACTGACCGTGCTGTCCTTCTGACCGTGAGATACTTCAAACATACTCAAAAGTACAAAAAATTATACCATGGCAACTATACACTCAATATCCAAGTTTAATAAACTTAGTATTTTGCCACATTTGCTTTAGATATTTTATTGTAAAAACAAAATATTTCAGGTAAGGTGAAGCTCCCTGCATCCTTCTCCATGGTCTTAGGGCCACACCTCCCAAGAGGAGACCTACTCTGCCTTAACAATCTCTTATTGTGTGACAAGTTGCCACAAAACATAGCAGCTAAAAAGTACAGACTGTTATTATCTCACACAGCCTCTGATGGTCAGTAGCCAGGAGAGACCCAGCTGGTAGTAGTTGGTGGCTCTGGCTCTGCCACAAGGCTGCTGTCAAGCTGTTGTCTGAACTGCCATCATCTCAAGATTGAACTGGGGCTGAGGAGCCTCCTCTTAACCCATTTGTGCTAGTGACTCAGCTCCTGTTGCCTGTGGCTGCAGTCCTCATCTCCGGGGCCTTTGCCTAGGGCTTCTCACAACCTGGCAACATGCTTCCCTCCATGGCACCAGGTCAGAGACTGAAGATGGATGCTGGAGGTAGAAGCCACAGTTATTGCAACCTAATGTGTGACTGACATATTATCACTTCTGTCCAACTGGGTTGTTGGCAAAAGACCAACCCTGGTACAGCGTGGGGCAGGGCTACACAATAGTGTGAATAACAAGAGGCAGGAACCATTGGCCACCATCTTGAAGGCTCATTACTGCTACTCCAGAGTTTTTTTTTTATTTTGACCACATAAATACATACTTATGACATAAACTACATAACACTGATTTTTGCACTTTTATTTATATAAATGATGTATATCATCCTAGATACAAACTTCTGTTTTGAGATATTTCCATGTTGATTCATATAAATCTCACTCATCCATTTTCTCCACTGTTGGAACCCCACTGTAGAACTATGTCCTAATTCAGATATCCAGATTAAATTAAAAGAGAGATTGTTTTTACTTTTCACTATTAACAATGAGCTAAACATTCTTAAACAGGTCATCTTGTGTACATGTACACACAGTATTGTCTAAGGTATTCAGAAGTGGAGTTACTGAGTCCAAGCACACCTATGTCTTTGACTTTGCTGTGCTGCCATGTTGTTCTCCAGAGTGGGTGCACTGACTGATACTTGTACCTGCTATGCAGATTGCACCCTTTGCTCCACATCCTGACCAACAGAGAAGCAGACTAATTTTTGACAACCTGTTTGTATATCTCATTGTATCTTTTATTCACAGTTTACTAATTAATATTTAAGAATTGACTGTATTTTTGTATGTTTCTGGACTCTTTGGATATCCTCTTCTGAGAATTACTTCTTAATCTCTTTTGTTATTTTGTTTATCCTGTTATTTCTCTTTTTCTTAACAATTAGAATAATTTTTACCTATTTGGGATACAAATCACCTATGACTTAAAAGTATTACAATCCTTTTCTTCTAGTTTGCGACTGGGTTTTTACTTTATTTTTAGTGTCTTTTGCTAAACCAAATTTCTAATTTCAATGGGAGTCAAATTTATCATTACTTCTTCTTTATGGTACATTAATTTTTTTGTCTTGATAAAAAGAGAAACAACTCCATAATAGCATAAAACAGTTGTTAAATTTTTCCTAGTGTTTTAACCTTTTTAATTTCATATTTTAGTTGTTAGCACAATTGGAATTAGTTTTGTTTGGCCATCACTTTTGTTTTTCATATGGATAACCATTTGTCCCAGTTCCTTTTATTGAATAGTCCATTTTTTCTCACTATGTACAATGAAGTCTGTGTCATTTATCAAGTTTCTACACATCTGTGGCTGTCTACTTGTGTATACATTAAACACCCGAGACCTTTACATTCAACCAGCACCATAGGATTTACTCCAGGCTGCCCCTTAGCTTATGTATAACTCCTTTCTCCCACAGTGAAAAACATGACTCTTATGATCATAATATATTTACTTTTTTGCTCTATCCTAAAGTAAACACAACGCAGTTTCAATTGTTCACCCATTTGTATACAGTTCTTTTTGTCTTTAGCTTTATAATATAGAGGCAAAGTAATGTTTTTTGAAGCTCCTTAATCTTTTTCTTTCCCATTTGTTTCAGTGTGGGTATGTTATTCACTTGTTCTTGTTTTCTTTCTTTTTTTTTTTAAGTTGGGTTAATTGTTTGTATTCTATTTTGGATTCCCCACACATCTGGTTGATTTTAATTATTTCTTATTTTAATGAGTATGTGATTGTTGATATGGCTTTGTCGCACAAGCATTCACAAGACGGTAAACTTACGAGAAGCTGCACTCTCCCCTCATCCCTTGTACCATGTTCCTTCCTGTTTTTCACTCTTTCTACTTCACTCCCACTAGCCCTCTTGTAGGTGGGATTGTCACTGTTCTATTCTTTTTACAAAGGAACAGAATGTATGTTTATTTCCTTGTGTTCTTTCTTACCTACAATATAGATGTTTTTTTGTACCTTGTTTTTTTTTTTTTCACTTAGCAGTGTATTCTGGAACTCATTCTAAATAAGTTCACATAAATCTTCTTCATTCCTTTTTTAAAAGAAAATGCATAGTACTCCATTGTGTAAACATACCATAATTTATTGAACAACTCTTCTGTGTATGGACATTTAGATTTTTAAAATTATTTTTCAACTACAAATAATGCTATAATGAACAACATGCACATTGTTACAGATGTTTTTTTCAAGGTGAAAACTAGATGTGCAACTTCTAGTAAAAAATAATAAGAACATATATAGTTTTGTTATATTTTTGCCAAATTCTCCTACAAAAATTGTACCAGGTTCCATTCCCACTAGCAGTGCATGAGTGTTCCCCAAAACCATTCCAGTCAAAATGCTGTCATGCTTTTTCACTTTAGCCAACCTGACAGATGAGAAGTGGTATGTATCTCTATTTTGTTTTAGTGCATTTCTCAAATTAGGAGAAACTTGGAACAGTTTTTGTACATGTAAGGGCTGTGTTTATACTTTTGTGAATTGTTGGTTTCCCATTTTTCTGTTGGGTTTTGGTCCTTGGGTCTGCAATTTTGAAGAGTTTTGTGTATGTTAGGGATATTAGCTCTTTATCTGTGATATGATGCATGCTGCAAATGCTTTGTCCTATCTGGTCAGTGATCTTTTGACTACACCTATGGTAGATTTTACCATGCAAAATTAGAAAAATTTTTATATACTCAAACTTAGTAGTTTTTTATTGCTTCAGTATTTTTAATGTTAGAAAGTCTTTCTCACATTACTGTTAAAGAGAAACATACTCTTTGATTGTCTTCAGTACTTGTGTGGTTTTACTTTTCAATTTAGATCTCTGGTCCATTTGGTGTTTATTTTGGGGTATGGTATGAGATGTAGATCTAGATATATCTTTATCTGATGGCTACCCAGCACCACTTACTAATAAGTCCATCTTTATTCCAATTATTTGAGATGCCAGCTCCATCACATACTAACTTTTCATGTGACCTGAGGTTTATTGCTGGGTTATTGATTCTGTTCCACAGGTCTATAGTCATAGGCCAGTGCCACAATATTGGTATGTTTTAATGTCTGATCAGTCTTGGGCCCCTACATAATTTTTTTTTAGCATTTTCCTGGTTATTTTTGCATATTTATCTTGTCTAATAAACTCTAGTATCAGTGTGTCTTAACTCCATAGAACAAAAGCTTATTGGTATTTTAATAGGATTACATTAAATTTACCAATTAACTAAGTGAGAACTGACACCTTTATGATGCAACATGAAATGCTTCCCATTCGCTTAAGTCTAGTTTTGTGTCTTTGCCGAGTAATTTCAAGTTTTCCTTGTATAAGTTTTGTATATTTTTACAAGTTTATTTCTATGTATTTAATTTTCTCTGTTGCTGATCTTTGCAAGCAGGACTTCTCTTCTATCATTTCTGCAGTTGTTTGTTTGAATATATGAAGGCTATTGACTTGCCTATTAATTTTAGATCTTGCTACTTATTGGATTCTTGCACTGTTTGAGTCAGTTTTATCATTGACTATTGATTTTCTAGAGCTTTCTTGTTAAATTATCTTATTGTGTAAAAATAGAGTTTTACTTTTTCTTTACCAAATATTTTGCTGCTAATTAATTTCTCTTTTCTAATTACATTGGCCAATATTACTACTACAGTGTTGAGCAGTAATGAGATAAGAGGTATCCTTGTCTTGTTCCTGATTTGACTGGTAATTCTTCAGTGTTTACACATTAAGTAAAATAATGGCTTAAGTACTAATTATTTTATCATGTTAAGGGGTTTCATCACGTTCAAAGAGTGTCCTTCAATTTCTTTTCTCTTGAGTGCTATTAACAGGAATGGGTATTGAATTTTTGTCAAAGGCTTTTTCAGCATCTGTGGAGGTGATCATATTTTTTATCCAATTTATTAGTATTGATTTCTAATATTGAAATAACCTTCAATTGCTAGGATAAATACTGACTGGTCGTGTGTGTTATTTCCTTCATGTGGTGTTTGTTGGACCCTGTTTGCTAATATTTTACTTAGTCCTTTTGCATCCGTATTCACAAGTATCAATGGTCTATAGTTTTCTTTTTTTCTACTTTCCTGGAGAGTCTTTATCAGGTTTAGGAATCAAAATCAGGTTATACCCAATTTATTTAAATAACTCAAACATTTTCCTTTAATTTTGTATCAGCATTTTGTACTAGTTTTCTATTTGCTGCTGTAACAAAGCACTACAAACTTAGTGGCTTAATACAAACAATCTTATCTAATATTTGTGGAAGTCAGAAGTCCACAGTGGGCCTTACTGAGCTAAAATCAAGATATTGGCAGGCCATCTTCATTTCTAAAGACTCTAAGGGAAAAACTTTTTTGGCCTTTTCCAGCTTCTAGACACCACCTTTATTCCTTGGTTTATGGCTTCTTTTCATTTTTAAAGCCAGCAATGGTCCAGTTTTTCTTTTATCACATCTTTCTGACACTGACTCTCCTGACTTCCTCTTGCACATTTAAATACACTGGGTCCTCCCAGATAATCTAGGATCATCTCCCCATCTTAAACAGCCTAAATTCTACCTGAAACCTTCATTAATCTTTGCCATGTAACCTAACATATCCATAGGTTCTGGGGATTCAAACATAGACAACTTTCAGGGAAAGGGAGGCATTATTCTGCCTGCCACAATCTCCAATGTCCCAGAGCAATTTGTAGGACACTGGAACTATCTCATCTTCAAAGGTTTAGTGGAAGAGACCATGGCAAACATATCTGAGCTTGATACTTTTTTGGGGTGGCTATTCTTTAATAATTGTCTCAATATCTTCTGTGGAAATTTTGTCTGTTTAAACTTTCTCTCTCTGATGGAATCAATTTAGGTAATTTTTAAAGAAAATTATCCATTTAATATAAGACTTTAAATTTATTTGTATAGAGCTCTGCAATGTAGCCTCTTATGATTTTTAATTCTTTTTTAATTTTCTCCCTTGTCATTTCCTGTTTTGTTTGTTTTGCTTTCTCTCTTTTTTTCTTATTCAAATTAGCTAGTGGTTTGCTATTTTTTGGTTAAGTTTTTCTCAATTAAGCTATATTTGGAGATATGGACATAGGTAGATCCTGTTGTCTTCCTTATCTCTCTTTTTTAAAATCTTTTTTAAAATTTTATTTAATTCTTGTTCAAGTACAGTTTTCTGTCCTGTATTCCCAGCCCTGCCCCTCCCCAGTGCTCCCCACCTTCCTCCCATTTCCACCCCCCACCTTAGTTATTTTCCATGTATCTTTTATACTTGTTCATGTGAGTCCTTCCCCTTTTCCCCTGTGATTCTCTCCCCTCTCCCCTCTGGTCCCTGTCAGTCCATTCTGTATTTCAGTGTCTTTGGTCATGTTTTGCTTGCTTATTTGTTTTGTTGTTTAGATTCCTGTTAAAGGTGAGATCATATGGTATTTGTCTTTCACCATCTGGGTTATTTCGCTCAGCATAAAGCTTTCCAGTTCCACCCATGATGTTCCAAAGGGTAGGAGCTCCTTCTTCCTTTCTGCAGCATAGAATTCAATTGTGTAAATGTACCATAGTTTTTTGATCCAGTCATTTACTGATGGGCATCTAGGTTGCTTCCAACTCTTGCCTGTTGTAAATTGTGCTGCAATGAACATTGGTGTGCATAGGTTCTTTTGAATTGGTGTTTCAGGGTTCTTAGGATATACTCCTAACAGTGGAATTGCTGGGTCAAAAGGCACGTTCATTTTTAGTTTTCTTAGAAAATTCCATACTGTTTTCCATAGTGGTTGTACCAGTCTGCAATCCCACCAACAGTGAACTAGAGTACCCTCCCCCTCCCCGCCCCCCGCAACCTTTCCAACACTTGTTGTTTGTTTCTTGGTTTATGATAGCCATTCTGACTGGTGTTAAGTGGTATCTCATTGTGGTTTTAATTTGCATCTCTCTGATAGCTAGTGATATTGAGCATCTTTTCATGTGTCTCTGGATCCTCTGTATGTCCTCCTTGGTGAAATGTCTGTTCAAGTCCTTTGCCCATTTTTTAATTGGGTTGCTCGTCTTCTTAGAGTGGATTTGTGTGAGTTCTTTCTATATTTTGGAGATTAAACCTTTGTCTGAGGTATCATTGGCAAATATGTTTTCCCAAACAGTCACTTCTCTTTTTATCTTGATACTATTTTCCTTAGCCATGCAGAAGCTTTTTAAAAATCTTTACAGTATCTGTAGAATAGTCTTCTTTTTTCTTTAAGACATTTGTTGCCCTTCAGTCATTTATCCATTAACCTGATAAATATTTATCCAGTTCTGCTGTGTGCTGGGTACTGTACAAAGTAGAGAATGCTGCAGGGAGAGAACCATTGAAATCCCAGCCTACTGTGAATATATTATAGTAGAAGGAGATGAACAATAAACAGGCAAGTTATGGTAGGTACCTTAGAAAGGAAAAAAATCAGGAAAAATGATATAGGGAATATTGAGGTAGGTGAGGCTGTGTTGTAAATTTACATAGAGTAGTTACACAGTGCTTCCTGATGGCATGACAGTAGTTAGGAAGCAAGGCATGGCTATCTGGGGAAAGGTTATTTCAGGCACAAGGATCAAAATGCCTCAGGTGGGAAAGCACAGGTGGTGGTGGAAGTACAGCAAGGAGGCATGGCTGGGTGTGGTCAGTGATGGGGAGAACACTGGAAAATGAGATTGGAAAGGTCATGGAAGATCAGTTTAAGAAGGGCCATTGAAAGGGCTTTGGCTTTCATTCTGAGTAAGAAGAGAAGTCACTTGAGGATAAAGGATAGGGAAAAGGCATATTCTGGCTTTTTTAAAATAAAATTTCTCCCACTCTAATTGATTGAAATTAGACTACAGGGAGGGGCAAGGGTAGATAATGGGACATCAATTGGAAGGCTGTTACCCAAATCCAAGTGAAATAGAATGGCAGCTTAGACCAGGATACTTAAGGCAGATGTGTAAGAAGTGGTTGGATTATATTTTTAAGGTGGAGTTGACTGGATTAGTTGCTGGGCTGCATGTGGGATTATAGTTCAAAATATTATTTTCCAAGAACTATGGTCACCTTTACTGTAAAGTGAAGTTTTTTGCAAATATCAGATGTATTCACTAGTTGTGGGACACCTACCATTTCCTTCCCTGAAGTGGTAACATAGTTGGGAATTTGGGCATGTGGTGAAGCATGAAAGCTGTGTGGAATTGTTGGTTTGAGTCCATATGGCAACACAGAGTGAGTATCACTAGCTATTGATGCAGTTGGGAAGGAGGATGTCCAGACTCTTCCCATAGGTAGCAAAAATAAAAAGGGAGAAATGGTAAAGTGGTGGTGAGAATTGGCTTTCTGTCACTCTTATAAAGATAATGATGGAAAGTGCCCCCCACCTAAATTCATATGCTTTTTCAGGTCTCTCAATTGAAAGAAAAGTCCAGGTGGGCATCTGATGCAGATTCCAACCAGTGGAGTCTGTGTGTTGTGGATGTGACAAAGAAAGTCACACGGACTGCTGAAGTCCTGTGGAGAAAAGGGATGGCATGGCCACTCTCTGAGTGAGAGAGGGCCCCAACCCCTGCCTGGACAGGCTTTTATTGCTTTTCTGGGATTGTTACCTCAAGGAAGTTCTTCATTCATCATTGTCAGGCAGTAATGGTAAAACAGTAGATGACATTCAGAAAACTATGAAGACTTATTCTGAGTCAGGGTCAGTTAGCTAAAGGACCATAAAACTTTGGGAAATAGACTCATTTCATGCTTGGACCCTTATCAGAAAATTGAGAACATTCTTAGCAAAGCAGACTTCACAGTATTTTATGCATTCTTTCTTAGGCCTGATCACCCTGGGGAACCACCCATTCCTGCCCAGGGCTGCACTACCCTCTGACATTGTATCAGGCTCAAGTCAGGAAGGGGAAGTAAGGCAGCCAACAGATTAGGAGACTTCTCGAAGACAGAATGAGGTCTCAGGCTATGTCAAAGCCGAGGGGTGAGGGTCCATCACCCCCTTTTTCTATAGCCTTCCAAGTCCTCTAAATGCCCTTTCATGACCATGTCTGTGTTAGGTTGTCCCTCCTTTGAGGAATCTTACTCATCATTGGCTAACCAGTCATCCACCAAGTACCAAGCAGGGTGAAGTAAAAGGGGGCAAAGGATGCACCCCTACCAGGAAGATAAGTTTTGTCTCCTTAGTCACTTATGGTCCCAAGGTCTCTTTACTCAACCTTAGCCATGGAGGTTAGAGCTTATGATACCAGTGTTGTTCCCAACAGGTATCAGAGCAGTTTCTCCACCTTGCTGGGCAACATATATGCATTCAGGCCCAAGAATGTCTGTCCCTCGGGGTTTTTAAATGCTCTCTAAATGTTAGAACAACCACTGTGTTGTTGCATATTATCAGGGTTTCTATTTCCTGAAGTTATTCAACTTTAATTAGGGTAAGTCCACTAACCATGAATGTTATTTATTTAACATTTGCTGGTACTATATGCCTAGCACTGTGCTAAGTGATAAGGATTTAGGCAGATGTGGTTACTGCTCTCATGAAAGACAGACATTAGACAAACAAATCAGACAATGACCCTGATCAGTGTGGCTCAGTTGGTTGGGCACTGCCCCACAAAGCCAATGATCACTGATTCAATTCCCACTCAGGGCACTTGCCCAGGTTGTGGTTTGGTCCCTGATCAAGGCATGTACAAAAGGTAACTGATCGATGTTTCTCTCTTACATCAGAGTTTCAATCTCTTTCTCCACTTCCTTTCTCTATAAAAGTAAATAAAATCTTTAAAAAATCACACAGCTACTTAATTACCATGGTAAGAAACACTACAGAAAAGGAGTAGAGGTTTCTGGAAGAACCTTGACCTGTTTGAGGGGTTGGGACTGGTCTTACCAAAGTTAAGCCATATGCAGAGATCAGGAGATCAGTGATGTATTACTCCCATTTCTGCTATGACTCCAGTCTGTTCTTGGGGAGACTGCTGCTTCACCATGGGATAGTAAGGAGGATTGGGGCACTGGAAGGGATACCTAGTTGGTTGTGGACACCATGCCAGTGTCCTTATCCTATCTTCCTTTCTTTATAATGATAGTCACATTGTCAATTGGTTTGGCTATGGCCCATGTGATCACCCTTCTCATCTAACATATGTCAAATAGACAGATGCACCTTGGAGCTTCTCCAAGTGCTGTCCATCCTGTGTCTGAGTCTCCCTGCCAGTTACCCAATCTTGTCCAAGCTCTTTACCCATCTGGTAAATGTTATTGTGAATTTCACTTCTCTTGTGAGAGCACTCAATTCTTCTGAATATGGTGCAGAGACTAAAAGATGATACCTGCCCACAATCATCCTACTCATTGACCTTAACTGAAAAAAAAGATAAAAGTACTGTTAAAGATTAACAAACTACAAACAAGGTAGTCCTACTTAAGTAGCAACCTTTTACTTGGATATTACAGAAAAGTGGTATTTTTAGGTTTCTCTGATGTTGCCATCAGATACATACTTGCTATCTAAGAACAGAACAGTACATATGTCATTTGTTTTATTTCCTGAATATTTTAACTCTTGGTGGTCACATCAAAGATGTTTTAGAACACCTATTGTATGTATGCAGGGGGCTGTAATCACCAATCACTTCCAGTTTGAAGATTTCTGCTTTGTATTTTCCCTTGCCAGCCCATTCCCACCTCATTACAATCTCTAGGTGGATCCTATTTGGTAAGAGATACACATATTTTCCAGGCAATCCCCTTGGCTTAACTCAAGTGTAAGACCTCCTGCTCCTACTTCAGGTGCACAAGAAAACAAGGTGCTTGGAGGACACACCCACAAGAAACACATGGTTACCCTGAGAGTCTGCAAGTGGCTCTCTCACTCTCTCATGGTCACTTTACCTGGCTTTGTCTTGAAATAAATGGTGAAACAACAATACAATTTTTATCTTTTTGACCTTCTTCAAGTAGCCCCTTGGCTCACAAAATACACAAAATACAAAGTTCCCCTGCCAAGAGGCCACGGTTGCCTGTTTAGACTCCTCTGATAGCCCATCCCTCATCACCTCAGGGAATGGTCACTGAGGCCAGTTTGCAAGGCAGCCACTCATGTTGTGCATGTGACAGTGAGTGAGGCATTGCCAGTGGACTGTGAGCACTGGGGGAAAACAGATGTAAACCATTGTTATTAGGTAGAGCAGAATGTCATTAGCAAGAACAATTATACATATAACAGAAAAGCACAAAAAAGAAAAAGAAAATTCACTTTGAGTGGGAGGGTCAGAGAAAGAGAGGAAGTAATGCTGACAGAAACCGAGGGGTCCAATTTGAACAGGAGGAGACCTGAGTCTGACGAGGGTGATTAGGGGTAGGGATGGGTGAGGAATTCCAAATTGGAGGAAGACAAAGAAACAGAAATAATAACATCGAACAATTGAATATTGGCTTATGCACATGGCTTCTACCATGTTGGTTTAAGGTGTTTGTGCATTGGTTTGTGAAGGTACAGTAAAAACAAACAGTCAGGGCTCTTATTCCAGGATCTGAAAATGTGGAACAATTTCATCTATGTTTAAATTTCTTTTTACATTTTCATATGTTGAAATTCATCATCCAGATTATAAACTGACAAATTTACAATTATGTAGGACTGACAGATAAAAACACTCAATGATTATAATGTAAATAGTGAGCACAGTGACCAAGGACACCAGCATCTGAGTCAAATCTGAGTACCAGACCCCACTCAATCATTTCCTAGCTCTGTGCATACAGGTTATGTAACCATCAAGCCTCAATTTTCTCACCTGCAAAATGGGATGGTAATAGGGCTTATTTCACACTGTTTTGTGAGAGTTACAAGAGATACTGCATGCAAGACCTAAGTACAGTGCCTGGCATCTGTTAATGATCAATTAATGTCCCTTACTAGTCATGGCTCCAAAACATACAATGTTTGTAATGATTTCTCTGAAGAGGTACACCAATAGACCTTCACATAACTTCTAAATGCTCATTCCTCATCCAGTGCAATAAAATATGCCAGGAATAAAAACCATCTCAACCTTTTAAAAACACTAGGAACCAGAATGTTCCAGATTTAACCAGCCTATTAGGTCACAGCTTCCTTCTTTGCCAAATCACAATAGTCTAAACCCTATCTTATATGCCATCAAGAAGTTCAGTTCAGTTCTGTTTTGTTTTTTTCAAATATCCAAGCACTTTAGGGACTCCTTAGAAAATGATTATTTCAGAAGGTACCTTTCCACCTAAGCCTTGGCTTGCTACCATGTTAGAGAATCCAGTTTATGTCCCTCAAAGTGAGCTTCACTGAGCATTTTTTAATTTCTAAAGGCCCCAGAAAAGGAGCTACTATTTTCTCACTCCATCCTAAGGCTCCATCCTGAGTTTTCCAGTGTTCTCTTCCAAAGATATTCTATCGGTGGGAAGTCTCACTTCCTTCAAGGGACCTCTCACCCTTACCAGGTGGCCCTCAAAAGACAGCAAACCACCCTGGATTGTGGTATCTAATTTCTATTCTAAACCAGAATGAACCAAATCTCCTGGAGGGGAAGGCTAATCCTAGACCTGTAGCAAGAAATATTCAAGATGAGCCCAGGATACTGTGTTTTGTCAGAAGGCACAGGAGGTAGGCTAATGAGATGCATAGAAAGGACACAGAGATCAACAAGAAGGCATTTTCACTGGCCAAAGCTGAGATAAACTGAGCATATAAAAAGAATAATAAAGCGATTGATTTAACACATTTTGCATATTAACAAAAACATGAGATCATCTCTTACTTTTTGAAAAAATAAGAGACAGCAAACAACCTCATTTGATACCATTGCTACACCAAGTCTTTTGTTCAGAAAACTGGCACTTAAAAGGAAAGCACTAAACATTTATCCCATCTTTCCTGTATAAACTGTATTGCAAGGAAATGACATCACTATAATTGCTAATGAAAAATTCCTTCTTATATAACAATTCCAGCTCATAAACGCAAAAGGATGGTGGAATCAGAACATCATGTTGCAACTCCCAATGAAGTCATAGACTCCAGTAATAAGCATTAACAAATGAAGTCATTAGAAGACAGGGTGATGGGGAAACTTATGCTGCAGGAGATGAGGCTATCACACCCAACCCACTGCAGAATCACTAACAGCGGAACACCCAGACAACCATGCTTCCTGCTGTGATGCATTGGGGTGCCCACATATTACATCTGAGGTGTTGTCCCTGAAACACATTGAGCCTGAGTCTCATCTGGCCTCAAGGATTAAATTTCATTTTTAGGGGTGTAGGAAAAAGTGAAATTATACTACAAGGAAGCAACAAGGCAAAGCCAGGTGAGTACAAGATATTCACCAAGCCAGCTCACTCACTTTCTGAATAAGTCAGTGGCTGGCAGTGCAGGGGAAGGCTGTGGGGAAGGGGCAAGCAGTGCTATTGATGAAAGAAGCTCAAGAGATTTAACATCTAATGTGATATGTGGACCAAGTTTGAGCCCTGATCCAAGAAAACTAACAGTATGATAGGAATGCAGACTGGTGAATCCACTGTGCAAAACAATATGGAAGTTCCTAAAAAAATTTAAAATGGACTGACCTTCTGACTCAGCAATTCCACCTCTGTGTATAAAGCCAAAGAAACCCAGAACACTAATTTGAAAGATTATGTGCACCCCTATGTTCATTGCAGCTATGGGAAGCAACCCAAGTGCCCATAAATAGAGAAGTGGCTATAACAGTTGTGGTACATTTATACAAATGGTATACCACTCAGACATTAAAAAGAATGAAATCTTAATATTTGTGACAGCATGGATGGATCTAGAGGGTATTATTCTAAGTAAAGTAAGTTAGAGAAAGACAAATACCATATGATTTCACTTATATGTGGAATATAAAGAACAAAATAAATGAACAAACAAAACTGAAACAGACTCATGGGTACAGAGACCAGAGTAATGGTTACCAGAGGGGAGGGAGGTCAGGGGGCTAGGCCAAAAAGCTGAAGAAATTAAGAAGTACAACCTGGTAGTTACCTAATAGTCATGGGGATGTAAAGTGCAGCATAGAGAATATAGTCAATAATATTGCAGTAATTATGTATGGTGTCAGGTGAGTATTGGAAATATCAGGGGAACACTTTATAAAGTATATGATTATCAAACCATTATACTCTATACCAGAAACTAATACAAAACTATTTTGAATTCCAAGCTATAACTGGAAAAAATATATGTGCCTGCTAAAAAAAAAAGCAAGAAGTTTTTTTTTAAGTGGATGCTTTCAAACCTTGAAATATAATACATTTTTTTACATTATTTGCTGTATAGGCAAAGAAATGTACTATTTCCTACCAGTCTTATTTCTGATCATTATTTATGCTTTCATACTTTAAAATTAATCTTGGTACTTACCAACTAAAAATATGTTACATTAATAAGATTATATAGAGAAACATGAAAAATAATTTTCATAATTTAAATAATTTTCTTTCAGAAACCAGGAAAATTTTGGCTTGGACTAGGTATTATGTGCCAAGAAAATATTGTTATTTTGTTCAATGCTTAAATGGCATTGTGGTTATATAAAAATGTTCATGCCCTGACTGGGCAACTCAGTTGGTTGGAGCATTGTACTGCACACCAAAAGGTTGCAGGTTCAATTTCTGATCAGGGCACATACCTAGGTTTTGGGTTCTCTCTCTCCAGTCAGGGTGTGTATAGGGTCAACCAACTGATGTTTCTCTCCCACATCAATGTCTCTCTCTCCTTCCCTCTCTCTCACTCTCTCTCTTGCTCTCTCTTTCTCCTTTCCTCTCTTTCTAAAATCAATTAACTCACAAGGTCTTTCCAGAAAGTATCCAGCCATGCAATGTGAAAAATAGAGACATTTATTGAAGAAGATACAAGATACAAGAAACATTGTGCATAGGACAATGACACCTCAGTCCCCTTCAAAGTAGGCACCTTGGGACCTCACACAGTTCTCCCAATTGCTATCAGCTGCCCCATCGTATTTTCCTGAATCTCATCTAAGTTTGAAATCCTTTTCCTTTCAAAAGTGATTTTAGTTTTGGGAAAAGCCAGAAGTCACAGGGCACCAAATCTGGGCTGTAAGGTGGCAGAGTCACCTGGGTGGTTTGATGTTTCACCAAAACACTGAATACAATGTGATGCATTGGCAGCTGTCATGATGTAGCTGCCAATCACCAGTCATTCATAGCTGAACCATCTGACTAGTTTCCATGGAGTGATGTTCAAGCTTAACACAAAATTTAATGCAGATTCATTGCTCTACTCAGTCATTTTGAATGCAGTGACCACACAGTACACATGCTCACTCAACAGTATCTACAGCCCCCACTGACCAGTACAGTGAAGTCATCATTGTTCACACATGCACATTCCAGTCCACTCTCATTGGCCACCAGGTTATATTGAGGCCATGCAAACCATTCTCATTATATTAACAATGTCTGGACTTTTTCTGGACAGATCTCATATTCTCAGCTGAGGATTTTAAAAAATGTTCATGATTTTCAGCAATGCATACTAAAGTGTGTAGGGCTTTGCTTTTAAATACTTTAACAAATTAAAAAAGAAAAGTAACAAGCAAAAATAAAGTGACAAAACCTTGATAATCACTGGATCTGGGTAATGGGTGCACAAAAATAAAAAGTAAAAAAGGGACAGGAGAAGCCCGTGCCAAAATCTTGATAACTGTTGAAACTGGAAATTTGTATACAAAAATCCTTTGTATTTATTCCTCTATTTTTAAGTATGTTTAAAGTTGTTTTAAAATATAAAGGAAACAAACGTGCCACAACTCAAATGTACCACAATTGGTACATTTCTCAAAATCTGAGTTATTTGCACTGAGGTCATTGCACCAAATATGCCAAGATTTCCGCAATGCTGTCTGGGTGGACTGAGCCAACGCTGGCCCCACACCCCACAGTTGGTTCTGTCTGTGCATGGTCAGAAAGGCTGAATGTTATCTTTCTCTGGGCAGCCTCCTCTACCTCAGCCTAATCAGTGGGGAACTGCACGAGCAAGCACTCTCATACATCATCCAAGAATAAACAGTAGTTTTCCAGTACAGTGCAATCTAAGTCCTAATTTAGAAACAGTTGTGTATAACATTACCCTGGGGCCTCACCACTCCACTGGCTCCTTCCACTGTGGGGGCTTGACTTTATCGGGATATAGTCTATTGTCCAGGGACTGTGTGCCTTCAGGGGAATGCAAGCCACACCATTTTCATTTTTAATTGTGGTGAAATACAGATGACCAAAAAATGTACCAATTTAATCATTCATTCAAGTGTATAGTTCAGTAGCATTTAGTACATTCACATTATTGTGTAATTAATCTCTCGACTTCTTTTATCTTGCAAAACAGAAACTGATCCATTAAACAATGGTTCTCCATCCCCACTCTTCTCCCCAGCCCCTGACAATCACCATACTACTTTCTGTCTCTATAAATTTGACTATAAATCACACAGTATCATTTTGTGACTGATTTATTTTACTCAGCAGAATGTCCTCAAGGACATTCATCCATGTTGTAGCATGTGCCAGAGTGTTTTTTGTTTTTAGAATGAATGCTATTCCACTGTATGGAAAGACCACATTTTGTCTATCCATTCTCCACTGATGGACACTTTGGTTGCTTCTACTTTTTGCCTGTTGTAATGCTGTTGTAAACATGGGTGAACAGGGCACTGTTCAAGCAATTTGTATTGCTTCTTGCAATACAAATTTTTGTATCCCACTGCTTCAAAAGTGTTCAGAACAGTTCTCAGGCCAGGTTCAAGCTCCAGTTACTGTAGCCTCCCGCCCTCAGGGAGGTCTGCCCAAGCTCATGGCTGAAGAGGGCAAACCTATGTGAACAGGCACTAGTTTTTGCCTTCTCCGTGGTACACTTTGTTTTAAAACAATAAAAATAATAAGTGCTGGCAAAAGGATAAAAATTGGAAATTCACTCCCTCATTCCCTAGGCTGTGATTTCTGTTATGTGGAAGGTGTGTATCTTTCCAAAAGCTTTATCTTAGACACATACAAATGCATATATGAGTATAGTTTTGCTCTGTGCTTTATCACAGTTTGTCTCTCAACAGTGTGTCACCTTTCCATGCAGTGGGAAGGTGTTACGTATCTAGAGTATTTCCCATTCCTATGCTGTTACAAACGATGGTAAATTGAGTGTCCTCACAAATACACCCTTGCACATTTTTTGTGAGTGTTGCAGGACAGAAGTGGAAATGAGGTCTCAAAGTGAGGGTACAGTTAAAATGGTGACAGCCATGTAGCACCCCTAATGGACTATGATATTTTGCCTGTTAGTTTAAAAGAGAGATTTGAGTTTTTTATTTCAAGTTTAGGGCAAACATTCCTGTCTGGTGTCATCAGATCACCAAGTACTCTTGCCCTCTTTACAAGCAAGTCTAAACAGCTTGTGCTACTTAATTAAAATGTGCTTGGAAAATCTCAGGCTAGTAAAATTAGATAATTTTAACAACTGTTGTCTGTTTATAATTTTAGGCAAGTTTAATGGGTGACCATAGAGTTGTATGTTTTTGCAAATGATACATTTCAGGATTTCTCCTTTAAAGTATCAGGAAATACAAAGTTAATCTTGTAAATATTCACATCTTTTGCTTTCAGGATAACACAAATGTATATTTGAAATGCCACATGTCTTTTGAAAAAAAAAATAAACCTTTGCTCCCTACCCCTTCCCTTTTTTCCTGTCAATTGTTTGCAAAATTATAAATTGCCCAGAAAAATCAAGTACTCTAAGGCTTTTATGTTGATATGCCCACGGGAGTACTGCCCCCAACCCCAAGTGTAGTTACTTAAGCCACTAGAAAGGTTAGTGAATGTCTGCCTAGGCAAGCAATTTCACAACTGTATTTCAAATATAAAGATTTCATCAAAATAAGGCAAAAATTGCACACAAATTTGAAAACGAGAGATTGGTGGTCTCCAGAGACAACCAATACCCTGAGAGGAGGAGTTACAGGAGAGGAAAAGCCTGTAACTCACGTTTGTACGTTTGTACGTTTGTACGTTTACTTCTCAGGAAAATAGAGCTCCTGGGTCTCAACAGAACCAAGCCTGTTAATCCTCCCTGCAGTCCTAGGTGCACAGCATCCGTGGTGGCTGGGCTCTTCTTTTGTGTCTCTTCGCTCTCCCGGCGAATCTGCCTAGTGCAGGAGTACCTCTGCACAGGGGCTGGGCTGGAGGCTGCAGTCCGAATCCCCGCCCCACGCCCCACCCCCCACGCCCCACCCCGTAACCCCTCGATTTCCCGGCAGGCGGGCTGAGCCCTCCAAGGATGAAGACGCCAATTGGTATATGCGCGATTGTTATGCGACTATTGTTTTAATTTAATTTTTTATTTTATTTAATTCTCGTTCAAGTACAGTTTTCTGTCTTATATTTCCAGCCCTGCCCCACCCCAGTGCTCCCCACCTCCCTCCCATTTCCACCCCCCACCTTAGTTATTGTCCATGTGTCCTTTATACTTATTCATGTGAGTCCCTCCCCTTTTCCCCTATGATTCTCTCCCCTCTCCCCTCTGGACCCTGTCAGCCTATTGATTCACCTGGCTCTGAGGATTCCAGTGGCAAAGTGATCCCCGCCACCCCACGTCCCCTCCCTTTCTGGCTCCCGCTCTCCCTCCCGTTGCAGCAGGATCCCAGCGCTGGAGCTCCCACCCCTCCTCCTCCTCCCATTGCTCTGGCTCCTGGATTCCTTAAGTTATTAGGAGAAATAAGGTAGCCAAGGGGAGGGGACCACATGGAAGTTGTGACAGCTCCCAGCGGCGCGCCCCTTTCTTCTGAGCCAGTACCTCGCCTTAGGAATTGCCGCTGACACGTTGAATGAAGGAAGTCCCTGTGTCAGCCAGCCTGCCGGGATGGGCCACTGCTGCTGCAAGCCTTATATCTGCCTTCAGTGCCTGGACAAGACGGTACTTTGCCTTCCCTCTCTCTTCTTTCCTCTTCTTTTAAAGGGCATTGAGAAAGCCAGAGCCCAAACCTCTGTCCCTCTCCCTAGCCTCTGTGTGTGTGTGTGTGCGTGCTTTGTTGATAGGCGGGAGGCTGCCTCTGGTTCCAATGTGCTGGTCTTAGCCACTCTGCAGAGCCTTACGTAATTCTTGTTCCTGCAGTCTCAAATGTAACTGTTGCATTTCCCTGAAACAGTTGGGCTCTGCTCGAACAGCTTGAAATCCAAGCTGCCAAGAAATCCCTGGAATGTTCTCAATGCATTTTAATGTACCTGTGAAACCTAAAATGTTCTAGTGTGAAACTTAGATTAGCTAGACATGTTTTTCTCTGCCAACTGCTAACTTTGAAAGTTTACCACTTTTTTTTTTTTTGCAAACAGCTTCCATCCTTGTGACTTGTATTCTTAAGGGCGGTGAAGGAAGCATCAACCAGTACAGTTATTCTCTCTGTGCTTCCCTGCATCACATGGGGTGAATAGCACGGAGGTAAAAACTAAGAGCTGGAGTCTATGGGTGTTTTCAGGTCTTCAGGGGCAGGAGATTCCCAGCCAGGGAACTGGAAATACACTACAAGGGTGAACTGTATGACAGTTCCAACACAAAGCTGTTCTTTGCTTTTGGCATTTGCCTGTCAGCTTGCAGATGGATTAGGATACGCCTTTAATTTTACTACTAAAAATATGTTGGCCAGAAACCTTGTCTCTGTGATATATTTTATTCTCATGCTCATTGGGATTTCTCAAAGATACATGAAATGGGATTTACAATGTGGTTGAAATCACCTCCTTCCTACCCATGTGGACATCAGCTGCAGTGTTAGCTTCAGGTATAGTATACAATACGACCAGGTGAAGGAACAATATGGATTAATATGAAACTCATTACAAGTACATCACTTGGGAACATTAGTTATTAGTCTGTTTATAAACTGTGAGTCAGATTACATACCACCTAGGAAAATTAAACTGTTATTGTAAAATTCACCTAGTACTTTTGTTCCAGTATTTCAGTGAAATAACTTTCAGTGGGTTTGGCTTTTGCTACCATGAGTATGAACTAAAATATTTATGTATACATTTAAGTACTTTTAACAACAAATAGAAATATGAGACATTTATACTGAGTTGTTTGTAAATCAAACCTTGAAGTAATTAAGCCCTTTCCCCAAAAAAGTGGTCACAAAAAGGCATTGAAGAAAGCTCTATAACAATAATTATAATAAAAGGGAAGAATATGCTACACATACAACATTATGTTCATATTCCTAACCCTGATACAAAACTTTTAGAAATAGAAGTTATAATATGCAGACATTTTTTGAGAAAAATTTACTTTAAAGTGAAACCACCCTTTTATGTTTCAAATCAAGTTCTTGAAAATAATTATCTCTGTGTCATTCTTAGTTTGGGCATATTGGAAGATAATTAAAAGTTATTTCATCTCTTTAGCAATGTGATATTTAAGTAACTTTCAAACCTTTGAGCTTTGGTACCTCCAATTTAATCAAATTACTTTTTACTGATGAAAACTTAAGTGCTTCCACTGTGTCTGTCAGCTTTCTCACTATGTTGACACCCACATTTCTTGACTTCTCTTTGTTATGTTTTAGAATAGTATTCCTATTCTAAATAGGATGGTGGTTTTGTAGACGTGTGTTCATGGGTTCTCATTGTAGACATGGAGAGCTTTCTTTCATTAAGTATTAAAAATATTATTGTTTTATTTAGTCTCCCACTTTTCAGGGTAACTCCACAGGCAGTATGCCAAAATTACCTGTTTATTCAGTGGTCACCTGTTGGGCCAGGCATTGTATGCTAGAAGTGTTATGGGGTTCCACTCCAACCTCCAACTCTGGGAACCAGGACTCCTTAAAATCCCTGCCAATTGGTGATTGCCAATCCCTCCTCAAGGTGATTTCTCTGCCAATCACCTTGAGGAGTGCCCCGCATTACTGTTGAAAGAGGCTTGATTACGCGGTTGGCAACCTTGTTTCTGGTTACTTTATTTCAGTTTAATAACCCTTGGAGAAAAAAGAAACATTTCCTCAGAACTTTATATGGATGCAAAATTGAAAAAAAACCTTAATTTTGAAAAATAAAAATCATTTTTTAACAGTTTGATCATATAGCAGCTAAGGATGTTCTGAAAAGAGTGGTGGGGCAATTAAAGACACTTTTAAGTAATTGGTTTCAGAGATGGGGCCAAGAAGTAAAAATCTGCTTCTTTAGCATTAACTTATTGGGAGAAACTATAGAATCTTGCTAGAGTATAAAATAAACAAAAATGTGTTAAATTAGCAAAAGGTTTGTAAAAACTGATCATGTTTATGTTTTTAACTTTTTAAAAGCTTTTCACTAGCAATATTTATTTCTGGTTTATTCTGTGCCTACCCATTGTGGGAACTATCACAGAATTATTAAAAGACACATTTTGCCCAATGGTGTTTACTTGTTACTTGTTTGGTTGTACTTCTTCTTTTCCAGAGAAATTATAAGTGGGGTATATAACAATAACATATATAGAGCAACTGAAACATCAGTACAGTAGTGGAGTATTCTGTGCTCCTTAGCTTATGCATTCCTGGAATCTAGTGAAAAGAGAAGTTCATGCTAGAATCATAGGCAATGTTTCTTGGAAAAAGCAGAATGTGAATTTCACCCTGAAGAATGGGGGGGGGGGCGGGGTTGGTGAACTGGTGAAGAGAAGGAGTGGAATTCTGAGCAAGCAGTGCCTGAGTGAAGGAGTGTTAGCTCAGAGTGATGAAGGCTGAGTGGAAACACAGAGGGATATGAGCACATCAGGAGTGTAGAGAACTACTTTCCAGGCAAAAAGCCAGACCCAGGTTCTTGAACTTGAGTTAGTAAGAAGTAGGTGTCCATCTTGAGAGTCTGAGCTGTTAAGAAACATTCAAACTTGTAGAGAGTTTTTATAACAGTTTATTTGAGCCAAACCAAGGACATTGCCAAGAAACAAGATTTCAAATTCTCCAGAGAAGGATGGTTTTGTAGTTTTTCTTATGCATTTGGAATTAAGGAGGGAATGTAAGGAAGATTATAAAAAGGTAAGAGAAAGCAAGGTACGGGATAGAGCTAAGAGTAGGTGCTCCCTTGCGGGTAGTTATGTTTCTGAGGGATCTAGAAAAGTGGATTACTCTGGCATCTCAAAGGCGTATTAGTATAGATGCACAAGAGGCACAGATAAACCTGTTACAGGCCTGGAGGTGGACCACCCGCCATGACCTGCACAGTCAGAAATTTGTGACCAGCTCACCCTGTAAAGCTATTTTCAGTCAGATTTATTACAGAGCCCTTTTCTCATCCATAGAGCAGAGCAGTGATCTGTAGAAAGGCTTATTCTGCAGGTATTTTGAAAGGAAGGGTGTGATCCAGGAAGAACTGTGAGGCGTCCAGATGGATCCCAAAGAGCCCACTAAGCTGTGGACTCAGCCTGGTCCTGGATCAAGCCAGCGCTCTGCATGTTCAGAAGCTCTCACCTTTAACCTGCCAAAGCAGATCCTTCTTGGGACTTTGAGTTATTAAGATAAATAAACTAGATGTATAAACCAGAATGCCACCTTGTTTTTTAACAATAAAAAAACAAGCAAATGGGTGATAACCAAATGACAAGCAAGCAAAGGATAATCTGCTTGAGAAACATGTTATTTCTTTTTAGAGTCAAGGCCTAGTTTCATAAGAAGCTTCAGTAAGAGTGGAATCAGCCACATGATTTAGGCCTGAAGTGGCCTCAGAACCTGGTGTGTCTGTGTCCTGTCACCCCTCAAGCCTGAAATTAATGCAGGTGAGAGGCTGTGTGATTGTTATTACCTGGGTGACTGCTTTCTCTAAGCCCCTTTGCTCTACTCCCTTTCACTATGACTCACATAGCAGATTTAGTTACTGCCCTGATCCTTTGGAGTTAATTTGCATATCTCCACCCTAACCTTTCTGTGTTGATTGTAATGGTAGAAGGTAACCTTGTAGACCTTTTTTCTAAATCCTTAAAAGTGGTGGGAGTTGGAAGAAGTCACCTCAATCTTCCCCACAGATATGTGGGGGTGACCTGACAGCAATGAATTTGAGAAGGTGATTAGAGGAAGCTTGAATCCAGAACGGGCAAGAAACTTCTTAAGTGATACATAAATGGGTTAAAAATCAGAGTACTGGCTAATTGTCCCTTGTTTTGCTCCCTCTGCGATCCCAAGTTCCCTAGCATTACTTCTTAGTATTCACATTTCTTCTCCTTGAGTCTGGTAAGTCTCTGTCCTCTCTGATTGTTCACTAGCAAAGCAATCCAAGTGTGGCATGGCACCCCTGATTAACTGTAGCCTCTTAGGGAAGAAAGTCACTTTAAACCACTGACAACCCCCATCATGCACAATGGCAAAGGCTGTAATGAAGCCCCTTTAAGTTTAGTCATTCTGATTTTTATTTTATTTTTATTTTTAAGCATTTTTAAATTTAATTATTGTTCAAGTACAGTTTTCTGTCTTTTACTATCATCCCAGCCTACCCCCCCAGTGATCCCCACCTCCCTCCCATTTCCATCCCCCTTAGTTGTTGTCCATGTGTGCTTTATACTAGTTCCTCTAAATCCCTCCCCCCTTTCCCCTGAAATTCCCTTCCCTCTCTCCTCTGGTCACTGTCCCCATTCTCTATTTCAATGTCTTTGTTTTTATTTTGCTTGCTTGTTTGTTTTGTTGTTTAGGTTCCTGTTAAAGGTGAGATCATATGGTATTTGTCTTTCACCACCTGGCTCATTTCACTCAGCATAATGCTTTCCAGTTCTATCCATGCTGTTGCAAAGGGTAGGAGCTCCTTCTTTCTTTCTGCTGCATAGAATTCCATTGTGTATATGTACCATAATTTTTTGATCCATTCATTTACTGACAGGCACCTAGGTTGCTTCCAACTGTTGGCTATTGTAAAATGTGCTGCTATGAACACTGGGGTGCATAGGTTCTTTTGGATTGGTGTTTCAGGGGTCTTAGGATATACTCCTAACAGTGGAATTGCTGGCTCAAAAGGCATATTCATTTTTAGTTTTCCTAGAAAATTCCATACTGTTTTCCATAATGGTTGTACTGTCTGCAATCACACCAACAGTGAACTGGGGCCCCCTTTTCCCCACAATCTCTCCAACATTTGTTGTTTGTTGCTTTGTTTATGATGGCCATTCTGACCAATGTAAAGTGGTGTCTCATTGTGGTTTTGATTTGCATCTCTCTGATAGCTAGTGATATTGAGCATCTTTTCATGTGTCTCTGCATCCTCTGTATGTCTTCCTTGGAGAAGTATCTGTTCAAGTCCTTTGCCCATTTTTTAAATTGGATTGTTTGTCTTCTTAGAGTGGAGTTGTGTGAGTTCTTTGTATATTTTGGAGAGTAAAACTTTGTCTGAGATATCATTGGCAACTATGTTTTCCCATACAGTTGGTTTTCTTGTTATCTTAATACTATTTTCTTTGGGCATGCAAAAGCTTTTTATTTTGATGAGATCTCATTTGTTTATTTTTTTTCTTTATGTCCCTTGGTCTAGGGGACATATCAGTAAAAATATTGCTGCATGAAATATCTGAGATTTCCCTGCCTATGTTCTCCTCTAGGATTTTAATGATGTCACAGCTTATATTTAAGTCTTTTATCCACCTTGAATTTCTTTTGGTGTATGGTGTAAGTTGGTGCTCAAGTTTCATTTTTTTTTTTGCATGTAGCTGTCCAGTTCTCCCAACACCATTTGTTGAAGAGGCTATCTTTGCTCCATTTTATATTACTGCCCCTTTTGTCAGATATTAATTGCCTGTAGAGACTTGGGTTTATTTCTGGGCTTTCTGTTCTGTTCCATTGGTCTATGTGGCTGTTTTTATGCCAGTACCAGACTGTTTTGATTACAGTGGCCTTGTAATACCGTTTGGTATCAGATATCGTGATCCCTCCTACTTTGTTCTTCTTTCTTAAAGTTGTAGCTGCTATTCAGGGTCATTTATAGTTCCATATAAATGTTTGAAGTGTTTGTTCTATGTCTGTGAAATATGCCATTGGTACTTTAATAGGTATTGTATTGAATCTGTACATTGCTTTGGGTAGTATGGACATTTTGATGATGTTAATTCTTCCAATCCATGAACATGGTATATATTTCCATTTATTTATGTCTTCCTTGATTTCTTTCTTCAGTGTTGTGTAGTTTTCTGCATAGAGGTCTTTTACTTCCTTGGTTAGGTTTATTACCAGATATTTTGTTTTTCTTTTTGCTATATCAAATGGGATTTTTTTAGATTTTATTTATTTACCTTTAGAGGGGAAAGGAAGGAGAGAAGGAGAGAAATATCAATGTATGGTTGCCTCTCATGAGTCCCCTCCTGGGAACTGGCTTGCAACCCAGGCATGTGTCCTGACTGGGAATCTAACTGTGATTGTGTGGTTCACAGGCCTGAGCTCAATCCACTGAGCTACATCAGCCAGGGCCGGGATTTTTTTTCTTGATTCCTGCTTCTGCTGTTTCATTGTTAGTATACAAAAATGCCTTTGATTTCTGGATATTGACTTTGTGTCTCACTGTTTTGCCCAATTTATTTATCAGGTTGAGCAGTTTGTGGGCAGAGCCTATAGGATTTTCCATGTACACTATCATGTCATCTGCAAACAATGCCAGTTTTGTTTCCTCCTTTCCTATTTGGATGCTTTTTATTTCCTTTTCTTGTATGATCACTGTGACTAAAACTTCCAATACTATATTAAATCCAAGTGCTGAAAGTGGATAACCTTGTCTTGTTCCTGATCTTACTGGAAAGGATTTTAGTTTTTGTCCATTGAGTATGTTGGCTGTAGGTCTCTTATATATGACCTTTATTATATTGAGGAATACTCCCTCTGTTCCCACTTTGCTGAATATTTTTATCATGAATAGGTGTTGTATCTTATCAAAAGCTTTTTCTGCATCTGTTGATATGATCATATAATTTTTGTATTTGCTTTTATTTACGTGATGCATTACATTTACTGATTTGTGAATATTGAACCATCCTTGCATCCCTGGGATGAATTCCACTTGGTCATGATGTCTGATCTTTTTAATGTATTGTTGAATGTGATTTGCCAATATTTTGTTGAGGATTTTAGTGTCTATGTTCATCAGTGATATTCGCCAGAACTTTCTTTCTTTGTGTTGTCTTTATCTGATTTTGGAATTAGGATGATGCTGGCTTCATAAAAAGAGTTTGAGACTCTTTTATCATTTTGAATTTTATGGAATAGTCTATGAAGAATAGGGGTTAGCTCTCCCTTAAATGCTTTGTAGAATTCTCCTGTCAAACCATCTGGTCCAGGGCTTTTGTGTGACGGGAGTTTTTTGATTACTACTTCAATTTCATCTGCTGTTATTGGTTTGTTCAGGCTTTCTGCTTCTTCTTCATTGAGTTTTGGAAGATTATATTTTTCTAGGAATTTGTCCATTTCACCTAGGTTTTCAAATTTCTTGGCATACAGTTCTTCATAGTAATTTCTTACAATCCCTTCTATTTCTGTGATGTCAGTTGTAATCTCTCCTCTTTCATTTCTGATTGTGTTTATTTGGGTCCTCTCTCTTCTTTTCTTCATGAGCCTACTTAAAAGCTTGTCAATTTTGTTTATCTTTTCAAAAAAACCCAGCTCCTGGATTCATTAATCCTTAGAATTGTGCTTTTAGTCTCTATGTCATTTAATTCTGCTCTGATCTTGGTTATTTCTTTCCTTCTACTTGCTCTGGGCTGTCTTTGTTGTTGTTCCTCAAGTTCTTGTAGGCATAGGGTTAGGTTGTTTGTTTGAAATGTTCCTATCTTTTTTAGGTAGGCCTGTATTGCTATGAACTTCCCTCTCAGGACTGCCTTCGCTATGTCCTGTAAGTTTTGGGTTGTTATGATTTCATTTTTATTTGTCTCCAAAAACTTTAAGATTTCTTCCCTAATTTCATTCTTGACCCATTCATTGTTTAATAGTATGCCATTCAGTCTCCATGATTTTGGGTGTTTGGGTTTTTTTCCTTTGTTGTGGGTTTCCAGTTTCAGTGTCTTGTGGTCCGAGAAAATGCTTGGTATGATTTCAGTTTTCTTGAATTAACTGAGGCTCATTTTGTGTCCTATCATGTGGTCTATCTTTGAAAATGTACCATGTGCATTTGAAAAGAATGTGTATTTAGCTTCTTTGGGATGAAGGCCTCTATATATATTAGTTAAGTCCATTTCATCAAGGGCATTGTTCAACGCCACAATTTCTTCATTGATATTTTGTTTGGAAGATCTTAACATCCCCTACTATAATTGTGTTGCTGTCAATATCTTTCTTGAAGAGGTGACAATTTGACAATCTAAGAGGCTTTTCTTAGAGAAAATCCTGTAAGATTTTCTTTATATATTTGGGTGCTCCTATGTTGGGTGCATATATATTTATCACGTCAATGTCGTCCTGGTGGATTCTTCCCTTGAGTATTATGAAGTGACCTTCTGGGTCTCTCTTTATGACCCTTTTTTTGAAGTTTATTTTGTCTGATATGGGTATTGCTACCTCGGCTTTTTTTTTTCTTGTCTGTTTACTTGGAAAATTTGTTTCCAGCCCTTCACTTTTAGTCTGTGTAGGTCTTTTGTCCTGAGCTGGGTCTCTTGGAGGCAGCATATGTGGGTCATGCTTTCTTATTTATTCAGCTATTCTGTGTCTTTTGATTGAAGTATTTAATCCATTTACATTTAATGTTATTATTGATAGGTACTTATTCATTGCCATTTTTGTACCTGTGTTCCTTGCTATCTCTCTCTTATTTTTCCTTTCCTTAAAGCAGTCCTTTTAGCATCTCTTGCAGAGGTGGTTTGGTGGAGGCATATTCTTTTAGACTTCTTTTGCCTTGGAAGGTCTTTATTTGGTCTCTATCTTGATTGAACGCCTTGCTGGGTAAAGTAGCCTTGGTTGCAAGCCTCTTGTTATCATTACTTGGAATATTTCTTGCCATTCTCTTCTTGCTTGGAGTGTTTCCATTGAGAAGTCAGTAGCTAACCTTATTGGAGCTCCCTTGTATGTTACTTCCTTTTTCTCCCTTGCTGTCTTTAAGATTCTCTCTTTATCTTAGAATTTTGCTATTTTAATGATGATGTGTCTTTAAGTGGGCTTCTTTGAGTTCCTCTTGATTGGGACTCTCTGTGATTCCTGAGTTTGTGTGACTTTATCAGTCATCAAATTAGAGAATTTTTCCCTCATTACTTTTTCAAATAGGTTTTATATCTGTTGCTCTTCTTCTTCTGTTATCCCTATTATTCAGATATTATTATGTTTCATATTGTCTTGCATTTCTCCTAATCCCTGTACATTCTTTCTGAGCCTCTTTTCCTTTTCTTTCTCTTTCTGAGAGATTCTTTCTACTTTGTCCTCCAACTTGCTGATCCAATCTTCTGCTTCATCGATCCTGCTTATGATTCCTACTACTGTGTTCTTCAGTTCAGAAATTCTATCTTCATTTCCTCTTGGCCTTTGCTGATAGTTTCTGTTTCCTTTTTTATGTTGATATAGTTTGCAGTGAGTTCATTGTAGCTCCCCTGTAGTTTCTGGTAGGTCATCCTGAGCTCTTTGAAGTTCCTAATAACCAGTGCTTTGAATTCAATATCTGATAGTTGACTTGCCTCTATTTCATCTAACATTCTTTCTGAGGCTTTCTCCTTTTCTTTCATTTGGGAATTGTTTCTTTGTCTTCCCATTGTTTATGGGACTCTTCTTGTTAGCCTCAGCTTCTTTAATTTATCTGTTTTGACTCCCTGGGTTTATGGTGTGAATTCCTGTGGTAAAAAAAAACTGTGAAATTCAGTGGTGCAGTCTCCTCTGGTTATCTTGGTGTTCTCTGCTTCCACCTACTTCTTTTTGTGTGTGTGTGTGTGATCCGTTGGAGGGGGAGGCAAAATGGTTTATGACAGTGGCAGAGTATTTTATGATATTTACAGTCACAGCCAGTAGAGAAGAGACAGAAGATCTTTAGGGTATATATAGTGTTAATCGTAATCTTCAACCCAACTTGCCACTTTTAAGAAAGGATGGACCAAAGATAAGTCTCTTTTTGGAGAGGGAAGGCTTGTGAGTTGGATCTAAAAAGCAGTGAGGTTGCAGGCAGTCAGATTTTGAGGTAAGGTGAGAATAAAGGATAGTAAATAAGTGTAGTGTGTCAGCAAATAGAGTTAATCATTACAGTAATAGAATCCAGGAAACTGTAAAGTGGGCTAATATCCGGGAGATGTGTTGTGAAGTATTTACAGTTATACAGAATAACTAGTATTTACAATAATATTAGAGCAACAATCATATGACAGACTCTACATGATCTGGATAACATAAATGGGGGTATAGAGCTTTGGGTAGTGTGCTAAATGAAAACAAGTGGCATGAAGTATAGAAATTTAGCAATACACTGTGGAGGAGAGAACAGGGTAAACCTGCCAAATGATACAATATAACCAGCCAAGGTAAAGAAGCCTATACAGAAAGAGGAGGAATACAAAGATACTATTAATATATAAAAGAAGCGAGAATAATGAAAAAATAATAATACAAAGTTGCAGCAGCTTGTGGCTTCTCTGCTATAGCAAAGTGAATTTGTCTCTCTGTCTCTACTGATGGGATTCCCCCTCTTTGGGTCCAACTCTGGTCTTTTCGCAGTTCCAAGTTGTTTGTGTCACTTGTGGGTAAAAGAAAAAAAAAAACAAAAAACAAAGAAAAGGCAGGAGAAGGGAGGAAAAAGCCATAAGTTTGAAAAGAAAGGAAGAAGGAATAAAACAGGAAAGAAGAAAGAAGAGGAAAAAAGTTTTGAAAGATAAAACAATAATAAAATTAAAAAGATACAAGATTACATTAAAAAGACACATACACACACATCTCTTGTTGGCTTCAAACTGGCCAAAACAGTTTTTCTGACTGCAGCAGGCTGAGGGGCAATTCCTGTGGTATTTCTGTGAGCACTCACCCAAGAGCTCTCCTGGGGGAGGAATAATGGTTGTTAATGCTGCTGTTCTGTTTACATTTACATTGGTGAAATATTATGTTATTTATGTTGTTAAATATCTTACCACATTTTTGCTTCAAAATTTTTTTTCTATTTTCCTCATCTGAAACCTAGATGCGTTTTATGGTCCTAAAAATACGGTAATGCTTGCTGATTAATTAAGTCAAAGCACTGCGTCAGTGCTGCCTGCCTTCAGTGAGCCTCCCAACGGGATTTTCCACAGAGCTGTGTGTGTATCTGGCCAATCTGCTCACCACTGATATTGAAAATTAATGCGGCATTCACAAGGGTGGCATGAAAACAGTACTGAAGACACAGAAGTTCTGCTGACAGCACCATGTGGCTGCTTCATTCTGAAATACAAAGAGTATGTTTCCCTGTGTGACCCAGTTTTACCCTGTAGAGTCAAAGCCCAGCCTGAACTCTTGGAGCCCACAGTGAAAAAGCAATATTGTTTCTGGGAAGAATGAAAAACTTAACCTCTTTGTAGTTTCATGTGTATGTGTGTACTCTTGAATTTCACAAATTCACAACAAAAAGGATCAGGATATTTCTGTAAAAACCAGAATTTTGTAGATGTTCTCATTCAGCTTTCTATTGTGGGACTTTTGTTTAACCTGGAAAACGTGGCCCAGCATAGTGGTTGAGTTTTCCTGATCCACACTGATTTGGGGGCCGGCTTAAAAGATAGGAGAAATTAGCTAGGAGTCTTTGGGCTTACATATATATTTTTTAAATTTACAAATATTTGCCCACCCTTCAAAAAATATCATATGGGGAAGAAGGAGCTGATAAAAACACCGAGAATGACAGTGAATTTTATGAAATTGTCACCAGTGTGCCTCATAAGTCAAGAATTCTTGCAGGGTGCCCTCACTGGTGTAGCTCAGTTGGCTGGGTGTCGTCCCACAAAGGAAAAGTTCACTGGTTTTGATTCCTTGTCTGGGCACATGCCAGGGTTGCAGGCCTGGTCGCCATTTGGGTAAGCAATGGATGTTTCTCTCTCACACTGATGTTTTTATCTCTTTCTCCATCACTTTCCCTCTCTCTAAAAATAAATAAATAAAACATTTTTCACAAGAAGAAGAAGAAGAATTCTTTCAGGGAGAAACAGACCAAAGGGGAAGACTTGGTGGGGAAGGAGAAGGGCCCCTCTGATGTCAGTGGCAGGTTCCCAGAAATGGCCCCAAGTGCTTTGTTGGCCACCAGTTCCCCTGGCCTTGTCCAGAAGGAGGGGGGCTGCCTTCCCCTCCTTCTGCGTATTCATCCAGTGGCCCCAGGAGATCTTCACACCAGCCCTGCCCCATCAGTCATCACTTTTTTTTTTATAATTGCTCGTTCATGCACTGACTCTGGGAGACTCAAAGACTCCTTGAAGGCAGAAATACCCTGCTTGGCATGTCTGCCTGGCACATAGTGGGCACTCAGGAAATATGCGTTGTTTCATATACGTTTTCCATTTCTGTATTAGTTGGGGTGAAAGTACTTCATATTCACCCAACATTTAATTTTAATGATAAACAGCCTGCTCTGTTGGTTTCTAATTCAAGGAGGGGTTCAGATGCCCAATGGCTACTAAGAATCATGTGGATGACACGGACAAGAAGAGGCTTTTTCACATCCTGTTACCACCAAGTTTACATGGGTGGCATCAGCCAGTTATCAACAGATAACTCCCACTGAGCAGCATGTTAAAATTTTAACAGTGTGTGGCAGGCTTGCCTAGGGCTCAGCCACATAGCCAGTGGCTTGGAGTTAATGGAATGATTGCAGGTGGTTGGAGTTAATGGAATGCTTTGCCAGACTCTCTAGCTAGAGAAGAATGAAAGCAGCATTCCCAGCACCTGTGAGTGGCCCCAGCATGGCAGCCATATCTCAGAATCATGAGCTTCACTGTAGCAGACATGCAGGGGCCTCCTGAGGGCTAGAGGAGGGGAGAGCTAGAGGTTTCACGGGCACACCTCATTGTCGACTCCTCTGTGACTGCAATGCACCACACTGGGGAGAACAGAGAAGTCAGAGGGCAAAGCACAGGTACGTGACCAAATAAAAGGGGCACCTAAGAAGACACAGCTGCTGGTCTTGGGCTTAGATGAGTGTTCTCCAAGGATCCATTTCCAGCTAAGCCTGTCACATAGTAAAGAGTAATATTAGAGGGGTGGCCTTCTTAGACTAGTGATTTCTGGATTGTATCACTAGGATGGTTTGGATAGTTGATTCTAAATTTTATTTTTGGCCCTTTGGAGTGAAAGCAGGAGCTCATGTGCTTGGCAACAGTTAGGAATTTTCCACTCACTCCTTGTGTAGGGAGGCACTTACCTAATGCAGGGCCAGCGGAGGAGGCCTGGCTCACAGTTCTGTCATCTCACCATGTCCTCAGCCTGGAACTGGCTTAGGTAAGGGGACAGAGGGGAACAGTGGCACAAGGTCCTTTCCAAGGGAGTCCTCAGGATAGCCTCACCCTGGGTGTTGAACAGAACCTAAGGGCCTAGCCAGGCAGCTGCTGGGATATGTTGACAACAGTGGATGGAGGACAGCTTTTCAAGGCAAGAAGAGGAGAGCCAAGGTCTCTTAAGCTCACTTCTTGCCTGAGGACCAGCATCCCTGCAGTCACTGCAGTTGATTCATTCCACGGCAGGGCTGCACTCGTCACTCTCATTTGGCCAACATTAAACATATTGCTGAAGAGAATTCTTAAATGAGAAAAGTTGATATTTCAAGAGCAAGCGCTTAAGGAAGGCCTGTGGCCAAACTGTACAGGCTGGCCTTCACGAGCAGAGCTCAGCTGTGCCAGACCCAAGCAGCAGCAAATTCACACGGAGGCCACTGGAGAGGGCTGGGGGGAGTGGATAGGGAGACAGCCACCCTACCAGAAGTTACAGCCCCAGGCAGGCTACCCTGGAAATCCTGACACACAACAGGCACATCAACACCATACACATCGTTCAGGTGGTGGGTGGGGTGTGAACAACCAGGGGAGTGCCAATTCATCAGGCCTTGATGATATTCATGCTAGATATTTGGTACACATTTTGGCCAATATTCCCTCTCAGAAATGTTTGCTTTGGGAGTACATTCTTCAGAATGACACAGACTTTATATTTTGGGGATCTGTAACTTGAAGAGAATTTGTATGGCACATGTTTCTTATTATTATAGTAGTAATAAAATCATAAGAAGGTAAATACTCAATAACAAAGATTATAGGTTCAGCATCACTTCAACTACTTTTATGCCATAGGAAGTATTGATTTGAACTCAACTTAGTTATTTAGCTACAAATAACATTCTTTGTACTAAATGATGCTTCAAGTGTGAGATTTCCTCTCATTTCTTCTATCAATACAGAATTCAACACAAAAAACTCTGAAGCCTTTCATTTTGTTGTTGGTCTTACTACTGAAATGTTTTATGTTACCTTGTGCTCACTATTCGTTAGGGAACTGGTCATGCATGTGTGGACAAAGGGTAAGTTTAAGAGGACAGTGGGCAAAATTTGTCCCTTGGAGCAGTGTGGCATGGACATTTTCATGGTCAAAAATCTTATAAAAGGGATAATAATTAACAAGGTATAATAATCCATAACAGGGCCTGCGAACCAGAGGATCGCGGTTCGATTCCCAGTCAGGGCACATGCCTGGGTTGCAGGCCAGTTCCCGGCAGGGGACACACGATACATTGTGTGTCCTTGGCAGAGGCAACCATACATTGATATTTCTCTCCCTCTCTCCTTCCCTTCCCCTCTAAAGATAAATAAATAAAATATTTAAAAAAAAAGGAAAAATAATCCAAAACAGTAATTAGTGCAAAGAATATAAACATGCAAGAAAAGTATTGAAGGATGATCTATACAAGAGCAATATGAATAATAGCACAGCCATGGGTATTATTACTATTATATTGCAAGGTTTGTGCTTTGAATGTAATTCAAATGAATGAGTCAGACTTGGCTTTGTAAGATTTTATATGCTTATATAATTAGAAAATTATCTCCTTAAGAGTTAGGCTTGCAAATATTTGCTTAATATGATTCATTAATTAAACATGTGCAAGTGCTTATGGAGCATACAACTGGGGGACTCTCGGTGTTTGTTTTGTTTTTTCAGAGTGAAAGTGCCCTTGTGAAAGGAAAGGAGCTGTCAATCGAACTTGCAAACATCAGGGATGAAGTTGGTAAGTAGGGCCTTGAAAATGAGGAACGGACAGAATGTCTTCTCCTGATACCTGTGAATGTGTAACAAAAGCAATTAAGTCTCATGTAATAAGCCAGAGCAAACCTGCCCAGACAAATGAAATGTCTTACCCAGCACAGCAGGGGGCTATTGCAGCCTTGCAGGGAGCCATACTTTTTGTGTCCCTGTGGTCATAAAGACAGCTTCATAACAGTTCACAGTGGAGCTAATCAAGCCCTGACTCTGCTACTCACAGATGGCAGCCCATCCATCATCTGTGTTTGTGCTGTGACAAGCAGCGGATTGTTTAGGCTTCCCCTGGGCAGGCAAAGCTCCAAGAGAAGCAGCTCAGCTTTGGTGGACTACAGGAGGTGCTCTCTGAAGCATGCAAATGTTCCATGTTGGAACATTAGGCTGCCTGCTACTTCTGTGTTGTACCGTGCCACGATATACTCTATGACATAGCATAAGGTCAACAGCACAAGCTGGGTGATTAAAATGCAGAGATCCATGTTGAAACTCCCAGTCTTCTGCTGATTGGATGGTGCTGTTCAGTCTGAACCCGAAGAGATTGCACAGATGACAGGATGGTTCCCAGACCCTGGGGCTTTCACTTAAAGTCAGAGATCAGACCAAGTATTTGCTATCTTCCCTTTCTTCATCCTATTTCTCTCTTGAAGACCTGTTTGTTATTCTCTCTCCCCAAGAAGCAGTTAGCAAAGGTGAAATGCCCATAGTCTATTCCTCTTGGCCTGCTCACTCTTCTCTTTCCAGTGAGCATTGGTTCTGCATCCAATGTGGTCCTGGTCACGGCCTCCTCTGTGCAGGTGTTGTTCCCTCCAGGAGCAGAGGAACTGGGACAGTCCCAGCGACCCTAGCACCTTTGCCTCCAGGCTAGCCATGCATGTGGGATTGAGTGTGAAGGCCAGACATTTCTGGGGAACCTGCCCCTGAGGATGTGCAGTGGACAGGGTAGTGATGACCAAACATAGCGTCCCCACCCCTTTTTTCTTAACCTTAAACATTTTTTCTTCATTGTTATTTTTGTGACTTCTTTTGTCATTGAGAGGGGTCAGCAGTGGCTGCTTCTTCCCTCTAAGGAGAGCAGAGCCCCTGTGGGAAAGCAGGAAATAACAGCTCTCCTTCCCAGCTTCTGCTGCAGGGCAACTCCACCTGGGCTGCACCAGTTGGGGAGCCCCAGGGATGAGCCCTCACAGGTTTTCTGAGCAAGGTCTGCCAGCAACAGCCAAGGCAGAGCTTGTGCAGGAAGCTCCTAGGAGCCAAGGTCCACAGGTGTGTGCTTTTCCCTGAAGTGGAGGAATGCTTAGGTGGTTCTGAGAATGGACTTTGCAGGTATGTGACCCACCTACCTGGTCAAGCAGGGGAGGTTGGCTAACCTCTCTGTTCCTTGTTCCCCTTTGTAAAGAGCAAAGTCAGAAAGAAGAGACTGGTGATGAAGCAGTCTGTGAAGGTGACTCTCATAACTATTAGGTTCGTAGCACTTTCCATCTGGAAACAGAAAGGAAATTTTCCACCTTAGGATGAATCCTTCCCCACAGAGATGTCTGCACCCCTGTGGCCAAGCTATGGATTTGGGAGTGTTACCCTGACCTATCTGGGCAAGGTAGGCTGAATCCAGGACAGCTTCCTCTGTCCTTTCCAGAAGGTTCTAAATGTATCAGGAGCCTCACAAAGATTACATTGAGGTTGGGGTTGTTTTTTTTTTGTATTTAAGTCTTATTTCATTTCTGCATTAGTGCTAAGAATAGAAGCAGAAATTGCCTGCTAAATGAAAAAGCCACAGGGTGGTGGGGGGAAGGTGAATGGCCTTGGCAGTCCCACAGCCCTGGCCACTCAGCCCTACATCAAGCACTAGCAGACACTGCAGCAGTGAGCACCTGAGCCTCTGTAGAGACTGCATTTGTGATGGAAGAAAGACAGGGGAGTGTGGACTCAATATTAACTGAAAATCTGTAAATTCCAGTGTCTTTACCTGCATAGCATTGCCCTGACAGGAAACAGAATTAAGCTTACAAATCTGACTTACAAATGATTGTAGATAAAGAGAGATGGTCAAGCGAAATAGAAACTAGGAACTTACAAAGATTGTGAATTCAGACATGGGAGAAGGGAAGAAACTGCAAAATGTAGGTTGTAGCCTGCAAAAGGGCAGACCTCTGGATGGGGGCTAAACTGCAGCCCCATGGTGCCCCATTCTGCACTGGCTGGCATGGGGCTGCTACTGCCCAGACACAGGACTTTTTTTCTGTTTGCCTAAAGGTACCAGGTGGGCCAGCTGTTACCCAGTGCTATGTACCATTCATTGATGGTGTCTAAGACTCAACTCATGTCCTCAAGCATACAACCAAAGGCTCCACAGAGGAGCAGCTGTCTGAGATGGGCCTTGTAGGATGACTGAGATCTGGGTAGACACATGTAGGAAGGGAAAGAATGAAATTATTGAGCACCTACTGAGGCCTGCCACCCCAGTGAATAGGCCCTGGACCAATGGGTGCCATGATCATTCTTCAGACATTACTCATTCTGCACATTTACAGAAAGAAAAATGATTTAGTTCCCCATTCCTCTTTCTGTGTATCAAAAAAGCTTTCCATGCCTGGCATTTAATAGTTACAAAACATTCGATCATGCTAATTAACTAGAATAAGCCACTCTTCCCCTTTGAGTATTTGGGTTTTTACCATTTTTTTGCTATTATGCAACAACAAATGTACTATTTGCAAATTACTTTTTTCTCTTGTATTATTTTCCTGGAATATATTCCCATATATTGATACGGAACAATACTTTTGACAGCATTTGACATTTGTTCTGAACTCTTCTGTATGAGAAATGTTGTTAGTATTGAATATTTATTCTGTAAATTGAGGTAAAAGATTATAGTGGATCTAATCTCATTGTATCTAGTGTTGCCATATAAAGAAGAAATTAAATCAATCTCTCTCACTCTCAAGCCTCCCCCCTCCCCCACCACCCCCCACACACATCTGAGAAGAGACAGGTAATATCCAAACATGTACCAGGGAGCAGTTCAGATGGAGCTTTTTGTGGTCCAAGAGTAGGATCCTTGTGGAGTGGCTGAAAGTCGCTGTCAGTTGTGTTATGTTGTATTACCTATATCTCTGGTCATCCTCTTGAAAGTGTCTCATCCTCAAGTCACCCTCCCAGGGCGATGGCTTTTGCCTTGTCTTTGGAGTTGGCGTTCACTGAGTTCTCACTTGGAAAAGCCTTCCCAGCAACAGTGTATGAGGTGGTAAAAGGGCACATGGATCTCCAGGAAACCAGGATCCAGTACCACATCCAGGAAGGGGGGGGGGGCAAAATTGCTAGTAATAGGTTTATATTTGATTTTTTTCACATTTTAGAATTTCTTAGAGACTATAATTCTTAAAATGCAAGCCTTGGTCTTTGGATAAACTGTCATTCTCCAAATTTGTAAGTCAGATGTTGAATAAGTTGAAGAGTCACTCTCACATGTGTAAATGCTGAAATAAATTGATAAGAGTTTGTCCTAGGAGCAGAGTTCCTTTTGAGACCTTAGGCTTCAAGTTGTTACTGTATTTTTCAGACTATAAGATGAGCCCCCACAAATTTTGGAGGAATAATGGTTGTTAACATTGCTGTTGAGTTCTGTTTACATTTACATTGGTGAAATATTATGTTATTTATGTTTTAAATATTTTACCACACTCTTTGCTTCCAATTTTTTTCCCCTTTTATCCTCCTCTAAAACCTAGGTGCATCTTATGGTCTGAAAAATACAGTACCTGACATCAGGTGGATGTTTATGATCCTCTCTCGAGCAAAGCTACCGTCTTAGAAAACCCAAGCCATTAAAAAATGCACATTAGATGGAGTCCACCAAACAGAAAAATACATGCAGTACATAGCTAGGTTCAGAGGGAGCCTCTGGCTTCTATTCCTGGTGGGCCCTGCTGCTCTCCTGGCCAGATGGCAGTCCCACTGAGATGTACGTGCACACGGGAGTTGAAACCACACTAACCCTACTGCCAGCCTCTGGGCTGCCCACAGCCGTGACTTCCTGAGTGTGGTGTGAAACGGCCACTCATGTTAGAGGTTCTCAGTCACCCCAGCTGTACGCCTCTGGTCTTATTTACCTGCCACTGCTCCCCAGGCCCCAATGATGATGGGTAAACAGGAGGCTTCCATTATCTTCTCTTAGCCCCCTTCCTCTCTCAAACTTGTTACAACATGTGCTCTGCCTATTCCCACCCCAAGCCACATCCATTGAGTTTTTATTTTTCTTCCAGCTTCAGACTTAAGATGGCCTTGAATTTTCATCTTTACTAAATACTTTAAAGATGCTTAGTATAAATATAGTTTTAAAACATAAAGCAATATTAAACAAAGCAACCATTCTGGCAGAGTGTCTCGGGTATTATACAGAAAACTAAAAGGTTAAATCCACATTTTGATTAAAGTCGGCCTATTGAAACAGAGCAAAACAAACAAACAAACAAACAAAAACCTGAATGTTCTATAATATAGCAAAGAGATATTAAAGAATTCGGATAGCTTTGACATGAAGGCATGATAGGAATCTATGTTGGTGTCAATATACCACAAATTGTTGTATATTTGTTTTTAAGTTACTAACTAGAATGAATTTTTCAGTTTATTCTCATCTGTAACTAGCAACCCACATATACATACAAGAGCCACTGTGAGGGCATTTGTGAGATGATTTTATCTGTCAGGGTTATACATGACATTTGTCTTCCAACTTTATCATCATAACCCTGTATATTTACATCACACTTAGTAGTTACCAAGCTCTGTCCTAAACATTTTATTTATTCATTCCAACAACTCACTGAAGTAGGTGTTGGTGTCCTTGTTTTATTGGAAATTGAGGCTCAGACAGATTAAATGCCTTCCCCAAGCTCACAGCTGGTATGGGACAGAGGCAGATTTCAACCAAGGTCTCCATCTTCCACACAGAGTGTGGAAGATTTCCATGGCACGTCAGCCCCACCACCAAATTATTTTTTTCATTTTTAATTAAGTAAATTGGAAAACCTGGTAAACAAAATAAAATAGCCCTTTCCCCAAATTCTATATGATTTTGACGCAGAACCATAAAAGGTGCTGGTATGAATCTGGCCAAACATGTGGTAGAGAGTGATTCTGTAACACAGTATGATGTTCATTGAGCCTAGACTAACCCATTAGGGTTGGGTTCAGGGACGAAATACAAATTCCCCAAAGAGTAGTAGCTAATCAGGGTAGCTTTTTACTTCTCTCTTATATGCAAGTCAGGAGGAACACCCTGGGGGGTGGGGCATGGTTCTGCTCTGCAGAGCCCACAGGGGCCCAAGCTTCTTATAGCTCGCTGTCCTATGCTCAAGACTGAGGTCCGTTTTTGCCCCTCATGGTCCAGGGTGGCGGTGGTGCCACAGACATCATCTCCACATTCTGGGAAGTGGGGTGTAGGAGGGAATGAGCAAAGAAACAGCAGGTCAGCTCTCTTTGGAGGAAGGTTTCTAGGAACTATACTTCAGCTTAGATCTCATTGGCCAGAACTAAGTCACAAGGCAAATTTCATCAAAAGGGAGACTAGGAAATGTGCTTTAATACCTTGCCCAGATATTATTTTACTACTATGGAAGAAAGGGAGAGTGAAAATGAGGGGCTACTAGCAACCTGCACTGTGGGGCTGGAACTGCCCTGTCAGTAGGTTGGGGAGAAAAGTTCTGTAACACTAAGTGACCGAGAGCAAAGGGTCTACAGAGTACTTGGCAGAATAGAGGGGGCGCAGTCCGTGCGGATTCCCTTAAATTTCAAATTAGATTCTTCTATCTTCCTTTATCTCTTAGCTTTAAAAAAGCTGAGTCAAAATGCAAAAACTAAGACAATAACACAGAAAAAATAACTAAGCTTGGGATCATAAAAATAATGAGCATTTTCTGATTTATAAAAATATCTTTTCTAAGCACACCAGTTAAAGCCACTTCAAATATAAAGACAGACAACTTTACAGTTAAGGGATAGAAAAAAGATATACTGTGCTAACACCAATCAAAAGAATAGTTGGAGGATCTCTGTTAACATCCACAAAGTAAACTTCACACCTGTAATATTACTAAGGATGAGGATGGCCATTACATAATCATAAAGGAATCAGTTTACTGAAAAGACATAACAATACTAAATGTGCATAATAATAGAGTTTCAAATCACATGAAGCAAAAAGCTGATAGAACTAAAATGAGAAACAGACAAACCCACAATTACCACTGGAGACGTTAGCATTCCTCTCTCAGTATTGATAGAACATGCAGTCAGAAAGTCAAGAGGGAGATAAAAGACCTAAATGGTACCCTGGCTACTGTGGCTCAATTGGTTGGAGCTTCGTCTGGTAACTGAAAGGTGGTGGGTTTGATTACTGGTCAGGGAACATACTTAGGTTGGAGGTTTGATTCCTGGTGTGGGTATGTACCATTCCTGATCTGGGCCCATGTTGGAGGCAACTGATCGATATTTTTCTCTCTCCCTTCCTCTTTCTCCTAAAAGCAATGAGTGACAATTAAACAAAAATACCTGAACAGCCCTGGCTGTAGCTAAGTGGGTTGAGTGCAGGCATGCAAGCCAAAGGGTCACTGGTTCAATTCCCAGTCAGGGCACATGCCTCAGGTGCAGGACAGGTCCCTGGTGGAGGGCTGCATGAGACATAACCACACACTGATGTTTCTCTCCCTCTCTTTCTCCTTCCCTTCCCCTCACTGTAAAAATAAATAAATAAAATATTTCAAAATAAATAAAAAACACCTGAACAGTTTTATCAATCAACTTGACCTAGTTGACATTAGGAACACTCCATCCAAAAGCTAATCCCTTTCAAAAGTACACAGAACATTAGGCAACATAGACCACAGTTTAAGCCATGCAACAAACCTCAGATAATGTAAAAGAATTAAAATCATACAAAATGTTTTGGACTGTAATTATATTATAAATCAATAATATGAGAATACCTGGAAGACTCCAAACATTTGGAAATTAAACATATTTTTAAATAACATGTGGGTCAAAGAGGAAGCACCAAGGAAAGCAGAAAATATGTTGACTTGAGTGAAAATAAAACCATAACATATCAAAATCTGTGGAATACAAAATTCTCTCTGATCAGCAGAGTTGAATCTTCCCATTCAGTTGTGCAACAACTTGCTGGTGGGGGCAGCAACCCGATAGGCACTGTCCTGCCCTAGCCTCTTGTGTGGGGCAGCAGGAAGTGTTGATTAGAGAAGATACAATCTTGTAGATTTAGTGTGCTATCAGAATTTGAGTGTGGCAATATAGCTTCAAACATAATGCTTTTTTTGCAGGACTGACCACTCAGCACAGCTAGGTCTGGGAATTGCCTGCCCCTCCTTTGGGGAAATATTTGCTCTGAGCTGGGAAAAATTCACAACAGGGGTATCACCAGCCATGATTAGATTTATTTCAATGAATGTGATGTTCTGAAGTCCTTTTAGTCTCTGCCTCAAACAGGTGCTTAACGACAAAACAATAACATGCACAATAACAACAAAACTGCTAACATTCTTAAGCATACCAGAGACTGAGTTGGTTGCCATGGAAAATACATTACCAGCTACAAGTCTCCAAAACTGCTACTCTCTTTGAGACAATGATGTATTCCACTTGGTGGCAACACATTTTTTTTTTGATATTTATAAAATTCTTTGATGTCTATACACATAGCACATTTTAGTTATTTTATGTGGAAATATCTGTTTTGTAATCCTCTAAAATATTCCTTCTTTCCTTTGTGAATAAGATGATTCTGCTTTCAGATAGATCTTAATGTTGGTGTTTTAAGTCTGTGGGTTTAATTCTTAACTAGCATGAATTGACTGATTAGAATAACTCAGGATACCAAGGGCTGCTCCTAACTTACCCTGAGAACAAGCAGCTTATTGAAATTTTGAGTCAGCTGTCTCCATTAGATTTATGGTAACTTCATAAACCTAATGTTTACAGTGGCATACAGTTTAGAAGGCCCTTTCACATATTATTTCACTTGATCTTGACAATAACCCTAGGAGAAAGGTAAGCTAGATAATACCACCACCATTTGAATGCTGAATAAATCATGTTTTTAGAGAGTGAGAGCAAAACAGACGTCATATAACTGTGAGGAATAACAGAGCTGGGTCCTTATCTCATTCTACTGTTACCACATGCTGCCTTTGTGCTGTAAGATCTCAACTGGTATCTCGGGGAGATAATAAAAAGCAAGAGGAAGACATGACATGCTATATACATCTAGCTTGAAATTTGCTGAAGAGCATCTTGCAAAATATGTACTTTCGGGTGAAAATCAGAGACAAATTATGCAGATGCAGATATAGTCACCTCCCCTTGTGAGTTTCTCATGTACACAGATCTCCTTTTTATTTTTCTTTGCATCTTGAGCCCAGCCCAGGGCTGAGCCCATGGAATGTGAAGCATTTACTGCTCCATTTTATAAACTTGATTGAACCCAGGAGACATTCCCGTTAGTGTGCCCGGAGTAATAGAGGGGTGCGACACATTCTCTGACCTCAGGGAACGCCTGTGTGTTGGAGAGATGGACACATAACCAGGTAGTTTCAATCCAGCATACTTAGTAAGGTGCTAGAGGGTTCAGAGTACAGAGGTGGGTTCACAACCCAGTCAGGGCTAACATTTGTTTTTTCTTCTCTAGTGCCATTGTGCATTCCTCATTCAGATAGCCAGAGATAGCACCAGGGTCACACGTAGGTATTCACCGGTACTAAGAGTCTGTTTGCTTGATTTGGCAGTTTATTTAAACAGTATAGTATATAAATGGCAATATATGCTTTTGGAATATGCAGGCCATTTTTGGACCAAAATTACAGCTTTTCAGCCAAATGTCAAGTCTTTAGGAAGTTAATTCTGACAAAGATGATAATTAGACCCATTGAACACTGCAAGTAACGTTGCGAACACTTCCTAGGTTTCAACAATCTGGTCCTTAGTGCACTGTTTTCTTTTATAAAGTATCTGATGATGAAGAATGTGATCAGAGTTCAGCTGATCAGATAATGGTTCCAGAGGGAGAGAGGAGGCTGGCAGCCAAGTGTGGGCGTGGACCTTGGTGGCCTCACTGGGGCCCAGCCTCTTCTGTCTTCCTCATTAGTACACTGAGAACAGTTCTGTCTGGGAAACGTCTTTTAACCGCGTCTGCTGGAGCCTGATCTAGAAAAGGAAAGACCGATGATTAATTTAGAATGAGAAATGTATCTCCTTATAGGCAGATCTACCGAGAAAGCTAAAATTGTAATCAGAAGACTACTAGTGGCCCTCAATGAATCACGGGCTGTAGATATTAATGGCATTTTCCAGAGACGGCGCTGGGCAGCCACCTGCATAGTTCTTGTTCCCTGAGGACCTTTGTTCTTCATCAGGGGTTCCCGTGGAAGGGGTGGAAGCCTGCTGGAGTCACCTGCGAGCTTTTACCAACTACCCCTGCCCAGACTCTGCTTCCGGTCATGACAGAGTAACTAATACTGGACTTAACATTACATTCTACACGACTATAAAACAGACAAAGTAGACGGGGCAGCTGTTTTCAATCACTGGGCAATGAACAATGCAAGCCTGTCGTTCTTAACAAAAAGGAAACACACTGAGTCCCACATTAGCCCCAGCTCTCTGCCTGGGGCCACTCCTCAGGCCATAGCCCAGAGAAGTGCTCTAGAAAATGACCACCATCTCATTGATCTGAAGAAGCAGATACCAGAGTTCAAGGTGATTAAAGTACCTGGGAGCTGTGAGGCCAGCCACTGAAGAGGAAGGAGTAAGCTGAGCAGAGCAGGGCCCCAGTAGCAGGTTCCCCCATGTTCTTAGATGAAGGGCAGGCTGTGGGTGCACAGAGAGACCTGGCAGAGGGTGGCCGCTGCAGGACTGTGAGCTGATTGGAACTGTCAGAGGTTGTGCAGTGATAGGGGATGAAATTCCAGCCCAGCCGACATGAAGAGATCTCCCCGAGCACCTTGCACAATCAGTCATGGCCTGATAAAGGCCAGGGATAACAAGAAATAATAAGGGTCCCTCCAGGACTAGAGAAAAACTAGAGTTCACAGACCCTAGTGAAGAATAAAACCACATCTGACAGAATCAAAGCAGCTGAGTAATTTGCTTGCCTGCCAACAAATCCAACACCTGTTAAAGAAAACCATTGCAATACAAGCTCCCTGTAATATATCACCCACAATGTTAAATGTGATTTAAAAATTAAAAAATTAGACATACAGAGAAGCAGGACCTATTATCAAGGAAAAAAAGAAGTCAATTGAAATGGGTATTGAGATAACCCAGATGTTGCAACTAGCGGATGAGATATTTAAAAAACTGTTACAAACATGTTCAGCCACTTCTAGAAAAAGAGGAGCATAATGAGTAAACAAGTAGAGAAGTGCAACATGGAAATTAAAACTTTAAAAAAGAACCAAATGGAAATGTTAGAACCTAAAAGCAGAACCTCTGAAACGAAAAATCACTGCATGGGCTTTGCAGCAGATTGGAGACAGCAGAGGAGAAAGTTGGTGAACTGAAGACATCAACAGACATCTAATCAAAAGAACAGAGAGGGCAAAAGATTATTTTAAAAATGAGCAGAGCATCAGTGACCCATAAGACACTATATTAGGCAGTCTAATGGAGGCATAATTGGATTGACAAAAGAAGTGAGATTGGGGAGAAAAAATATTGGAAAAAAATGATGACCAAAACATTGTAGATTTGGCTTTAACAGAGCAACCTGCAGACCCAGGAAACTCAGTGAACTCCAAACAGGATGAATACAAATAGACAAATCACTCCTGAGCACATCACAGTCAAACTGCTGGGAAGTGAAAAAAAGATGAAATATTAAAAACAAATAGATAAAGACACACATCACACAGAGGGGATGAGGATGTGAATGATAGCTGATACCATCAGGAACAGACCAGAGGCAGTGGGATGGTGTTTTTAGGGTGTTATAAAAGGGGGAAACTGTCAGCCCAGAACTCTATATCCAAGGAAAATATCCTTTAAAAATGTGAAATTTAGATCTATAGGAAAGAATTAAGATGATCAAAATGGCAAATATGTAGGAAAATAATATAAAAGACTATTCTGTTTAAAAAAATTATTTTTAAACCTTCAGCTTGCTGATCTTTGGCTATCAATACATCCATACATCCAAACAAAATATTGAATATTTACATCACTTCAGAAAGTTCCCTCAGACCTCTTTCCAGAGCCTACCTCTAAAGTGACCACTTTCTTATTTCCTGTACCGTAGGCTAGTTGTGCCTATTTTTTTGAGTTCATATAAATGGGATTAGACAGTGTGGAATGTTCTGTCTCTAGATGCTTTTGTTCTACATGAGAGATTCATCCTCGTTGCTGAGTATATCAGTAATTTGTTCCTTTATTTGTTTTTGAGTAGTGTTATATTTGCATAAATATGCCAAAATGAATTTGTCTGCTGATGGACATTTGAGCTGTCTCCATTATTTTGGTGTTACAAAAATTATTATTCTTGCACAAGTATTTTTTTTTGGACAGAGGTGTTTTCATTTCTCCCAGATAAACTCCTACATGAGAAATTACTGAGTCACAGAACAGATGTGAATTAACATGAGGAGACACTGCCAAACAGTTGTTGAAATGATTGTACCATTTGACATTGTCCCCAACAATGTTGAGAGTTTCAATTCCTCCATATTCTTGCCAACATTTGGTATTGTTGTAGTATTTTGTTGTTGTTTTAGCCATCCTTGTAGGTGTGAGGAGTATCTCATTATGGCTTTAATTTGCATTTCTGTGATTACTGGTGATGCCAAGCACTTTTTATGTGCTAACCATCTCTTTGGACGTCTTCTTTTGTGAAGTGTCTTTTTGTCCATTTTTTATTATGATGTTTTTCTTTTGACTGAATGGCAACTGCCTCTTCACCTGAGCACACTGGGGGCAAACTCTCTCAAGTTTGCCACAGTCCCCTGGCCTACCACCCACGTGTGCTTGTGATCTTCCCTTCAAATCCCAGCACCTAAAGGCAGACTTGGGATGGCCTGAGTCTACGGTTATGAGCAGGAAAATTGAAAGCACATCTATTGCTAAAATATACAAATTTTCAAGAGTGTTATTCTTAAGAGAATTTTGAACATTCTTTTCTGCATAAATAAAATGTTCCAGGGATGTTGTTATTCAGGTCTAAGAAAGCTATAATCCATGAATTCAAAGATTATAATCAGTTCAGAAAACAGGTATGTTAGTAAATAATTGTAACATAAAAATGAAGCATCTCTCTCCTTCAAGTATTTATCCTAGATGCTGCTCTAGGCTTTTTTCCTCTTGTTTTTCATGATCTCTATTGCCTACCACTCATCTGTAACCACTGCCTATGCCACTCCACCCATATCCGTGACCCTTGCCCCAGTCTCTCTTGGGGTAACTTTGTGGTAAACCATAGGCAGTACAACTCTTCATGGTCTAACCATTTTTTCTCCGCCCACCCCACACCCCCCACCTCAGAGCAAAACAAAACAAAACTAAATCTGTTTCTTCTATATACCTAAATTAGCCCAAGTACAAGTTAAGCTGCTATAACAAAGAGGTCCTCGATGTATGGAGTTTATATGGGGGGGCCAAAAAATCAGGAATTATCTTCTGGAGGGCAGGCCCCATGCAGTACAGGCTTCCCCACTAGGTGAGTGTTCTAGGAACCCATCTGTATCAGTGCTATGACTGACGTTGTTGTGAGGGGCTGTGTTCAGCCTCTGTGTTTTTTTTTTGAAGACTCAGTGTATTTGCCCATTTCATGATGGGTCATTTACAAGTGCACCTGCCCACACTGCACTGAACATTCAGCAATTTTTGTTTGTTTGTTTGTTCGTTTGTTTTACCAAAACAGCATGACCCCTGTGTCCTACCATCCCTATTCACTAGGTCTCACTCCAAGTTCCTTTTTTTGTTTTCCTGGATGAAAAAATCATCAAATGGAAACATTTTACTGGTGTGGAAGAGGTGAAAGAAAAAATAGCAGAAGCACTAAAAGGCATCTAAGTTGGCAAGTTCAGAAAGTGTTTTGAGCAGTCAAAAAAATGTCTCAATAGATGTATTGCATCAAATGGAGAGGACTTTGAAGGTGACTCAAGTTTAAACATGTAAAAAATACATGATTGTTTATAAATAAATTCCATTTTGGGGGGCTTTCCTTATATAAATATGGAATAAATTACATAGAGGGACATTTTTCTTTCATGTAATGGTCCAAAAATGAGAGGCCCAGAGTTTGCCATGTGCCTCTGCTCCACTATTCCCAAAGCCTTTGTGGTCAAGGCCGGTGCAGGCAAGAACACATTTCCATCTGAGGGAACGAGAAGGAGAGAAACTAGAGGGCATGCAGCTTCCTTATAGAATATGACCCAGATGTTTCCATGTCACTTCTTCACATCCCTTTGACCCAAGCAGAGTCACAGGCCTTAGGGAGCAACTAGGGAGGCCAGAAGATGGAGTCTCCAGGGGGCAGCCATGTGGGTTAAAACTCAATGAATGGTCAGTAAAAGACAGAAAAGGACACAACGGGCTAAACCACAATCTCCAGCTCAGTTATTGAGACCACAGTCCACAGAGTAAACAGATCCAGAAGGCAGGGGTCCTCATCGACTCGACCTCTCCCTCTTCTTCATATTTGATGTCCAGCGAGTCACCAGGTCCTGTTGACAAATATCATATGATCTCACCTTTAACAGGAACCTAAATAACAAAACAAACAAGCAAGCAAAATATAACCAAAGACACTGAAATAGAGAACAGGTTGACAGTGTCCAGAGGGGAGAGGGAAGGGAATTACAGAGGAAAAGGGGAAGGATTTATAGGAACTAGTATAAAGGACATGTGGACAAAAACTAAGGGGGGTGGAAATGGGAGAGAGGTGGGGAGCACTGGGGGGGTGGGCTGGGATGGGAGTAAGAGACAGAAAACTGTACTTGAACAATAATTAAATAAATTTAAAAATAAGAATTTGGGAGTCCATCCTAATTCTCTTCTCTCCTCCTCATTTATGTAGTGACTTAGCCTCTCGTTTTGCCAAAACCTCTCTCACTAGCCCCCTTACCTCCCTGCTTGCCCATAGGTCCGACCTCTGCCATTTCCATGATTAAAATCCATCAGTTACCAGAAACATGTCTGCCTGTGACAAGAAGAGCAGTTGCCCCTAGCTAGGGGGTCTAGGGTGGGAGGGGAAATCACTGTTTACCACCTTACTTTCCATGTTGCTTGAATTTTTTTGACACATGCAAAAAAAATAAAAATTAAAACACTATGATAAAGATCCTCCAGTGGCTTTATACCATTCACAGGATAAGTAGAATTCAAACATTTTTAGCATGGCATAGTAGGACTACTGTGTGCCCTCCCATACACTCCCCTGCCACGCCCCTTCCACGTCCTCCACAGAAGTTCTGCCCACTTCACTGACTGCTCCTGAACTGGCCTCTCCCTGCCCCCACCCTGCCAACCTCCGCGAGCTTCCTGGAAAACTAAAGTCTGTCCTCACCTCCTTGGCACCCTGGCAGGGTTATTCCTCTTTGGAGGAACTCCTGCTTCAGTGCTTCTCCGCTTCCATACCTGCAGTGCCATAGTAGTTGTCACATTACCGTCACTTTGCATTTATCCATCTGATTCTCCCTTTCTGCCACTAGACCAAGGCCCCTAGGGGGCTGGGCTGTGCTTAGCAATCAGGGTCAGTTTTCTGAATACCTTGTGCAAGAGATTGTATCCAGGGACTTAAGGCCACATGGGAATAATTACTGGGGGAGACAGAGTTTACAAGTAAAACTCTTAAAAATGTTTTTGTACTTATTAAAATATAATAATGCAGCAAACTAAATAAAAATAACATTATGCTATTTTGCATATTTAAATTCATTTTTTTCCCTATCCCTTACCCACTGGAGGCACTCCAGACTGTCCTTCCCGGGCTTTTCACCAGGTACTTGAGGTCTACACATGTATCATTCCAAATCAAGGTGCCATTTACCGCATGCCTGCGAGATGGCATCTAGGAGTGTACGTATGTGTTTATAATTCTCCCAATAACACTACAGGTTAGCTTGTATTGTGCCTATTTCACAGGAATGTGGAGGTTCTGAAAAAGTCATTGACTCACCAGGGTTATGAGCTGTCCAGCAGGGGTTCGAACACAGGTCCCAGAACTCTGGCAACTTTCCCTGTAAGCCCTCTGCCTCCATGCCTGCTCAGAGACAGTGCTTTTGTTTTAATGTCTGCCTCTCCATCCAAAAGGCAATGGTTCCCTGTGTTCTGACTGGACCTGTTGGTGACCCTTTCCTCCCGAGACAGCCCTGCCTCTCAGCCAACTGCTCCTCATTCTGGTTTCTCAGCTCCCTGCACCCAACAGGCTCAGCATTTAGGTTTGAATTTACTTCTCTTCAGTTTATTCTTCCCATCAAAACTGCAGTGCAAATGCCTCTATTCCTGCTCTGCCACCTGCTTTATTTCCCTTTTCTATACCCAAGCCCTGTTTCTTCTTCCTCAGTTAGCCCAGCAGGGGGAGCTCACGAGCGGACTCCTCCTCTCCAGGTAATGATGTGGAGTCACAAAGGACTTGGGCAGGAGAGAACGAACGGCTGTGAGCAGTGCCAGTCTCCTTACTGCCTGGATGCACGATGGCAGGGGGCAGGGGGATATGACTCCAATGAAACGGTGAAGAGGATGGGAAGTCCTGCATAGGAACCCTGAAGGAAATGCAGTGTCCTGGGACTCGACCTCTCCAGAAAGGCACATCCTCAGAGTTAACTCTGCACTCACAGGCTCAGGGTCACACTGGGTGCTCGAGCCGGCTGAGAATGAACAGGCAGGCCTAGAATTCAGAGTGGCAGTAATAGGCAGGTCCTGTAGACAATAGCAGACACTGTCTGCTCTCTGCTTCAATATAGGTGGTGAAGGCTGCACAGCAAGAGAGGCAGGGCTCTGGGACCTGAGCCCTAACCACTGGGGCCTTGCTATTCAGACGGGTCCATGGAGCAGCTGGGGCTTTTTCTAAATGTACACGCTTGGGCCCACACCACCTCTGAGTCAGTGCCTGTGCTGGAACAGAATCCTCAGACAATCTGTCTTTGCTTACAGGGGTGGTTCTCAGTATGTGGTCCCTGGGCCACCAGCAGCAGCAGCAGCACCTGGGAACTTGTTGGAAACACAGATTCTCAGGCTGCGCCACCAATGCCAACCCGCTGAATCAGAAGCTCTGGGGTGGGCCCAGCAGTCTGCGCTTTAACATCCCCACACGTGATTCCAATGCCCGCTTGCGACTGGACCATGTGGCCATTATGAATGTGACCTCGAATAAGCCAGAGATCTGAACTGACTTGGTTCTGCTGCTCAGGCTCTTCTTAGGGAAAACGGGAACATTAGGTAGGAATTGCACCCACTTTGCAGAGTGTTTGTGATGTTCAGGGACCTTCTCCGTGCAGAGAGCATCCAGCACAGAGTCTCAGCGCCTTGCAGTGTAGTTGCTGTCCTTCCTCTCTGCCCAAGGCCCTTTTCCAGAAAACTGTGAAGAGAAAAAAATATTTGCATGTTCTGGAACCCAGAGTCATAGATACTCTCTTGCTTCTCCGTGACTGTGTTTTAGAAAACAAACATGTACTATTCTAACTAGCTAGGGATTCTGATGGAGATCATCGTTACACAGGCCTTTGCAGACAAGGAGTGCCTTTGGCCACCCTTGTGCGGTGACATAAGGTGGACACAGTTATATCTGGCTTTGGGTTGAATACAAGCAGCCATTCCCTAGTTTCTGAGACTCAGGACAATGGTCACAGGTCCTTACCCAGGAACTGTTTCCTCACACAATGTGCTTGCAGGCAGAAGCACAGTAACCACACGGAAGCGATGCTCAGTGGGAGCGGCAGTATCTTCTCCGCAGCATGGAGTACCAGTGCCTGACATCTGTGTTTCTTAAGCTGCATCCCACCTTAGCATTCAGGAAGTTCCATTTGTGAAGCTGCAGTGATTCTGTGGACCCCCTCAAAAACAGTCCACAGCTAATGCTCACTGATTAACCGAGGGCAGCATGAAGCTAGGCACTAACTCCGAATTGTCCTGCTGAAACTTCATAGCCTAGGAGGTGACTCCTGCTACCATCCCCATTTTACAAATGAGGCGACCGAGGCTTAGAGGGGGCAATCCCCTGCACCAGAGCACCAAGCCCATGGCTGTTTCACACCACAGCCAATGCCCTTACCACGGCACTTGGAGGAGCTCTAACTCACCCTGTGCAGAGACCGTGGGAAAGACAGGGCCTGTTCTCCCAAGTGACCAGAGTGTCCTAACTGCAGATACGGTGTAACTTGCCTGAAGAGCTGCAAGGTGGAATTCTGATCATCCTCCAGGTGCCACCTGCTGAGGGCACCCACAGTCATGGTGGGCCAGGCAGACTGCCCCTCTGTCATGGCTGCAACCCTGTGGGACCAGTGCTTGGTCCCCCGCAGCCACCCTAGTGCCCAGGTGTGCACGGGCTCTTTTCCTTACAGGCTCTAGCCAGCACTTTCTGGGTCCAAATTTGCTCAAAGTCACTTTCAAAACCACTTACATCTGGCACATGCCTCCCACAGAAGCCTGCCCTCCACAGACAGGGCTGTGTAACCCCTTGTGTCTGTGTCGCCAGGGAACCTTCTGTCTCCGGCTGAAGGAACTGTGCCCACGCACATAGGTTTCAGTCTCAAAGCAGCCCTGGGAGGTGGAACAATGAACCAAAACAAGATCTATCCCTTCACATCACACCATCCAGCAACATGGTTGCCTTGGTATTTTCTGCGTAGTGCTAAGAAACGCCACAGGTGCAAGTGTCTCTGCTTATATGTTTCACACCAGGAAGGCTACCTATAGAACCTTTTACACTATTGTTCTGGCTTGGTGTGGGGCTGCATGTCTGGCCCGTTTTCCTGCCCTGAAAAGGGGTCAGCGTGATTCCTCATCTGGTCTCAGTTGGATTTCATTTTATTTTCTCTAACTCACCGTTCTTTCTCTTCTCACCTTCTAGTATTCCTCAGTCACTCCTCCTTTCCCTTGACCATCTCGTGAAGCCAGACACACTCCAACACCCTCACACTGGTCCTGAGCCCACCTCACAGCCTTCAGCCCAGTCTGGGTATGTTGGGTCAGGCTGCTCCCACAGCCCATGTTTACTGAATGCTCACTGGGAATGAAGGGCATCCTTATAGGTTTTAAGTACCGAGAACTTTTCCTCTATTCGTAATCTTAAAGGCAGTGCCTCCCCCATCTAGAGGTGCATGCCTGGAGAGAGGGAGCCACTACAGCATGGGGTACCCCCTGCAGGCACCATTAGCATCCCGCCTGTCTCTCAGAACAGTGCTTCTTATACAAGTCTTCTCATAGATGGGTCTTATTAATCTGTGGACTCTGATTCAGGGAGTCCAGGGTGGACCTGAGATTCTGCATTGCTAACAAGCTTTCAGGCTGGTGCTGCCCAGCGCGGGTCTCCTTGACCAGAGAGGCCATAAACACATTCAGTCCTAGCTGCACCCTGTGCAGTAGAGTTGTCATTTTTCAGTTGAAGGTCGTGTCTCTAAATGTTCACTTGGTTTTAGGGACTGTCTACAAATTCTAGTCTGCTTGTTGCAAGAAGCAGGGCTCCACAGAGAACCTGCCACATCGGATGGAGTGATTCTGTTCTAGACACATCCCAGGAGGAAACACTTACCAATTAAATGGGCCTGCCCCACAATGGGGACCAAAACCCATCAGCCAGAAGCTCCAGGCACTCTGGGAGGGGTGTGCTTCTCCACGCTGCAGTCCCAGCAGCCTCTCTCCTCAAAGACTGAAAGTGACAGCCTTGCTTTGTCCCACAGAGTGCATCTTTGTCAAAATCACCCTGGCCTTGTGCTAAGTGACAGGATTCCGTAGATAAAGGCAGCATGGAGTTTGTCAGGGCACTCCACGATAGCCTTGCTAATCATAAACACATTTGGGCTATTGCAGATTGCCTATCAACTTTGCCTCTTCTGAGTCTGTGCCTAAAAGTTAGTGGGTGGAAACAATTCAAGGTTGTCCATTTTGTTCCTTGGAATCAATTTGGAAGTTATAGAGAGAAGCTGGGGTGTGTTCATGGGAAAATGCACACCTTAAAAAAATGAGGTTTTATAGATAGAAAACATTCATCCTTCATTGCCGTGTAAAATGGAAAGCGGTAAACCCTTGTGCTAAAAGAACCCAGTGGTGTCGATTTTATAGTGAAGAAAGGTCCAGAACCTCCACTTATATTTCTGTTTAAACATTTTAGAGGAAGTTATTAAATACTCCTTCAAAAAGGAATGTTCAACCTGGGGATGATGTTCTAGTACAATTTCTGTAACAAATAGAATCACCTTTTTGCTGCCATTTTCATAGGAGACAAACACCCAAGAGCAGTAACTACTCAGTGCACCCACACGGAGCCATCACCCAGCCTTCCGGGCACCCAGGGCAGTGTGTTGAATGAGCTGGTGCCATGGAGGTTGGGCTTTGAAAACTCTGTAAGCCCAAGTCAATGTGGAGGAAAGGAAACCACAAGCTCCTTCCAAACCATTTCCCCGTAAAGCCGTTTTCTATTCATGGGCAGTAGTTATTAGTTCTCCTGTAGACAGTATTTTCTTTTCTTTTCAAAGTGTATCAGGATAACCACCTCTTAAATCCATTTCCTTTTTCCTCTTTTGACCCCATAAATCATCCATATGTTCCTTTCCTCTCAAGCCAAGTAGGGAGTTCCTCAGAAGCATTACAATTATATTCATATATGGCATCGTTTGTTATCCATTTCTCAAAAATACTCATCCTTTGTCTTAAAGAGCACATAGATATGCCACAAAGTGTTTATCATGAAAATGGAACTTAAACTACCTGAGATTTCTGTATCTGTTTCTCCTTATATTTCTTTGCTTTTCTTCTTCCCAAACATGAGGCAGAGTGGAATCACATTACTCCAAAGAACTCTATTGAGTTTCACCTTCTAGCTGTGTCTCCTCACACAAGTGACTAACCCCTCTGAGCCTCTATTGCCTATTTTACAAAGTCACAGAAAAGGCACCTGCTTTACCCAAGTAAGGTAGGTAAAATTTTTCTGGGCAGATTTAACAACGTAATAGTGTTTGTTGAAGAAAATTCTAAACTGAATACATATGAATGCCAAGCACGGATAATACTATTTATGTTTCACATCACTGGGGGATGAGTGATTTTACAAAAAGCACATTTCTCTGTAGGTAAAGCTTATCTCTTTAGGGGTCCATTTGGGGAAGAAAGCATAATAAAAAATGGGATGCCTTTCCCTGCCTACCTCGAGAGAAGACTGTGGACAGGATAGAAACTCTTCTGGATGGCCTGGGTCGCCATTCTGGTGTCCACGGAGCCCTGGTGTGTAGAGCAGAGAGGCGGTGCACACCTAGTGCCTGTGTCAGTCTGCTGCAGCTATAACTCTATGCAGACTGGATCCTTCTATGCCGGAAATGTGTTCCCACACTTCTGGAGATGGGAGGCCCAGGCCAGGGTGCCAGCAGGGGGTTTCTGCTGAGGCCTCTCTCCTTGGCTTGCAAATGCCTGTCTTCTCCGTGTCCTCACATGGCCTCTGAGCACACATATCCCTGCTGTCTCTTCCTTGTCTAATAAGGACACAGCATATTGGATTAGAGCCCCAGCTTAAAGCTCTCACTTTAACTTAATCACCTCATCTCAAAACAGGGTTACGTTCTAAGTTGCAGGGGAGTAGGATGCAGCATATGAATTTAGGGTGAACACAGATCAGCCCATAGCAGTGCCCCCAGCCTCTTCCTTTCATAGGTGAGAAAATGCCCCCAGTGTGCCGGTGAGCCTGGAACAGAGGCCAGGCCCAGGGACTGGGCTGCAATCACCTGCCTGGCCTTCCTGGTTCTGTCCTTGTCTCCCTTCCTTGACTCCTCCTATAATCCATTTTGGGAGCTGTGTTTCCAAAGTTTGACCCACAGATAAGTAAGATATCAGTGCACTTCAAACATGACCGAGGTAGGAAATCTTTCTGTTCTGTGATGCATCATTCAGAATTCCTGGCAGCTAAAAAGGGCTCTTTATCTTCCTTTGGCCACATCTTGTGTCCCTGTACAAGCTGTTTACACACCTGCAGGGAGCAAAATGCACCTGTCAGTCTGTCCCCATGTCATGGCATGAAATTTAATGAATAGTCCCTTCCAAGGTCTCAAGTTTTTAAGACTTCGACACTTTTATAAAATAGACCGTAGCATATGAACCATGGGAAATGGAATCTTGTCATTAATTATTAAAGTTACAAAATGCAGCCATCTTGAACTTCCTATTATTTGTACTAATTGACAACTCCCAGAAAGGCCCTCCCTGGGCACTGTGGACCAAAGGAATATTCCACAGTTATATCTGTGGAGGGCCTGGGCACTCCTCAGCTGTCTTGGATCAGTTAGTTACCCTTTCTCAGCTCCATCTGCTCCTTGCTACCTACTGGACACCTAGGAGAGTGGCAACAGTGGATGACAATACCTGTCTAGGTGGGCAAGGTGAGCCAGGTGGCTGGCACCCAGGAAGCACTATCAAGGCAAGATGTTGCTTTTTCAGTGCAAGTTCGCATTCGGTCACAGGGCCCTGGTGGGGCTGCACAGACCTGCCGAGACAGCCTTTCACTCCCATTTCTGCTCTTGGTCCATGATCCTTTCATCATCCATTTTTAGCCCATCCTTGACATTTTCATAAAAAAAAAAGAGTCTAAGGAAAGAAAAACAAACAATAGGGCTGCAGGGACCAGTGTGGCCTGGATCCCAGGTAGCAAGTTTCAGGAGACTGATCCTGTTCACCTCATGTGTCCCTGAGCTCTGACAAGTCCGGACAAAGACATTGCCACTAGAGGGCACTTTCGGACAACCAATTTGTTATAGGATCCCTGGCATCAAAAAAACAAAAACAAGAAAAAGAAAGAAACCCCACAGCATAAAGATAATAATCTTTAACACCTAGGAACATAGCCTAATTAAAAAAGATATAAGGAGCACAAACTAAGTGTCCAGTACAAGGGCATATAATAAATTATAGTGTATCAACATGAGACTATAAGGTAGGCATCAAAATGTTGGGTAGGAAGACAGGGAAATTCCTAGCAGAGTATAAAGAATTCATGTGACTTCAACAGCTAAGTAGGATTATGGGATTGGAAATTTCATTCTTCTTTGTTCAGTGAGATAATGGGTAATTTTAAACTTATTTTTTTTCCTTGAAGGTATCGTCCTTTTATTTACTTCTGTCTCTCAAAGAAACAATGTAATCTTTTATGTAACTGTGAGATCTGTTGCCATCAGTACGTAACAACAGTGACCAGACCACAGGCTGGGAGCCTGAGAGAACAGAAATCTATTTTCTCACAACACCAGAGACTAAAATGTGAGGTCAAATTGTTGGCTGGGTTGGTTTCCCCTGAGGCCTCTCTCCTTGGCGTATAGATGGCTGTCTTCTCCTAGTGTCCTCACATCCTCTTCCATCTCCAGGTGCTTGTGTCCTCATCCCTTCTTCTTAGGATGCCAGTCATACTGTATTAGGATCTACCCTAACAGTCTCCTTTTAACTTAATCACTTCTGTAGGAGTCCTCTCCAAAGGTCCTGTGGGTTAGTCCTTCAGCATAGGAATTCCAGAGGGAGAAGGCACAATTCAGCTCTTGACAGTGACTATTATAATAGTACCACTTGGTTATGCACAATATCATGTCATCACATTTAAATTATTTGTTTTATAAATGGTATATCTAAAGCACACTCTGGGACATAAAAAGCAACATAATATCATTTCTTATGCTTTTATCAGTGAGCTGTAAGGTCAGACCCTTCTCTCCCATCTAAGTCTAGTGCTATTAACCACCAAATTTGCTACCTCATTGGTGACCCAATAAAAACTTGTAATTATTCACCATACATTTGGAGTGTCTGTTTAAAGAAACTTGATCTTATTCACTGAATTTTTCCTCTCTCACTTGATTTGTGAACTGTTGTTAAAGTTAAGCCTGCTTTCTAAATGGCTCCCTTGCAATCACTGCCTGCCTTTAATTTAAAGTGCCAAGGGCCAGAATCCATCCTTGAGCTTGGCACTGATAGGGTGGTAGATTGGTAGCTTTGTGTTACGTGGAATATGTCTGAAGGTGTTCTAAATACAGCTGTGATAATATTCTAGGTATTTTAACGTCATATGTATACACTGTGAATGTTCATACACATATACACTCAATTATGTAGTGTATACAACAGATTCTAATTTTGTTTTTGTTTTCCAAACTCATGCTCATAAATTGGAAGTGTTAAATTTTCTTGATAAATCACAATCCTGTTACTTTAGATACTATTTTCTCAGCATTTTGTGTGCTAGGGATTTATTACTGTGGTGTTGCTTCTCATGGTAAAGAACCAAATGCCTTCACATGAATAGAAATAAAGAAAAAAAATGAAAGATTCCAGGTATTGTTTACTATTATCACATTAGCCTTCATTCATCTCTGTCTGCCAAATATCTGCATAGATACATTTTTGAAGATTTACCCGAGACAAGAGGATAGACCGAAAACTGAGGTCTACACAGCTCCTGATTTACTGAAGGCAGCAGTGAATTCCGGGGCAGCTGGAGGGTGGGAACCAATGGTCCCTAAGCCCCAGATAGAGTGCTAGCCCCGTGAATTGTCCTGCCACTCACATGAGTGAAAGCACAGGTGAGACAGAGAGGCATGGCATCTCTGACCACTGGACAAAACCCATCTTCTTCTTAATTATGGCAGTAATGTACACATGTTTTATGCATCATGCTTGCAAGCCAGCAGTAGAAGTTTGTTAGGTGCATCTATTTGCAGGTGTGTGCTGGACACTGAGGCATGCAAGCCTCTGAGGGGGGAGAGACAGAGATATAGATACATTTCCATTACAAGTAAAACTATATGAACATACTAGTTCTGCATCTTGCCTTTTTTTGTTTAACAATAGATTATTCCATGATAGCACAAAAACATTTCCTTCTTCTTTTTAACTGGTTGCCTATAGAGTTGTATATAGGATTTGTCCTAAACATACAAGGTAGGCAAAAGCGAGTACATGAAACACATGGTTTATTTTTGTATTATCATTTGTTTGTATTACAACTGTAAACCTACTTTGCCCACTGTTGTACATTGGATTTATTATAATTTATTTAACTAAATCCCCAATAGTTCCCTAAAGCAAATCATACTGTAGTAATCCTTAACCAAAGTTTTGTGTGCACTTGTGAAATTGTTGGGTTAAAACTTCTGTGTCATTTTTTAGCCAGTGTAATTGATTTGCTTTTGTTCATTTTTAAATCTTTTTATCTATTTTGTTACATGTAAGGTTCCATGTGACATGTGTGTGCAAAACAGCATGGTGGTGAGGAATTCATTTTTGTTTTATTTTGCCATTATATACTTTCCCCATTGTTTTAAATCATAATATGACTGTTCCTTCTATAGAAACATCTAGTTTATTTTTAAGGCATTTCCCTATCATGTTATTTTTAAATTTCCTTTTCTTTCTTTGTAAAGACTGTAAAGTACAGTTCACATACCATGTACAGTTTACCCAGTTACAGTGCAGAGCCCAGTGGCCCTCAGTGTTTTCACAGAGCTGTACATCTGTCCTTACAGTTTATTCCAGAGCATTTCTGTTGCCCCCAAAGAGAAACCTCATACTATTTAGCTGTCACCCCCTCATGCCATTACCCCTCTCATTTAAATTTTTAAATTTTTCATTGTATTATTTCCATTACTATTTGGCCCCTTTATACTCCCCTCCCCCCAGCAATCACCACTCTGTTGTCCATGTCCCTGAGCCCTTTTTCCTTTTTGCTGGATTCCTCCACCCCCTCACCTCCCTCCCTGAATAGTGTGAGTTTTTAAAGACACTGTGTCCTTCGAAGCAGCTTGTGGTTCATCGAATGACTCATTGAATGCCAGTTTCTTGATACCCTTCTGAATTACCAGAATATTTCACTTTTATCAGTCTTTTAGATAAAAATATGTCTTGCTCCCGATACATGTATTTGATCATGAATGGAGCTGACCAGAATCTGTTCTCATGTGTCTTGCCTTCCATGTCTCCTCTCTGGGCACTGTGCTGCAGGCCTATTGAGAATACGAGCACACATCCTCCTGCCATTGCTTTGTTTTGATCCCACCTGTGAGTGCATGATATCCGGGGCGAAGGTCACTATGAAGTTAGTTCACTCGAATTACAAAAACAAAAGTGTCCTCTGAAAAGGCCCTGTATACCCAGAAACCTTCCCCGGGGCTTGTCACCCAGGGCTCCCCCATCATTAACTGGTGTTGCCTCTGCCTATTGTCCATGTGACAACAACTCTCTGCCTTCCCACAGTTAACCGCAATTACTACTCCTTTGTTTGCCTCCATTTGACTTTGTCTCTATCACTGTTTTTAATGGACTTTGTTCTAATGTATTACAGTCCAGTCACACCAGGATAAGCCAGTACATACATGAGGGTGAAACCCTAAAAAGAAGAATTTATTTATTAAAAATTGTATATTTATTGTTAACATGTTTAAACTTCAGTCACCGTCAAAGTACTTTCCATTTGATGCAATACCCCTATTGAGATGTTTTTCCTACTGTTCAAAACAGTTTTTGAACTCCTTGATTTTGATGCCTTTTAGTGGTTCTGCCATTTTTTGTTTCACCTCTTCCACATTGGCAAAACACTTTCCATTTATAGACTTTTTTCATCCAGGGTAATTTTAAAAAAGTCATTTGGGGAGACAGATGGTGAATATGGAGGGTGGGTCATGCTGTCTTTCATATGTTGGTACACACACACGTATATGGATCCTGGTAACACTTTTCCCTCACTCAAGTCCCTGCTGAAATCTCTAGGAGCTTTCCCTGGTTGGATAGTCTTTGAGAAAAGCTAGAGCTACAGGCATTCCATACCTCTGCCATCAGTCCTGAGCCACTTTGGCCATTAGTTACTGTTGGGTCTTTTGGTAGGGACTGCAGTCCCCCATGGTCAGAGGTAGGGGAGGATGCTGACCTCCCCCACCACGACCTCACTACCAGGTACAAGAGAGACTTAGCCTGACTTTGCCAGTCATGTTTGTATTTATTAGCAAGCCAGCAAAATGCTGTTAGGCTACCCATGGTGGGAAGCCCAGTACAGTCCAACAGTCTGTCCCTCATCTAAAAGACATGACAATAATGTCTACGTTCAGCCATATACCTAATGCATTTGATAACCAAGCCAGACCATTTGTAACACTATCTCTTCTATACCACAAAATCACTTTTAGTACAATCTTGCAAAAATTATGATTATTTAAGTATGATTTTCCTGACATAAACAGTTAAAAGAAGAAATTTCCATTTTAAAGATTATTCAAACTTATCAGTATTCAAATGAGAAGAGCACGCACAGCATCGCTTCTTTGACATTTCTGCTGAACATGCATGACCTGAATCTAATAATGAGGAAACATCAGACACACCAAATTAAGAGATATTCTATAAAACAGGGGTCCCCAACCTCCAGGCCGCAGACTGGTACCAGTCTGGGCTGTACAGCAGGAGGTGAGCTTGAATGTAATGCATTTGAATTGTCCTGAAATGATCCCATCTACCCCCATCTGTGGAAAAAGTGTCTTCCATGAAACTGGTCCCTGGTACCCAAAAGGTTGGGGACAGCTGCTATAAAACAATTGGCCTGTCATTTTTAAAAGTGTCTAGAACCTGAAATTCAAGGAAGGGCTGAGGAATGGTCCTCAATAAAAGGAGAATAAGGATACAGGACAGCTAAATGCAACTTGTGATTCAGAACTGGGTTATTTTCCTGCAAAGGACATTATTGGGACAATTGGTGAAACTTAACCAGGTCTGAGCATTGGGTGGTGCTGTTGGGTCAAGGCTGACTCCCTGAAATTGATGACTGTATTGTAATTAATTAATGTAGGAAAATGTTCTTGTTGGTAGGGAATATACACTAAGGGATTTAGGGTTGATGGGACAACAGGTCAGCATCTTACTCTCAAATGGTTCAGGGGTAAAAACTCATTTGTACAATAATGTCCTTGTGCCATACTTCTAACTTTTCTCTGTAGTTTTTTTAAATACAAAAATTATTGCTAAAAACCTCAATAGTAATTGTATTAGTTGTTTCAGATTTAGACCAACAAACCACTATTTTAAGAAATATTTTTCACCAACATTCTTTAGAATTGCTGGCATAGGGGGCAATAAAAAGCAGAGGGCTTTTCAAGTTGTTGTGGTTATGGCTTTGAAATTTTCAGCAGGCAATGCCTCTTCTTATTGGCTACCCCTCAGTGGGGTCAGTCCTCGATTTACCCTGATTACAGTGGCAGATCCTGCTAACAACTTTGCCAGACTGTGATACCAGAATCCCTCACACAAGGTTGAGACATGAAACACTGGGGCATTGACCCAAAAGGCCACTGCGGGCAGTGTTAGGCTATTACACTGTCCACACAGGGCAAAGTGTCTGTCCATCCAACCCACAACTCATTTCACCAAGGGAAAAATAATTCAAAACATCCCTCGTGCTCTTTTAGAGCCAAAGCTCTTATAGAGCCAAATGTGGCAAAGATGCCTTTTACTTAGCTCCTCATTAGGGCAGGACTTTTTTTTTTTTTTTGCATATTGATATTCTTTGTTTAATTTAATTTAATTTTTAAAAATTGTTTCATAACATCTGTACCCATTTTCCCCCTTTATTCCCCCCTGCCCTACCCAACCTCACTTCCCACATTCAATCCTCCCTGCATTGTCTTTGTCTTATATATGTTCCTTGACAACCCTTCCCCTTCTTTCCTCCATTATCCCCCTACCCGCTCTCTGGGCACCATCAGTTTATTCTTTATTTCCATGTCTCTGGTTCTATCTTGCTTGCTTGTTTGTTTTGTTGGTTAGGTTCCACTTATTGGTGAGATCATATGGTATTTGTCTTTCAATGGCTGGCTTATTTCACTTAGAATAATATTCTGTAGTTCCATCCACACTCTCACAAAAGGTAGGAGCTCCTTCTTTCTTTCTACTGCATAGTTTTCCATTGTGTAAGTGTCCCACAGTTCTTTGATCCACTCATTTACTGACAGGCATGTAGGCTGATTCCAGAACTTGGCTATTGTAAATAACACTGCTATGAACATTGGGGTTCTTTTGAATTGGTGTTTCAGGGTTCTTAGGGTATAATTCCAGTGGTGGAATTGCCAGAACAAAAGGCAATTTCATTTTTAGTTTCTTTAGGAAATCCCATATTGTTTTCCACAGTGGCTGGGCAAGTCTGCATTCCCACCAACAGTTCAGTAGGATTCTCTTTTCTCCACAACCTCATCAGCACTTGTCATTTCTTGATTTGTTTATGATGGCCATTCTGACCAGTGTGAGGTGGTATCTCATTCCAGTTTTAATTTGTATCTTTTGGATGGCTAGTGATGCTGAGCATCCTTTCATATATCTCTGGACCCTCTGTATGTCCTCCTTGGAGAGGTGTCTGTTCAGGGCCTTTGCCCATTTTTAAATCAGGTTGTTTGTCTTCTTGGTGTGGAGTAGTGTGAGTTCTTCATATATTTTGGAGATCAAACTCTTGTCTGAAGTATCATTTGTAATTTCATTTGTAATAAAGTATTCTTTTGTACAGTTGGTTCCCTTTCACTTTGTTGGTGTTTTCTTTAGCCATGCAGAAGCTTTTTACAAATGAAGTATCATTTGTAATTTCATTTGTAATAAAGTATTCTTTTGTACAGTTGGTTCCCTTTCACTTTGTTGGTGTTTTCTTTAGCCATGCAGAAGTTTTTTAACTTGATGTAGTCCCATTTGTTTATTCTTACCTTTAAGTCCCTAACTCTAGGGGACATATCAGTGAAAATATTGTTGTGTGGAATATCTGAAATTTTCCTGCCTATGTTCTCCTCTAGGGCTTGTATGGTGTCATGACTTATAGTTAAGTCTTTTATCCATTTTGAGTTTATTTTCCTGTATGGTATAATTTGGTTGAGTTTCATTTTTTTGCGTATATCTGTCCAGATCTCTCAACACCATCTGTTGAAGAGGCTATTTTTTACTCCATTTTATACTCCTGCCCCTGCTATCAAATATTAATTGACTATAGAGTCATGGGTTCATTTCTAGACTCTCTGGTCTGTTCCAATGATCTACGTGTCTGTTCTTATACCAGTGCCAAGCTGTTCTGATTACAGTAGACTTGTAATATAGTTTGATGTCAGGTATTATGATCCTTCCTACTTTGTTCTTCTTTCTCAAAATTGCTGTGGCTATTCAGGGTCATTCATGGTTCCATATAAATTTTGAGATGTTTGTTCTATACCTATGAAATATGTCATTGATATTTTAATAGGGACTGCATTGAATCTATAAATTGGTTTGGGTAGTATAAACATTTGATGGTGTCAATTTTTCCAATCCATGAACATGATATATGCTTCCATTTATTTATATCTTCCTTAATTTCTTTCTTCAGTTTTGTGTAGTTTTCTGAGTACAGGTGTTTTACCTCCTTGGTTAGGTTTATTCCTAGGTATTTTATTTCTCTTGTTTCTATAGCAAATTGAATTTTTTTTCCTGATTTCTGTTTCTGATATTTTGTTGTTGGTGTACAAAAATACTTTCAATTTCTGAGTATTGACTTTGTATCCTGCTGTTTTGCCAAACTCACTTATTAGATCAAATAGTTTTTTGGTGGAGTCTATAGGGTATATGTATACTATCATGTCATCTACAAACAATCCCCATTTTACTTCCTCCTTTCCAATTTGGTTACCTTTTAATTCTTTTTCTTGTCTGATCACTGTGGCTAGAACTTCCAATACTATGTTGAACAGAAGTGGTAAAAGTGGACACATTTTTCTTCTTTCTGATCTTAGTGGGAAAACTTTTATTTTTTGCCCATTGAGTATGATATTGGCTGTAGGTCTCTCATATATGGCCTTTATTATGTTGAGGGATGCTCCCTCTATTCCCACTTTGCTGAGTGTTTTTATCATAAATGGGTGCTGAACCTTATCAAATGATTTTTTTCACATCTATTGATATGATCATATGATTTTTGTCTTTCCTTTTGTTTATGTGAGGTATTAGGTTTATTTATTTGCAAATATTGCACCATCCTTGCATCCCTGGAATGAATCCCACTTGATCATGCTGTATGATCTTTTTAATGTATGGCTGGATCTGGTTTACCAATATTTTCTTGAGGATTTTAGCATCTATGGTCTTCAGCGATATTGGCCTATAGTTTTCTTTCTTGCTGTGTCTTTATCTGGTTTTGGGATTAGGATGATGCTGGCCTCATAAAAAGTGTTTGAGAGTCTTCCCTCTTCTTGGATTTTTTGTAATAGTTTGAGAAGGATAACCTTAACTCTTCCTTAAATGTTTTTGTAAAATTCTCCTGTGAAAGCATCTGGTCCAGGGCTTTTGTGTCCTGGGAGCTTTTAGGTCATTGCTTCGATTTCACCAGCTGTTATTGGTCTGTTCAGGCTTTTTGCTTCTTCTTAATTCAGTTTTGGAAGATTATATATTTCTAAAAATTTGTCCATTTCACCCAGGTTTTCAAATTTCTTTGCATATAGTTCTCTGTAGTAATTTCTTATCATTCTTTTCTTATAATTTCTGTGATATCAGATGTAATTTCTCCTCTTTCATTTCTGATTTTATTTATTTGGGTCTGCTCTCTTTTTTGCTTGATGGGTCTGGTTAAAGGCTTGATGATTTTCTTTATCTTTTCAAAGAATCAGCACCTGGATTTATTGACCCTTTAGATTGGTTTCCTAGTTTCTATGTCATTTAATTCTGCTCTGATCTTGATTATTTCCTTTCTTCTACTCACTCTGGGCTTTGTTGTTGTTCCTCCAGTTTTTGTAGATGTGGGTTTAGGTTGTTTATTTGAAATGTTTCTATCTTTTTTAGGTAGGCCTCTATCACTACAAACTTCCTTCTCAGGACTGCCTTTGCTGTGTCCTATAGGTTTTAGACTATTGTGTGTTCATTTTCATTTGTTTCCAGGAACTTTTTCATTTCTTACTTGATCTCATTCTTAACCCATTCATCGTTTAACAGCATGCTATTCAGTGTCTATGAATTTGAATGTTTTTGAGTTTTTCCCTTGAGGTAGGTTTCTAGTTTTAAGCCCTTGTGGTCTGAGAAAATGTTTTATATGATTTCACTTTTCTTGAATTTGCTGAGGCTTGTTTTGTGTCCTATCATGTCATCTATCTTTGAAAATGTTTCATGTGTATTTTAAAAGAATGTGTATTTTGCTTCTTTGGGGCGAAAGCTTCTCTATATATCATTTAAATCCATTTGATCTAGAACATTGTTCAATGCCACAATATTCTAGTTGATAATTTGGAAGATCTAACCATTGTTGAGAGTGGAGTGCTAAATCCCCTACTGTAAGTGAGTTGTCTTTCTTGAAGTCTTCCAAGATTTTCCTTATATATTTGGGTGCTCCTATGTTGGGTGCATGTATATTTACAATGTTTATGTCTTCTTGATGGATTCTTCCCTTGAGTATTATGAAGTGTCCTTCTGGGTCTCTTTTCATGGCCTTTGTCTTGAAACCTGTTTTAGGGTCCTTCTGATCAGGGTGTTTCAAAGGCTGTCCAACTACCTTGAATGTATATTTCTAATCATAACCAAGCACCCCTAGGGTGTGGATTATCATGAACCAGACCACATACCTGCTCACTTCATTTTAAAGTCAGTGATGAGGTCTCCCAGCATGTGCACAGAGCAGACAGAGCGGCAGCATTCATCCTGTGGACCATACATGATGTGTGCTTGCACCTGACATCTGTGCCATGTGCATGTGCAGTCAGCATCACTCAACCCAAACATAGTAGATTGTACTTTTCTCCTTCATGGAAGCACTTTGTAGTTGAGAAAGAGATCTTGCCAACAAAATCAGTCCGCTCTTGCCCAGTTTTGGGAAGGGAGGTGCAGATAGGGAGGTGGATCAGTAAGTTGCTGTCATTGGCTCATCCCCTTCTGGTGGCCTGGGAAACAAACCAGGATAGGAACAGGGTGGCGTGCCCATGCAAGGGGATATTGCATGGTTACTGTGCAGCCTCGGGCCCCTGACAGGAAACCTATACTGTCTCTGTGACTGTCCAGTTAGAACAGCCTTCAACCTGGTGCCTCCCATGTCTCATCTCAGCTCCCAAAAGTGCATAGGTCTCAAGCCCTGACTGGTAGAGGAGTCGCCAAGGACCTTGTGAAAAGTTTACATCCTGGGCTACTGCCCAGGGGCTCTGACCCACCCAGGATGAGAATGGAAAAGTGCCTGCTGAACAAACACCCAATATTTTTGATGCTTGTGGTCCCTGGACTCCTCACAGGAGCCGTGCTCTCGTGGCAGGGCCATGGGGCTGGAGGTCAGAAAGATCAATTTTGCCTTCACGGCTCTTTGCGTACCAGGTGACCTTGGGTTTCCCCTCAGTGCTCATGGTGGTAGAAGGAAAGAACCTTCACAAACTGTGAGGCTCCTCCAACACAAGAGGGTTTTGTCCCCATTATGATGCCCTTCCTGTTGGGTGTTCAGGCCTTTTGGTACCTCCTCCCCAGTTTTTACAAAGATGCTGTTCTATCTCCAGCCTTCAACACAGACAGGTGTGAGAAACTACAGAAGGAGAAGGAGGAGCTGGAGAGGAGGTTTGAGGACGAGGTGAGGAAGTTGGGCTGGCAGCAGCAGGCCGAGCTCCAGGACCTGCAGGGCCGGCTGCAGCTGCAGTTCCAGGAGGAATTGACACGCCTCCAGGAGGAGCACAGTGGCCAGCTGCTGCGGATCCAGCGTCAGCATCAGGAGCAGGTCAGTGTGGGCCCTGCACTCTACCTCTGCTATTGGGGCGTGCAGGGGGAAAGTGGTGGGGAGCAGTGCCAGAAGTCCTGTTTCTAGGTGAGCTTCTTGTAAAATTCCCTCTCCAACCTCATTTCTTTCTTCTGTTGCCCCCTTTCCTCCCCTCCAGCTCCTCTGACTTCCCTCTCCTTGTCCTCCTAGCATGCTCTCATTCCCTGCCTGGAATGCTCTCCCTCTAGACACTTCATGGCTCCCTCTCTCCCTCCCTCCCAGACTTTTCTCAAAAGTCGCTTTGTTGGGGAGGCTTTTCCTCATCTCAAATCACAGCTTCTCCCCCTACCACATACACACTCTTCGTGTTCCCCTTCCTGCAATGGTTTTTCCTCAACATCTGCCACTATCCAACATATTAAAATTTTTACTTTTGTATCCTATTTATCACTGCATATTTCATGAAGGAGGTGACGATAAGGCAAACATATGTTTAGTACTTGATCACCAGGTGCTGCTGTTAACCCTGTACATGTACTAACTCATTTAATCCTCACAATCACCCTGCAAGGTGTGTATCACTGAGGTGTGTATCCCCAATTACATGAGACAAAACTGAAACCCAAAGGTTAAGTAACTTGTGAGAATTCCCAGAGCTGCTCATGGGGAAACCAGAGTTGGACACAATCTCCTGCAGAGCCATGCTCTTAAGCATGGAGTTGGAGTTGTCTCCAGGCTTACACTAGAATTTTGGTACCTGAGTGTAGCTGGTGATAGTAGTCCCTCAGTCTGTATTTGCTGAATGAAAGCATGAATGGCACTAGCTAACCCAGCAGTCTTACTAGAGAGAGAATTCATTTGGAAGAAGTTAAGAATAATCACCAGGGAGCCTGTCAGGTGACAGTGGGTAAGAGCCAAAGGTGACTCTGCTTTCATGAAAATTAGTTCTGTTCTTTTCTCCTTTTTAAAAGTCCCCACGGTCTGTTGCTCTAGCACACAACTTCTAAGCACTGTATTGTTTCTCGTGGTCTGCTTATGATATTTCTAAGGGAAGCTGGCCTTTGCAAAGGGCCCTCTAAATCTCCCACTAGTGCTGGGTGGCCCTTCACTATTGTGAACATTTGGGCTGCCCTCCTCGGAGTGCTTCCAAATAGATGCCCTGGATGGTAATGGTCCCCAGAGTCTTATGAATCTGAGGGGGGGACAAGGGAGAATTTCAGAGTAAATAATAAAAACTGTTGTGGTAATGAAAAATCTCTTATCTGATTCATTTTATTTTATTAAGCATCTTCTTTTCTAGAAACCTATGGAAACCAGATATACTTGCCTGCTTGAGGTTGTTCACACTTAGAGACCAGGAAACAGATGAAGTTACAGCTAAAGTTACCACTGGTGCTAATGTCGGAAACTGAACCTGCAGCATCTTGCCTCCTAAGCTCAAGGAAGAGCAGGAGAATGTGCTTTGAGGGACCCTCTGAGTGAAGGCTCCCGTGTGGGTACCATGTATGGAAACCACAGAGCTGAGGCCACTGCTGGGCAGAGCCTTCCACCAGTGGGGTGCGGCTGGGGCAGGATGCCCCCTCAGCGTTGTCAGTACAGAAGCACAGCTGGGAGATGAGTGTTCACCCACCTTTAAGTTGGGGCACAGCAGCATTGAAGGAAAGAAGGCTCTGAAGTTGAGAATGAGTTACAGGAGCCATTTATGCATAGTTAAAAGAGGGCTATGGCTTATGAGGGTTCTGAGTTCTGATCTTCTTGGTCCTTTGATATCTGAAGTGATTCATCTATTTATCCATTCACCTATGCCAAGGACATTTAGGGAATGCTCGTTGTACAGAAGGCACTGTGTTAGGGTCCTGCAAGGGATACCAAGATTTATAAACCATAGGCTTGCTTGGGCCATGCCTCAGGTGACAGCCAGGGGAGGTTCTGAGAAAGTGCTCAAGAAACTATGGTACTGAGTTAGAAGCACAGATACGTGTTTAGGGATTGAGAGTTTATGTCTCACTGTGAGGATAGGGAACACTCTGTGTTAGAAATAACATCTGAGTGCTTTAGGTCTGAGTAAACCTTGCCTATAGATAGATACCCACTGGTTTGGGGGGTGGGTGATTTAAATCTGTGGATTACTCAGGCCCCTGATTTTGCTCCTGCTGCTGAGCATTGGCTGATGGCCTGAGGCAGAGGGCATAAGGTGATGAGGGAGAAAAGGCAGGGTATAGCAGCTTCAGCTTAATTTCCAGTAGAATCAGTGCTCATCTGCTTAGTGCAGGCGGAGGCTCAAGTGCAGGGCTGCAATGGAGACTGGCATGGTCTTCGGACTCTCCACACTTGGGTTTCCTTCACAGGGACGATTGCACGTGGCAACACTGACTTTATGGATAGTGACATCTCTGTCAGAAGTAATGCTCTGTGAGCTTAAAAGTCAACTTAACCAGCTGGCCTCCCCTCACCTCACATGCCTGTCCCCCACACACCGGCAGGGCAGGCTTTACTCAGGTTGGCAGCTCCCACACTGTGGGTGACCTGACTATGGTTCAGGGTCTCCCTCCTGAAAAATACAGCCATTCGTCCACCCGGAGGGACAAAGACTGTCTCCCTCTGCCCACACATGGAAATCACTTGGGACTCTTGTGGCAAAACACCCCTTCTCATTCTTACCCCACACTAATTGAATCAGAATTGTTAACAGGGCCAAGCATTGGGCCTAGAACTGCAGTGTCCCCTGACTCAGAGCCTTGCTCTTCAGTCCTGGGGAATGAGCAGGAGGCGTGGCCTGGCCCTCTGGCCTTTTGAAGTACTTTTAAAGATAGAATCTGACTTATATTTCAAGAGTATAACTATAAAATGTTTAATCAGAACTGGCACTCATGCCATAAGTGACTTTGCATTCATAGGAGCCAAATTGCCAGAGCCTCCCCATTTCAAAGCACACAAAACAGATTCTCACCATAAACACACAGGCTTTCCCCTTTTTGCTCAAACACAGCGCCTTCCAGTTCTCTCTAGGCTGCCTTTGGCTGTTCCCCAAAGATACTCAGCCCCAGAGCCTGACATTCAGTGATTGGACTTGTGTCCTTAGACCCCATTCCTCCAAGACCCTTTGGCCTTGTCTTCCTAGCCCCGTGGTTTCTGCTCAGTAAAGTCTGAGCAGAGGTACCTCCCCCTCCAAGGGCAGCACTGGTCCTCCTTGGGCACTTACATTTGCTTTGTCTCATATTCAGAGGATCTTTCTTTCCTTCCTGAAGGAAGTCACCCTTTCAGACTAACTGGCAGGCTCTGTGTCCCACCCTTCATCAGAAAGCAGAGGCCACAGTTCATCGCCTCACCTTCCTGTTGCAGCTACTTAGTCCTCCTGCAAAACTGGCCCACAGCCACCGCTGACAGAAACCACACTCTCTCTAACCAAACAGAACAAGTCCTGGGGACACTCAGTCTCCCAGCACCAGAGCACTGCCCCCCCCCCCCACACACACACCACTGCCTATCACGGCCCACAGTCTCAGTCCTCTGGGAGGAGGCACTGTGGGAAGGTGGGGGCCCTGGTGAACACCTGCCTGCTCTGTGTGGTGGGCTGTGGAGGGGGCAGAAGGTACATCCTGGAATGCAACGAAGTGGGACTGGGTGCTCTGGGACACCTGGCTGCTCACTCTGGGCAGACAGATACCCAAGCCATTGTGAGCAGGCATGGAGGGGAGGGAAAGTGCAGTCAGTGAGAGAGCCCTGCAGAGAGTAAACACGGGTGGCTCCATCGATCCCACCTGAGGGGGGCAAGTGGGCATTTAAACTGGTTTGGGTTGAATGAGTAAAGCTGAGAGGATATAAAGCACATGCATCTTCATTCTAAATGTAAGTCATTTCTCAGTGAATTGCCAAAGCCTCAGATAGTTGCATTTTGCAGACAGCTGAGTGAAGGAAGCCCACAGCTGTATCTTACCCATCTGAGAGGGTGGCCTTCCCACCTTTTGCTCTGCTGTTGCTGAGGCCAGCTGAACCAGAAGGCCCAGTGGGAATGGAGCCTGCTGCAGAACAGCTGCTTCTCCATTGATGGGGGCTGTAGGGCACAGTGGCAGACTCCTCCATGGCACGGCCCACACGTCTGTCTTCCTGAGGGAGGAGGTGGGAGGCTAGTCCAGCAGTGGTAGAAAGGGGCCCCAAGAAAAGGATGCTTCACCCAGCCTAAGTTGGCCCTGGCCTGACAACGAATCAAATGATCTGGTTGGTGTTTCCCTTCAGTCAGCTTGTCTGGATCCCCTCAAATGCCTGCAGAAGGTTTCAGGGTCTCCTGGGGCTGAGAGTGCCCCCTGCTGCTCAGAGTGTGAGGTTGTGATCAGGAAAGAGGCCAAGGGAGGAGTAGTCCTGGGGATCGAAACTATGTGTGACAAGAAAGAGGATAAATAGTAGACAGCCCCTTTCCCATAGTAGAAACATTCTTTAAAAACCACAAAGCTGTATAGAGACTTTACCAACTGAAGAGCAAGGCTTCTTGGGCCCCAATCATGGCTCTTTGGCTGGCATTGGTTTCCTTATAGCATACAGCCTTTCAGAGTTAGGGGATCAGTGTTTCACTCATAAGACCACCTCTGAGGGGCTGTCACAGACAGAGCAAATCCTTCCACCATGCTTAATACCTTGGGCACGGTATTGTGCCACCACTAAATCAAAGACCTGCCTCCCAACAAACCAGAAAGCTGTATGTTCAAGCTCCAGACGTGATGTAGTGCTGCCAGCCAGGGCGTCTTCACCACCAGGGACCCGTGAGACTCTCCTGGAACATGGCAATTGGTGTAAGAGCCTAGCAAATTAGAATCACACCAAGGATTGACCAAAGACTTTTCTTTAGCCTGAACTGGGTAACAGGCATCCATGTACTGTGAGAGTGCCCTACAGACAGGGCACTCTCGGCTCAACTGATATCAGTAATGAAGCAGAAAAAAAATATATAGTTTTGTTTTTTAAAATCCGTGATTTATTTTTTAAGAGGCTGAAATGCCTCAAAGATTCTACAAAAACCTCATACAAACAGGAATTGGACAGTTATATACCAAATGGAGCCTTAAGTAAAACATTGTTTAATCCAGAATGGCCAGTAAATAAAAGTGAATCGCTACATTTGAAATTTGTGATGCAGCTTTCCTAACACTGTGGAGTTCATTGTTGGTTTTGCCAGTGATATTTTTGTTTTCATGCATGAAGTTCTCACTTATCTTAGGAGAGAAAAGTTAGGCAAAATTTTCCTTCAATTACAGTATCCAGAATGAAAATCTACCCCATTTTAAAATAAAAATACTCTATGCATTAACTCCACGAGTGAGCTTCCTTGCCTTCAGAGAGCTCTTCCTCTTCAAATGAAAGGTCAGTCCCAAGAAACAAAAGACCCCTAAGCAGTGGCTGAATATTACCACCTGGAAGCAATATGTTTTAACTGGTCCACCAAGCAGCTTAGTGACCTGGACACATTTCCTGTTACTGTGCTTTTCCAAATGACAGGTTTGGAAACATGAGTAAGCCTACCCACAATTTGAAATAGACACAATAAAATTAACCAGAATATTGCAAATAGGAAGGAAAAGTATTATTTTGCAACACTTTGGTTTTGTGTGGGGGCTGCATTACAATGTACAAGAGCATTTTTTTTTTTGCGATGGTCACTGACAAAGAGTTTGGAAAACATTGTTCTGGTTTGCTGGTGTAGAAGGAGGTCTTTGTATATAATTATTCCTTTAAGTCATACATTTGAAGTTAAAGCAATAACTATAACAACAAAACAACAAGAAGAGTACACATGGTGAGGGCTGGGGTGGAGACCAGGAAGGATGAAAATAAAAAATCCTGGATTGACTGTGCTACTTGTGATTAAACTACTGGAAATGGCCTACAGCCGGACACACAGTAGCTCTGGCCATGGGGAACACACAACAGCCCCAACCAGGGTCACATTGCTGGGCAGGTAGCCCATGTTGCAAGCAGATGGCTAGGAAGCAGGTGCAATGAGCACACAGGTCTGCCACTTCCTTGACCTTGGTGAGAAGCTCCTAAGCACTAGGCATGGCCTTGCTGGGAAGACAGCAGGGGTGTGTTTGAAGGGGCTTTGCCTTTGGAGTAAGAAAGACCTGGGCCAACTGCTGGCTCTGCCCCTTACTAGGCCTTGGGTGAAATGTTTCAGACCTCTCTAAACCTCAGTTTCCTGTAAGATGGGCATGGATATTTATTTTAGAGTGTTGCTGTGAGGGTTAAATGGTGTAGCTGACAGCAGGTAGCTCGGTAACTGTTCCTTCCCATTTATCTTGTGCACTGGGCTTCCACCTGCCACTGGGAAACAGACAGGCAATCTAGAAGGGAGGTCCTTCTTCTTTTCCTTATCACCCTACAGAGCAATTGGTATGAGGGGAAGGAATGGGAGTGGGGAGTGGATGGTCCAAAGTCAGGCCCAGGATGGTAAAGAGGGAGCTCAGGCAGCCACCCCACACTGGGATAACCTGACGCCAGGGGCTGCCACATCACCACCAAATCCTGGCTCTCCTGCCTTGGCACATGGATGAGGGCAGTTGTCATCTCTAGAATGACTTGTCCTTGACATTTTGTACCACTGAGCTTTCTACTGGTTGGATTTCATCTCTGTTCTCCAAGCAGTGAGGATACCACTGCCACTCATCCCAGCTCTGCATAGCCATAACTGTGGCTCTTCCACAGGTAGAAGATATCACCAACAGCCACGAGGCTGCCCTCCTAGAGATGGAAAATAACCACACAGTGGCCATCACAATCCTGCAGGATGACCATGACCACAAAGTTCAAGGTAGCTACCATCTTAGATGTGTGCGGCCAGCAGGGGTGGGCCCTAGGAGCACCTTCTGCTCTCTGTTCCACTTTCCTGTCGCCCTTCCTGTCCCTCCCGGTGCGTCCTCTGTGTTGCTTGCTGTGAACAGGAAGGATGGAGAGCCAGGATCCCGGTGGCGCTTCTTTCCTCTGAGGCAGTTACTCTCGGCCTAGCCTGCATGTCGGAACCTGTGACGCTGCAACAGGAGGCCAGTGACAGCCTACGGCCCACTCCAGGGCTCCCATGCAGCTGCACAGGAAGATTTTATAAAGCTCCGAAGTCTAATGGGTAGCCATGCTTGAGAACCACTATTCTAAAGTCAGCATGGAAGCTGGGCTTTGTCTTGGCCTTATTAAAGTGAATGTCGGTCCCCAGGGGGTATACCCTCCACCCTTCCCACACTCAGAGTGCTGCCCAGATCAGAGCAGCACCACACTGAACCTGGGTGCCCACCTTAAGTTCACAGGCCACATTCACCAAGGGCTGAAGTGGTCTCTGGATCTTTCTTTTTATATTTTTGACAACTTTAATTATGCTTGGGTACTTAGGGTTCTATGCAGGTTATAGCAACAATAGCAACATTTACTAAATACTACTAAGATTTTGGATTTGTGAAGGAAGTTTTTACAGTTTTAACATGCATTTATTCTACATACACAACTTATTTTTCAGTTTTTTTCTCCTCTCATTTTTCCCTCAGCCAGAAATTTAACAATAGGTTAGTAACTTAAAATTAATAAATTTAAAGATTTTAAGAATTAACATCAGTGTTTTATTATTTTTAAATGCTCTCTGTGGACGCAGAGTGCACTGTGCAGTAACCAGTCCTTGGACGGAGCCTCCCGGGAGCCCCAGCCCTGCCCCCTGGGAGCATTAGCGTGGGGAAAACATCCTGTGGAGCATTTCCCGCGAGGGTTCGAGTTCCCCAGTGTAGGTGTTTTCACATCTTTGCCGCGAGCATTCTTGCCACACACATTTTCACACATAATTAATTGGCTGTAAGGTAATTTTGCTGTTAAAAGAAAAAGATGAAATCACAACAAATAGAGGGAAATTTAAAAAGACAATGAAACATGAAGAAAATGAATAACAAAATTAAGACTTTATTTAGAATGTGTATAATTCATGATAATATATATGTATATTATATATATACATATATAATAGTAGCAAAAAATTCATTATTATGGTCAGCACATTATCATCCTCAATGGCTATTACAGCTAATCGCTTGGACAGAGACAGGTACACAGAAGACTACATGGTTTTACGCTAACAAAATCAGCACAAACTTTTTTTTCAAATGTAAATTTCAGCTAAAATAACTATTTCTTAGAGAGCTTCACCATCATGAGTTCAAAGTTTTGGATCAATGGAAACCACGGAGATTTTCTGAACCGTGGCCCTGAGCAGCCAGAATGATAATTGTGGGTCTCTAGTGCTCTCCCGTGCAAAGCACCTGTGGCTCAGGCTGATTAATGAGATCTTCCCTCCCTCTGTGGGAGGGGAAGGAGAAAGAGACTTCCCATGGATCACACAGTTGTTTTACCATGAGAACTTGGAGATTTGGTGAGGACTGTGGTTGGAGACTCTGACTCTGCCAGGATGGTGGGAAAGCAGGGTGTAGAAATGAATGTGTGTGTGTGTGTGTGTGTGTGTGTGTGTGTGTGTGTGTGTGTGTGCATGCACTCAACTTGCTTCTCCCTCATTTTTTTCCCTTTCCCTCTTTTTCTCTCTCTTTCTTCTTAGGGCCTTCCTCTTTCTTCCTCTTCCAAATAACACCACATGTGATTCCAAAGTACTGGAGCAGTCCCTGCAGCTTCAAGCCTGCAGCACACCCATGTCCCTTACTCACCCAAGTCTTTCATTTAGTCTGGCAAAACAGTCTTGTTTGATCCCTTTCAGAAGAAATACCAACTTACCAATCTGCTGTCTTCTCTCCAGAGCTGATGTCTACCCACAAGCTTGAAAAGAAAGAATTGAAAGACAATTTTGAAAAGCTGCGGCTGTCCTTACAGGTTAGTATCTCCTTAACTCTGATGCCAACCTAATGGCAGCACCGTTTGTTAGTCCTGTCCACAAACATTTATCCAGCACCTGCTATGTGCTGGACCCCATGCAGAGTACAGAGGGAGTATACTGGAGTATAGAGGGAGATGGGACATTTTCCTTGTCCTAAGGCATTTGCTGTCTACTCAGAAAGTTGTGACACAAAGGGACAGGCACCCACAAAAGGTAACACATGCTTGCACCAAATGAACAATCCAGTCAGTGAGTGCCACAGGATCTCGGAGAGGTTGCCCCACCCTGGCAGTGGCCAGAGGAGTCACTGAGCTGTGTGTGAGAAAGGGGGTGAACATAGGAGAAGAGTATTCTAGGCTAGGGAGTGGTGTAAGGAGGGTTGTGAAGGGCAGAAGCCATAGGGCGTGCCTGGGAATTATAAAAAGGACTGTAATCACCTGGAGTAGGGGGATGGAAAGAACCTTCTCTACCTCCCACTTCCAGTCCAGGGAAAATGTGCGTCTCAGATGCCAGGGAGCAGATTGGCTTCCTTCTGACCTCTAGTGAGAGAGTGAAGGGTCCTCCAGATCACCAGCACCTCCCTCCTGCCTGGGAACCTAGGGTGGGGTTGGAGGCCCTGCTCCCGTTCCCAGCTATGAACATCCTGATGAAACCCAGGTTATTTTTTAAATATTTGGGACACTCACGTATGGATGTTGTGGTGACAATAACAATGGATGCCCACTGATTACCATAAGTAATGCAAAGCCAGAAATTTTGCTTCTCCAATGGCTCACTTCCCCCAGCAACGTTCATTGCACAGAGGTGGCCCTGCTGAGAACAGAACCCAGGATTGTGCGGATACCGCTGTCACAGCCACTGTGGGCACTACCCAAAATTTTCCAATGGGAAACAGCCTGCACTGACCCATCAGTGGGCCTGCAGTACACAGCCCTCCCATGGTTCATCCTTGGCACATTTACCCCAAACTGCCCTCCCCACACCCCTGTTGCCAGGGAGATCCGAGTCAGAGGTGTCCCGGCCTCAGTTCTTGTCTTGCTCGCAAGGGATGAATTCTAGCAAGAGACAACACGTATAGTGGAAATGAGATGTTTATTTATGAAATACATAGAGAAAATAAGGCATGAGTAAGTTGTTAGTAAACTTTCTGGCTTCCTTTATTACCTTTTCCTGCTCAAGATCTGAAAAGGTCTGCCCCAAGACAACCATAGTGTCCTTCCAGGTTAACTCATAGGCTAGGGTAAGGGGTTGGGATGCATCTATGTATGTATCTGGTTGTTGGAGTAGCTTCTCCAGTCTGCTTAATCTGTTTAAGTTCCACAAGAGAGAAGGGCTTATGTACTATACTAGCTGAGGGCCATGCCCTCCTGCAGTTGGTGGAGAAGGCATATCAGTGGAAGAAGGGGTGAAGGTTTCTAATTGAGTTGAAGGTCCTGGATATGGCAGTAGCGATGAAGATGTTGTTGGCACTTCTTCTACTTTTTAAATATATTTTATTGATTATGTTATTACAATTGTCTCATTTCCCCACCTTTATTCCCCTCTGCCCTGCACCCCACTCCCACCTGCATTCCCCACCTTAGTTCATGTCCATGGGTCATAGATATAAGTTCTTTGGCTTCTCCATTTCCCATACCATTCTTAACCTCCTCCTGTCTACTTTGTACCTACAGTTTATGCTTCTTATTCCCTGTACCTTTTCCCCCAATCTCCCCCTTCCACTCCCCACTGATAACCCTCCATGTGATTCTCCATTTCTGTGGTTCTGCCCCTGTTCTGGTTGCTTGCTTAATTTGCTTTTCTTTTTGTTTTTTGTTTTTATTTTAGGTTCAGTTGTTGATAGTTATGAGTTTGTTGTCATTTTACTCTTCATATTTTTGATCATCTTTTTATTACATAAGTCCCTTTAATATTTCATATAATAATGACTTGGTGATGTTGAACTCTTTTAACTTGACCTTATCTGGGAGGCATTTTATCTATCCTTCCAGTATAAATGACAGCTTTGCTGGATAGAGTAATCTTGGACATAGGTTTTTACTTTTCATGACCTGGAATACTTCTTTCCAGCCCCTTCTTGCCTGCAAGGTTTCTTTTAAGAAATCAGCTGACAGTCTTATGGAAACTCCTTTGTAGGTAACTGTCTACTTTTCTTTTGGTGCTTTTAAGATTCTCTCCTTATCTTTAGTCTTGGATAATGTAATTATGACATGCCTTGGTGTGTGCTTCCTTGGGTCCAAATTGTTTGGGACTCTGAGGTTCCTGAACTTTTTGAAAGTCTATTTCCTTTGCCAGATTAGGGAAGTTCTTCTAAATTATTTGTTCAAATAAGTTTTTAATTTCTTGCTCTTCTTCTTCTCCTTCTAGCACCCCTATGATTTGGATTTTGGGACATTTAAAGATGTCCCAGAGATTCCTAAGCATCTCCTCATTTTTTCTGAATTCTTGTTTCTTCATTCTTGTCTGGTTGAATGTTTATTTCTTCCTTCTGGTCCAAACTGTTAATTTGAGTCCCAGTTTCCTCTCCTTCACTGTTGGTTACCTGTACATTTTCCTTTATTTCACATTTCATAGCCTTCACATTTTCCTGTATTTTGTGACCATACTCAACCTTTTTGTGAGCATCCTGATCACCAGTATTTTGAACTGTGCATCTGATAGATTAGCTATCTCTTCATTGCTTAATTACATTTTTTCTGGAGCTTTGATCTGTTTTTTCATTTGGGTCATATTTTTTTTGTCTTGGTGCACCCGTTACATAGAAAGGGATGGAGCCTTAGGTATTAGCCAGGGAGTTGCAACCTACGCCTCTGTGCTATGGCACCATATGTGGGGAAGGGGTCTGAGAGGGAACAATCTGCTTTCTGGGCTCCCAGCTGGCTTTCAGTAACTTCTTCCACTACCCACAAGCAAACTGGGCCCTTCTGGCGCTGATTACTGGGTAGGTGGGTTTGCATATGTTCTAGGACCCTGTGGGTCCTTCCAATGAACTCTCTTGTAAGGCTAGTTTTTCCTGCTGCCTCAACCTTCACAGGTTTTTTCAGTCAGAGGTTTTGAGGCTTTATTTCCATGCACTGGAACCCTGGGTTGCATGGTCTGTCTCTCTCCCCAGTTGTTCCTCCTGGTTTGTGGGAATGTGGGACTGCCCAGTCCGCAAGTCCCTGCCTTGCCTGCCCTGATCCTCCAGCTGCTGCCTTGCCACGAGCCCTCTCTGCCCGGCTGCCTGTCTCCACCCCTCCTACCAGTCTGGATGAATGTTTCTTCTTTAACTCCTTGGTTGTTGGATTTCCATACAGTTTGATTTTCTGGCAGTTCTGATTGTTTTTGTTTCTAAATTCATTGTTGTCCTTCTTTTGGTTGTGTGAGGAGGCACAGTGTGGCTACCTGGGACTCAACCTAGGCCAGAAGTTCTCAAAGGTGCCCCTCCTAAAGGGGCTTTTCGCAAAGGTGGGGGTGTGAACAAAGAGGTGCCCGTGCAATGGCCACTAGATGGCACTATGGAAGCTATTAGCTTATATTTGTAGCACAGCCCCCCTCCCCCCACCCCCCACACACAATAGAGGAATCCCTATATGTAGGTGATTTCTGGCACCTGCCTAGGCAATTACAAAAGAGATCAAGTTGGGGTATGGTATTGTAATTTAAGCTTCCGTGTAGTAGCCAGGACTTCTCATCAGCTAACTGATATTGAGGCCAAACAGTATTGCAAAAGAGTACTAGTCTTCTTTAGAGTTTGAGGGTCAAACTGTGACCGGTTGGAAAAAAGGCAGCCCAGTGGGGTCCCACCTGGAATGGATTGCTGATTTCCCATCTGGACAGAAGAAATACCAGGAGATTAGATAACCCAGTGTCCTAGGGTCATAACCTGAAGGCTCAGCATCCAGGGACCCGAGACCCTGAGAATCCAGAATAGACATTTCTGTTCTGGACCGATCCTTCCAGGGGGTGATGGTGTTTGTCTTTACCTTCCTTCAGCCAGTAAAGCCAGTGAGGAGGAGCTACCAATTGGTGGGATCTTGGAAAAGTGTGAAGGAGCCCTCCACATCTTTTGCAGGGAACAATTATATGAGATTTTAAAGATGTCTCCTCTCAGATACTGTGTTTCTAGAGTAGCTAGCCTTATGATGCTTGGAATTTTATAACAAATCTTCAGATCAAGCTTTAGACTGTCCTTCAGGATACAGGGGCTAAGCCACACAGTTGTCATCTGGCTTTGCCTCTCAAGGGGGTACCAGAGGGAATGGACTCTTTTAAAAAATATATTTTATTGATTATGCTATTGCAGTTGTCCTATCCCCCCTTCATTCCCCTCCACCCTGCACACCCCTCCCCCACCATCCCCCCCTTTAGTTTATCTCCATGTGTCACAAGTTCTTTAGATTCTATATTTCCCATACTATTCTTGCCCTCCCCCTGTCTGTTTTCTACCTACCATCTATGCTACTTATTCTCTGTACCTTCTCCTCCTCCCACTCCCCTGTTGCTAACTCTACATGTGATCTCCATTTCTATGGTTCTGCTTCTGATCTGGCTGTCCTCTTAGGTTGCTTTTGTTTTAGGTGTGGTTGTTAATAACTGTGAGTTTGCTGTCCTTTCACTGTTCATATTTTTTATCTTCTTTTTCTTAGCTAAGTCTCTTTAACCTTTCATATAATAAGGGCTTGGTGATGATGAACTCCTTGAACTTGACCTTATCTGAGAAATGCTTTATCTGCCCTTCCATTCTAAATGAAAGCTTTGCTGGATAGAGCAATCTTGGCTGTAGATTGGCTGAAATCCAATCTTTGGATTTCATGACTTGGAATACTTCTTTCCAGCCCCTTCTTGCCGGTAAGGTCTCTTTTGAGAAATCAGCAGATAGTTGGATGGGAACTCCTTTGTAGGTGACTGTCCCCTTATCTCTTGCTGCTTCTAGGATTCTCTCCTTCATTTTAATCTTGAGTAATGTAATTATGATGTGCCTTGGAGTGTTCCTCTTTGGGTCCACTTTCTTTAGGACTCTGAGCTTCCTGGACTTCCTGGAAATCTATTTCCTTTGCCCAATTAGGGAAGTTCTCCTTTATTAATTGTTCAAATAAGTTTCCCACTTGTCGCTCTTCCTCTTCCCCTTCTGGTACCCCTATAATTCGGACGTTGGAACATTTAAAGATGTCTTGGATGTTCCTAAGCCTCTCCTCATTTTTTTTTTTTGAATTCTTGTTTCTTCATTCTTTTCTGTTTGGTCATTTTTTTCTTTCTTCTGGTCCACTCCCTTGATTTGAGTCCCAGTTTCCTTTCCATCACTATTGGTTTCCTGTGCATTTCCCTTCATTTCAATTAGTTTAGCCTTCATTTGCTCCTCTAATTTGTGACTAAAATCAGTTCTATGAGCATCCTGATCACCAGTGTTTTGAACTGTGCATCTGAAAGGTTGGCTCTCTTGGTCACTTACAGTTTTTGGCTCTGGGGCTTTGAGCTGTTCTTGAGAGCCATAATGTTTTGGTCTGTTCACACCTGTTACATATGAGGGATGGAGCCTTAGGTGTTCATGATGGTGGGGTGACCCAGTCTCTGGGTTGTGATGCTGTATGTGGGGGCAGGGTTAGAGAGGGGCAATGACATTTGTTCTGTGCTCTCTCTCGGATTTCAGTCCCCTCTGCTGCTTCCCGCAAGCAAACCTGGCCCCCCTGGTGCAGGTTCCCGGGTGTGTGGGCCTGTGCACCCTCCAGGACCCTGTGGGTCTCTCCAACAACCTTTCTGTTAGCCTGGGAGCCTCTTCTGGTACCTCAACCCTGAAAGTTTTTCCAATTGGTGCTTTCAGGATCTAATTCCCATCGCTGAGGCCTTAGCCTGAGCGGTCTGTCTCACTGCTCCCTCCTTCGCTTGATTTATCTGCACACGAATGTGTGACCCCAGTCAACCAGCTGCCTTGCACCCTCACTGGGTCCACCTGTAGCCACCCCACGCCTGGGATCTGCCAACCACTGCCTGTGCTCCTGTGTGCCTGGGTCATCCAGCCAATCTTTCCTGCCCCACCCTGCTCTGCTGCTGACTCTGCCCCTCTTACCGGTCTGGCTGAATGGTTTGTTGTTGTCATTGGACTTCCATACAGTTCAATTTTTTGTGTTTTGGCTGCATTTTTGTTACTAAAACTTTGTTGTCTTTAAACTTGGTTGTGTGAGGAGGCACAGTGTTTCCACCTATGCCTCCATCTTGGCCGGAAGTGGGAATGGACTCTTGATTCACTATTCAGAAAAGGGAAAAGCATAAGATATGGACAGTGGCAAGACTGTCTTGCCCTTCTTCTGCATTTCTGGGGGCTGGGAGACTCTGAAATGGCCCAGGGCTTACAGCTATGGCTGGCAAGTGATTGTTTTGTTTCTGTCCGTGGGCAGTGGCTCTCTGCTCTTCCTCTGCCCAGTTTTAATTGTCAAAAACACTGCAAGTTGTTTCTACCAGTTGCTCAGTAGGGCCTCAGGTTCTAAGACTAGCTTTTGTAACTTTCTCCTGATGTCTGGGGTTGTCTGCTGGATAAAATGTATCCCCAGAAGTGCTCAGCCCCCGGCAGACTTAGAGTTGATGTTTGCGGCCTTTTGTAAAAGCTCAGTCAATACAAAGGACTTTGGTTCCTTCTTGTCCTTGTCAGTCCCAGTTTGGCAGATCAGCTGGGGTCCCGACCTGGGATTGCATTTCCCCCTGGCTGCTGTGCACTGCTGAGCCGCTGGCCAGCTGGTTTATCAGCATCAGCCCAGGTGGACCCTCTCTGGGCTGCTTTTCATCGCAGTGCAGCAGCAAGAGAGAACAATCTGTGGTGCACTCCAGGTTAGGCCGTGAGTCGGTGATTACAATTGACAAAGGAATTGCTTTTGGTAACAGTACTTTGAGTTCATTAATTTGTGTTCCACTGTTTAATCGTACCTGGGGTTCCTGTTGGGAAATAACAGTTGGTTATGGAAAATAAAAGGAAGCTTTTGACTTTTTCATTTGTCATTAAAATTATCTTTACTATTTATTTATGTCCCTTCCCTTTTCTTTTTTATTTCTAGTTTTCTTCATTTCTACTTCTCATCTTGAGTTTACTACTCCAATGTCATTTTTTCCTGTATGTCTCGTTCCTTTTTCCCCACTTCTTCAATTCCTTCTCTTTTTTCTCTTTCCCTTTACACAATCCTTTTTCAACTCACATAGACCCTTTTCGACTTACACAGACCTTCTGTTATAGGTGCAATCTTTCTGCAGCTTACACAAACCCTCTGAAACCTTCCTAGTCCCTTTTAACTTATCTAGAAAGTATTAACCCAGTTTTAGTTCTACGTATTACCTTTTATTGCTAAAACTATATATTCTTTCTCAACTTGATTAGAATTTTTTAATTTTTAGGGAGAACCAAGAGTAAGTAAGTAGCATTCTTTAGATTAATACATTTATAACTACATTTTATAACTTTTGGAAGCAGTTTTTATCCCTGTTGGCAGATACACACAGTGCTCAAAAATGAGCTGTTTTATTGTCTAGTGACCTTGGAAACTGCAAAGAGCTAGAGAAGAAGATGGGGGTGACCTTAGCCATTTCCGCTCTAAAGGTGCCAATTTTTCTCTTTTATATTGAGGGAGGGGCAACCATTGCTTCTAGGGGCAGCGAAACAAAGGAAAGACTAAGGGTGGAGGAGGTAACACCAGGGCAGGGGACGGCAGGGGGAGTCTAGGTGGCTGCTTTGGCTCCTTAGAAAAGTTACAGGAGAGGAGAGAGCCAAGATAGGGCTTCCCTGGTTCCCCTGGAGGTCAGAGGAAAAGGGAGCCCTGGAGACAGGACCAGGTAGGAAGGCCAGGTCGAGCTTCCACTGCGCACTGCTCCCCTGGCTGCAAGTCTTCTAGGACCCTTAGAGTTTAGGAGGAGGTAAAAAGTTTATGCCCAGGAAGGGGTACAGCTGTTTTTTGAGAGGGAGAGAGAGCAAGACACTCCCCTGGCAGATACAACACTGTGCCTTGGGGGAGAGATGCAGCAGGCTTACAACAGGTCAATTCAAACTTACTTGTTCCCTGGCCATGGTTTAGAGGCATGAAAGACTAGGGACTTGTGTAGTCAGTACATTATAGTGATGGGGGTTCCCTCTGAGGCCCCTTTACATCTTAGGGATTAACCCCAGACACCTCTGTGGGACCCCCACTCACATAAGGACGCCCGAGACCTTGGAGCTGCAGGAGGATGTGCCTCGTCAGTCTCCAGAGCCCAGGAGAACCCCAGCAGTCATTGTGGGTCTTAGCCTTATTTCTGCCTCCCAACACAAGCCCAGCTTGTCTGAATACCCCTCCTCCACTGTGCTGTTGTGCCTCCTTTAACCCTGAAGGTGAAGCTGGCAGTAAAACATTGTTAGTAAGACTGTCCATATTCACTGCATTCCCAGTGACTGGAGGCAAAGGATGGAATCCAAGTCACAGCACCACAAGTGTTACTAGAGGGCCCTGGGTCACGGGCTCCGGCCTCAGTTCTTGTCTTGCTCGCAAGAGATGAATACAAGTGAGACAACATGTAGAGTGGACATAAGAGAACAAGTTTTATTTATGAAATATACAGGCAAATAAGGTATTAGTAAATTTGTTAGTAACTGTTTGTTTTACACACTGGAGCACCTGGCTGCAAGTGGCTACTCAGCTAATCTGAGTGCCCCAATGGTTGGGGTTCGGGGGTTATATACCTTAGTCAGCTTCTGGGTTCCCCTTCCTTCTTCTTCTAAAACAATGTACAGCCACAAAGGCTTCCTTTCTCAGCTAGTAAAGGCTCTTTTCTCTTAGTTAATAAAATGGCTACAGAAGTTAGTAAAATCTCTACAGAAGCTCCCTTTCCCAGCACACAGAGTTTCAAGGACTCCCTTCTTCCTGTCCTGTCCTTGCTTGTGGCACTCAAAACGCTCAACAATCTTACCAGACCAGGTTCAGGGCTGCTGAATCAATGGGTGAGACAAGCCTTGCTCCTCCCTGCACCTTAGTTTACTACCAGTCCTCCCTTACACACCCACCTCTCATACTGTGGGAGGTGCCATCTTGGAGGAACGCACACCGGGGGAGTGAAGGCCAGACTGTGATGCCACAGAAACCCCATCCAGCCCCAAGCCACAAAGAAGCAAGACTTTTGTCTCATTCGTGAGAGAATCTTCATTCTGCCCCTGTCATCTCATGGTCGTGCACTGCACATATTTTAGCTGTGAAACCCCATGAGCAGGATCCATTGGGGCTGGAGGTTATTTGGTGCAAGGAGGGTGGAGTTGCTCAGCCAGGTTCCTTGGGCAACTAGCAGCTAGAGAAACAGGCTGCCTGGTAAGAGATTTGAGCTCTTGGGTTTGAAGCCCTGGGGCTCCGCCTCTAACTAGCTGTGAAGCCTTGGATAATACATAAGCTCTGCAGCCCTTAGTTTACTTGTCTGTGCAATGGCAGTGACAACAGTACCTTCCTCAATTAAAGGCAGTAACGTGGGTAAAGTGTGCAGCACTAGGTTGATTCATGGAAAATGCTAGTAAGTAGCAGTCACTGCTACTCTAGTAGTTACATATATTATTATTTGTTATATATTTTTTATCATCATCACTGTCATTATCATGCCATTAGTTAGCTCCTAAGTGGCCAGTGCTGGGCCAGGTCACCAGCTGGGTCTTCGTACCTCTCACCTGACACATAGGAGCAAACTCAGGCTGGAGAACTGTCCGCGCTGCCTGGCTGCTGTGCGCTTGTGTGCCTGTGAGTCGGTTTTGAGTCATGGAGAGTAAGGCCACAGTTCAATATTTGAGATCCATCCTAGGTGGTATTTGCCTGACGAGTTAGTTCTCTGCTTTCTGTTTTTTAATGGAAGAGGGGGGCTTGAAAGAAATGCTTCCTTTGACAGTGCCCTCAAAGGTGGCATGGGAGCCCTACGGCAAAGTGGGCATTCTGCCAGTCACGTTCCAGAGGGCCACTGCCTGAGGCCCGGAGGTGCGTGCTGCTCCACCAGGGCCGACCGTGCTCCACCCTGGGTGTGCTGGGGCGTTTGCCAGGCACTGTGGTGCAAACTCTCACTGACAGCTCCACTTGCTGGACACACCAGCTTTGCATTTGATGGTACTGGGTGGGTGGGGAGGTATTTGTTTCTCAAAAAATGAAATGGAAGTAACTGGGAAGCACACAAAAAAAGAGGACAAGCATTGGCTAGTGTTGTTCAGTGGGTTGGGCATCATCCCAGGGACCAAAAGGTCACCTGTTTGATTCCCAGTCGGGGCAGGTGCCTGGGTAGCAGGCCAGGTCTCCAGTATGGGGCACATGAGAGGCAACCAATCAACGTTTCCCTAACACATCAACATTTCTCTCTCTCTCCTTCCCCTCCCCTCTTTCTAACATAAATTTTTAAAAAATTTTTATGAGGATGACAAATCTGCCAAGGATCATCTACTGCAATGAAGAAAGCAGTCCAGCCAAGCACTTCAAACATCATTACAGTGTGGTTATATAGAATTACATAATTTACAGTACCTAGCTCCTCATACTGGGGGATGAGTCCATTTCTCTTGTAAGAAGAGTTCATTGACAGACCCTAGGTTCTAATGTTACAGAAATTGGGCAGAGAACTTCAGTGACTAGTCATTGCTGGAGTGGCCAGGGAGGGGTGAGCCAGGGAAGCGGTGCAGCATCCCCTCAGACATGCCCTCCTTTGGCCTGCACACAGGGACTGCCCTGAGGCTGGTGTGTGCTGGGAACCAGGGGCACAGTCTAAACAGGAAGTCTAAACAGAGGGGCCAGGTGGTCCAAAAGGGGAGAATAGACTCAGCTCACCTCAGGAACATGCACACAGCCCTGAAGCCCAGGGAGGCTAGAGGTGACCCTAGAATGAGAGGGAACTGGCCAGTGAAGCCAGGGAAAGCTGGATGGGAGACGGGAGTGTGGACAGTGAGAACCAAGGCTGGGAGACAGGCACAGGTGAGGTGGGGGGTCTGACGCATGGTGGGGAGTATGTGCCTCATTTTGAAGCTGGTAGCATTTTACACAGGGGATGTCTCATCATGCTCCCCAGGCTGGAGCATCTGCAGTGGACTGAGCTGGAGTTCTTGTGTCCTTACTTGCAGGATCAGGTGGACACACTGACCTTCCAGAGCCAGTCTCTGCGGGACCGAGCCAGACGCTTTGAGGAAGCTTTGAGGAAAAACACTGAAGAGCAGCTGGAGGTAGTCAAGCTCCCAGGCCCCCGGCCCCCACGGGGCCTCACCACAGGTCTCTGGAACCTGGTCCCAAGAAGCCACATGGCTTCCTCAGCAGTCTTCCCAGTGAGCGGGCCTCAGTGCTAACCCACTACCAAGGAGACAGTTGGTGAGGGCCTCTCTGGGATTTCAGACATGTTCTTGTCAGCACTCTTCTGAGACGGCACAGCTGTGGGTTTCTCCACACAAATGTGATTCCTGCCACAGTGCACTCCGCTCCCCAGCCACTGTCCCTGAGCTCCCAGGACAAGTGTGGCCTCTGGTCCTGGCCAGGACCATCTAGCCACCCATCCTCTCCCAGCTTCCATGGGTCTGGCACCCGAGGCTCCTCTGAAGCCTGAGTTAGTAGGTTGAGGGTTTTTTCCCAGAAGTCGGCAAAATTCCTCCCTTCTTCTGTTGGGCTGCATATAAAACACATCACACTAGTTAAATCTGAATTACAGGTAAGTGAGTCTTTTCAGTACAAATATGTCCCTTTTGAAACTTATACCAAAAAAAAAGTTGTTCACCTGAAATTCAAACAATGTAATTTATGTATACATATGCATGTGTGTGTGTGTATACATATATATTTATATCTGGCAACCTCACTCTAACATATCTTTTTCCAAAATGCCTTTTCTGCTTTTTAAACCACTTTTTAATTTCCTATACTGGGGTGGGGACTCTCCATGGGCACAGGTGGGACCTGGAAATCCCTACCTGCCTGCTGAAAAAAGTGGTCTTTGTGACCGTCAAAAGCCAATATTGAATTTACTTCTTTTACCCCACAAATCCCTTCTGGGAAAGGACTGGTGGTATCCACAAGCCTCAGGGGTGATGACTTTCTCTCTTCTTTTCCCCAAGCAGCTAGATTTTTAGTGGCATTCACAGTGGGGAGCTAGTGAGCATCTTACCAGGGGAGATATGCGAGCTAATGTTCTCTCCCCACCCCTCTCCCCCTCTCTCCCTCTCCACACACCCACCCTCCCCCTGTGCTCCAGTGCCTCCTGCGTAGCTTATTAAGGAAAACTAGCTTTAGGGAAACCCATGACCTTGGTGAGCACTGGCCTTTGCCAAGACCCTATGACTAGCTTGCTGCTCTGCGCCCCCGTAGGTCGCGCTGGCTCCCTACCAACACTTGGAAGAAGACATGAAGAGTCTGAAGCAGGTCTTAGAGATGAAAAATCAGCAAATACACCAGCAGGAAAAGAAGATCATTGAGCTGGAAAAGCTGGTGAGTCATCTATTTCCTGAAGAGACCCCAGTAACCTTTCTGTCATCCTTGATGTCAACAGACACCTTTCAGGATGTGGGCCCTTAACCTGAGTCAAAAGCTCCATCCTTGAGTTTCATAGCCTTTTTCTGGAAGCCAGGAGTTCTGATGAGGACTCTCAGAGGTGGCCCCATTCTGTACAACTCTGTGGTCCTGTGGATCGCCTGCCTCCTTCCCTGCCCCATCACTCTCAAGTGACGGCCCCCTCCCCCCTCCCTGGGGGCCATGTGGTGAGCCAGCGCCTCGCTGGCGTGTGCCAGATACCAAGCAGAGCACTTTCCCGCGTCTGTTCTTCAACTCCGACAGCAGTGCGGTGAAGGAGGTACCATCAGGGACCTATATTTTACTATATACAGTGTATTCTGGTAGTCTCTCTTCTGCATTATTTTGTTTTTTAAAAATGCTGGCCACATCCCTGTAACCTGATTTTACAGCCCACCAAATGCGCTGCACACTGTAGTTTGCAGAACTACACTCTTTTCAATAACCCTCCAAAGGCACTGGTCTCCTTCCTGTCAGATAGCCCTGCCAAGGACCTCTTAACACTGCCCCCTTTACAGGCAGAAAAGAACATTCTCCTGGAGGAGAAGATCCAAGTGCTCCAGCAGCAGAATGAAGATCTCAAAGCAAGGATTGACCAGAATACCGTGGTCACGAGGTAGGCAGACCGGGGTGTCTAAACTGACAAATCATGTGTCACCCACAAAGTGGCTTTGCTCTTGAGCTTGAGGACTCTGTATTTGTCCCAATGTCCAGTTCACCTCACCCCTCTGAGCTGCAAGGCCTCCCTGATGATCTGAAAGCAGGTGGCAGGAGCCCCCAGCATAGCTGGCTGCTGAGTGGCTTTGTTCCTGGAGAGTGTGTTGGAAAGGGGTATCAGCTGGGTGCTCCCAGGCCAGAGAGAACGGCCCTGTGAGCCACCCCTGAGCTCCACTAGCTCAGCAGTGTAGACACGTGTCTTCCTGGGGCGCTGAGCTGTTGTCCTGGGCCAGCCAGGCCAGGGCAGTGAAGGACTAGCCCTGACCAGAGGACAGCAGGGACAGAACATGTCAGAGAGGAGCCACGTAGCCAAATGCAGCTCTTCCTGAGTGACATTGTTTCCATCTTGGTCACCTGTTCTGAGGTCCCCCAAATTCCAAGGGAGGATGTGGGGATACCTCCTTCTGCTGTCAGTGGGAAATAAAACAGGGTTTGGGGCTTCAGAAGCCAGCTGGAGGTTATGCATGTCCATGGGGGCCAAGCTGTCTCTGGGACACCCGTGCCAGGTGCCAGGCTGGATGCTGGGATTCAAAGAAGCAATCTCTGGCTCCTGTCTCTCGGAGCTGACAGTCTCCATGCCTGTGCCATTGATACTGTTAACACCACTATCTCTGAGCTTCCTGGTGGCCCTCCTGCACCAGCTGCCTCTCCCCATCTTCCCTGTTCGCCTCTAGCTTTTGCCTCTAGCTTCTGTGTATGCCTCTAGCTTTTGCTCTACCAGACAGCTGGCACCTCCCTGAAGGGGGCAGAGGGCTGTGAACAGATCCGGTGTTGTCAGGGAGGCTCTGGGAATGGATGTGTTGGCAGGATGAGTGGTAGTTATGGTTCACCAAGGTGGTGGGTAGCAGTGGCCCGACTCACCGGGTTGTCCTCGCAGGCATGGGCCACCTTCTCCCTTTACCCAGCATCCTTGGCCTGGCAAATCTGGCATGAAGGCTGCTTGATGGTGTCTTCTCTCCATGCAGACAGCTGTCAGAGGAAAACGCCAATCTCCAGGAGTACGTGGAGAAAGAGACACAGGAAAAGAAGAGGTTGAGCCGGACCAATGAAGAGCTGCTCTGGAAGCTCCAAACTGGGGACCCAACCAGCCCAGTTAAGCTCTCTCCCACATCCCCTGTTTACCGCAGCTCCTCCTCTGGACCCCCCTCACCTGCCAGAGTCAGCACAACACCCAGATGATACCACCACACAGCCCTCCGGAGCTGTGCCTCCTCCTGCACCCTGTGCTTCCACGCGAAAGGAGTCTTGACCAGCGCCTCCCACCGGGAGTCCTGTGCGCATGCTCAGTAGCTGCAGAGTGGCACCCTCAGAGTCCTCCGACCCTGGTATAAGACTGTCCTGGTACTGACACTTAGGAAGGTGTTGACCTTACTTAGAGCCAAAAGAAAGAAATGCCCACTGCTCCTGAATGATGAATTTCACTGCAGAATTCCAGGTTAGTGACAAATAGCTCAGTTTGAAATCTACGCTGAATAATCATTGTGCACTGCACTGGTGTGTGTGGATCTTTAGATGTACACATTTGCACACGCAATGGTTCTGAATTTCATTTTTTATAACATGAAATGCTGACATATTTTGGTGAAGGTCAGCAGTTTTCTAACTTGTGCCTAAGAATAATTGGGAATGAAAATGCATTTCTATCTAGCTTCCCAAGAATATTTCTACCCAAAATAGAAAAAGGAAAAAAAAAGATACAGAGAAGAAGCGCCTTTCAACCTACCACCAAATGGTACTGTATTTAACACGAACACCAGCGACTTGTGAACGGTAGCTGCCTTTGGAACAATCACAATAAGCTCCCGGTCAGCATGCTGTGAAGTCACCATTATTCCATTTGCAGGATTTAATTGCTAATGCTCCTGTCATGAGTGGGTAAGGGAGAGAGCCGTGGGGAACCCTGTGGGGTTTAACAGCTTTTCAGACGTCACTCATGATAGCAAATCATCTACAGTCTCGTAAACACAAGTTTTGATTTTTCCCAAATGGCATCTTGGAATCCGTCATTCAACTGTTGCACCCTTGGGAAAATACGGAAGAGCGTGCCCTTCCAGAGTCAGGGTGAGGATGGCCTTGGAGTTGACCTAGGCCATTTGCCCTCTGGCCTCAAGAAAGACTGATGGGGTGTGTACTTGGACCAAGCACAGAGTAGGGAAGCTCTGGCCTTCTGTGTGATTTGCTCCAATCTGATGCTGCAAAGGGTCCCCCACTGCTGTGACCTTCAGGGCCCCATTTCATGGCAACCTCCCGTCCAGTTCTCCAGTTCAGTTCAACAGCTCAGGCCCATCACTGTACCTGGAGACAGCTCAGGGGTTCTAGCAGGGCCTTCCAGAAAACCAGTTCTTCCATCGTTGGGGACCAGTTCCACACTGTGCTAGACCATCCCGTGACCTCACAGGAACCCAGGGGTATTTTCTGCAGGATCATCGAGCAGTGCCACAGCTGACAGTGCTCCAATCTTAGACCAGGAGGTTCTTCCACACAGACGGGCCCATCAAAGCAGCCAGCCAGCGTGCACTGGCTACTGGACTGGCATCTGTCTCTGAAATGATAGAATTAGAATGCAAAAGGTATCTCTGCAGTGCTGTGGAAGGTTAGGAGCATGACACCCCAAAGAGAAGTAGTTTTAACAGTTGATATGGTGATGGTAATGACACCTTTGTTTCCTGTTTGTGACGGAGACCCTGCGCTTTCCTTCCTAAGGCCCCTGGAAACCATCCTGAGCATAGGGCTATCTCTGAACATGACCAAGGCAAGTAGACCCATGCAGGGACATCCATGGTGGGGAAGAGACGGTCCATGGAAGGAAAGGGTTGGCTTGCCAAGGGCCCTGCATGCTTGGCTGGCATGAAGACAGACCTGGTCTGTGTTCCCTGCTTGAGTCAAGGTTGGCCTTTGTGGCCTCAGGTCCATCTCATTTCTAGGAAACCTCCAAGGGTCTTTTTCCCATCCCAGGGATATGCACAGTAGGTAACCATTGAAGAAACATTTCTCTATACCTTTTATGCTCTGCATGATGCTCTGATATTGAGTTGGATAGTCCATTAGAATAGCTCATGCCACGTGGACAAAGTACACAGTTATGTCTTCTGTTAGTGGCACCACCTGCAAACACAGGTTCCGTGGTAGCTCAGCTTTCCACCTTAGGAACTGCACCCATAAGGGCATCTGCTAAATGCAGTTACACAGCAATACAGTTTTCAGTGTTCTGTTAGGATGTGCTACAGCGTGTTAGCCTAGTGTGGTCACAGGTGTAGTGATGTTGGCACCAGGTGGACTGAAACTCTGCAGTGACTGGCTCTCACCTTGGGCACTTGCACTTACTTCTCCATTGCCATGGATTCATCCCTTCATCGTGGACACCCACCCCATCTGGCTCTTATCCTAGAACGCAAGGGGCAGCTGTTGGGCCCCTCTTGCCACTCCACCCATGCGCCATTAGAACGTGGACCTCTCTCAACGTGGAAGTCCTGTCATCCACCTCCCAGGTTGGAGCTGTTTGCACATATGGATGCTGCAGCCCCCCACCTGCCTCAGACAAACCACCAAACCTCACCAACCTCTTGGCATTTGAGATCTGAGTCGGTGCTCTTCCTGCCCTCAGTCCCCACAGCTGGGGCAGGGTTTTGGCTGGGAGTCAGAGTGGGAGAAGAGCTGGTCAGCTGGCACACTGCGTATGACTGTTTGAACGGGGTGACACATTTCTTACCTGGCCCCAGCACTTCCTGTGTTGCATCTTTGTGTCGAAGCATATTAAAATTAATTTGAAGGAGCTCCCGTGACATGCATTTCATGTAAGATAGACTGGCTGGTTCAGGCTTCAGAAAATTTAGGCTGGGACCCAAAGCAGGGCAGCCAGGGAAGTGTTTGGCAGTCTGGGTTTATTTTCTGTGTTTGCGAGGGTCAGCCACAAGCCTCCAGACCCCACAGGCCACTGCGTTTGCAGCCTGGGGTCCTCAGCAGCCCAGCTCTAACTTTGGGGAGCTCAGTGACTCTGCTCTGCCCGGCTGTCTTCAGTAGGCTGGGTGGGCTGGAGTCCGTGGGGAAAAAGGACATAACATTGAGAACAATCCCTTCATCCTCAAATTCAAATTCAGACCTAGATGGGGGTCTGTTTCCACCCCCAGTGAAAGCTAAGTCCTGTCAGTTCATGCCCTATGGCTGCCAAGCTCTCTCACAAGAGGCAGGGGAGGTGCCCTGGTGCAGTGGCCTTGGTCACAGCAGTTCCTTACCTCATGCACAGACAACCTGGCAGGTTTTCTCACACCAACAGGGCAGCACAGGGCCCTAGACAGCTCTGCAGCTCTTCCTACAACACTCCCTGCAGCCAGCCCACTTGCTCAACCTGAAAGCACGTGCTCCCTGCATCCTGGCCTCTGGTTGGGTTGCAGCCAGTTTGGTCAGCCTGCCCATGCTTAGGGTCACAAGGGAGATCCCCAGCTGTCCAGAGGATCTGGACAAGGGACATCACCCCAGCTGATCCCCCCTGTGGTGGTTTTGCAGGGTGTACTGGAGTGGCAGCGACTTTAGGGAGACTGCAGCAAGTCTGCTCTTCTGAACAATTGTGGAACAAATCACCTCAAGTCATTTCCAGGCCTGCGAGGACCACAGGATCCCTACTGATGGCACCTACCTATTTATTAATGATTCATTTGACAACCTGTCTCAGCCCGTTAGTGTTTTAGGGCTGTCTCGTGACCTCCACTTTTATAGTAATCATCTTCCATTTCCTTTCCCCCACATGGGAGTCCTCACCTTCACTGCACAGAAGAGCAGACAGGAGACTCAGCCACTGGCATGTGCAGGAAGCAACATTAGAACTGCTTCCTCCTCTCTGCAGAGAGCCGTCTGCTCCCACAACTGATCTGCAGCAGGCAGAGGAAACTTCTGAAGCCAGCCAACGCATCACCTCCTCTGTGAACCATCCCCTCCAAGGAGCCTTGCACAGCCTGCTCTCCCTGCATGGGGGACATGGGTCATCTCAGCAGGAAGGAGTAATGCTTCAGCAGGCAGAAGCCCAGAAAGTGGGTAGAGGCATACCTTAGAGATGTTGCGGGTTCAATTCTAGACCACAATTAAGCAGATATTGCAGTAAAACAAGTTCTAATCTTTTAACTGGTGGAGGGTCTTGCCTTCAATTTGTAAAAAAACGCAACATCTGTGAGGCATGATGAATCAAAGCACATGGTGTGCCTGTGCTTCTCACCTGTTTGCACAGCTGCTGCTGCCTCAGAGCACAGGCATCAGGCCAGACCTCTGGGGCTGCACCCAATTAGCGAGAGTCAGGGTTCTGCCCACTAGAGAGTTTGGGTCAAATGCTTAAATACACACAAAAACACCCCCAAAGGCTGGTATGCTGTCTTGGTTGTTAATACAAGGGGAAGTAAATCACTTAAGTTTGCTTATCTTAAATCTCTTTTTAAAAGTTAAATTAATTGGGGCAACACTGGTTTGCAAATACATACGGGTTTCAAGTGTACAACTCACTAAAACATCATCTGCACACTGCATTGGGAGCCCATCACCCCAGGTAAACTCTTTCTGTTCCCATAACCCCCACCTCTGCCCCCCCTGCACCTACCCCCCACCCCTTTTCCCTTTGGCTATCACCACACTGTTGCCTGTGTCTTTTGTGTTATGGAGGTCTGTCCAGGAAGTATCCAGCCACGTGCTATGAAACATAGACCTTTTCTGAAGAAGATATAAGATTCAAGAAACATTGTACATAGGACAGTGATGCCTCAGTTCCTTTCAAACTAGGCATCTTGGGACCTCACAGTTCTCCTTCCCAATCACCATTAGCTACCCTGTTGTATTCTCCTGAATCTCATTGGTGGTGTGAAATCTCTTCCCTTTCAAAGGTGATTTTAGTTTTGAGAAAAGCCTGAAGTCATAGGACATGGGGCTGAGTCACCTGGGTGACTTGATGTTTTGCCAAAAGATTCTGCACGAAACACGATGCATGAGTGGGTGCATTGTTGTGGTGAAGCTGCCAATCACCAGTTGCCCATAGCTGCAACCTTATGAATCATCCAGATAGTTTCTTCAGAGGAATGTTCAGGCTTAACACAAAATTGGATGCAGATTTGTTGCTCTACTCACTCAGTCATTTTGAATGTGATGGCCACACAGTACACATGCTCGCTCAGTGGCATCTATTGCCCCCACTGACTAGTACAGTGAAGTCATCATTGTTCATTGTTCACATACTCACATTCCAGTCCACTCTCCTTGGCTGCCAGGTTACATCGATGTTGCACAAAGTGTTCTTGTTATATTAACAATGGCTGGACTTTTCCCGGACAGACTGTGTACCACATTTGGCCATGTACAATGCATTCCTGTGCATGATGCACACCCATGTTGTTCACCTAAACTTTCAGGAAAAAAAACCTTTCATTTTAATTGTTTAATTCAAATTTTGATTTATTTGTATTTAGAAACAAAACTATTCTATTCCAGGGTATTATTTTGCATACAGATATTGTTACTGCTTTCTAGAGTAACACTTTTAACACATAAGCACAAAGAAAGAATTAAAAACATTTATATAGGTATGAAATTAGCACTACCATGTATAATGCACATCCTTATTTTTCCCTCAAAAATTTGGACAGAAACCTACACATTATTCACGGCAAATTACAGTATACTTTTTGGGAGCTAATCCCTTCCTCTCCTTTCATCCAGCTCCTCTCTCCCTTCCCCCGGCAACTGTCAGTCTGTTTCATCTATGTGTCTGTTTCTATTCTGTTCCTTGGTATGTTCTGAAACAAAAAACAAAACAAAAAAACAAGCCCCCTGGCATTTCTGCTGACCCAGCTCTCTTCACCCCTCTGCACCCATCATCTGCCCCAGGGCTAACTTGCCTAACTTACCAAGTCTGCAAGGCTTTTCCAAGCAAAGGCACCATGGGGGGAATGGGATGCCATGCAACTCTTAGTGGGCGTCACCCTGCAGTGTGTGACTGAGAGCCCTGCCTGGGTGCAGCATGCCAGGGCACCCACTGCATAGACTACCGACAGGCCACTGGGCACAGCTGCTGCTCTCTGTGTGGGGGTTTCCCTCTTCCAGATTCATGTAGCAGGGGGCCTCTCGCATCCCCTGTTTCCCATGACTGCAGACTGATATAGTACCTGAGGAGGCACTCAACGAGTAACTGCATTGTTTGAAGAAGTTAAAAAAAGTTATTTATTTATTTATTTTTAGAGAGAGGGACAGGAGGGAGAAAGAGAGGGAGAGAAACATCTATGAGAAAGAGAAACATCAATCAGTTGCCTCTTGAAGCACCACCACCCCCCCACCAGCTCCCTGCCAAGAACTGAACCTATAACCCAGACATGTGCCCTGACTGGGACTCAACTGGTGACCATTCACTTCTCTAGGCAACGCCCAACCAACTGAGCTACACAGGTCAGGGCAGGAGTAAACTTTAAAGCATCAACAGGAAATTGTAAAACTTTGCAGCTTCTTCCTTCCCCAACTCAGCCAGATTCCCCTGGGATGAGGTGCTGACCAAGCTGAGCAGCTAGCCAATGGGCTCCCCTCATTAGCAAAGGGACTGCCTGTTTTGGTCCCTGAACCTTTTCTCACAGAACATTTTTCAGTGACTGTATTGATATGTTTGTGGACAAGCTTGATTTGCTGAAACAAAACTCTTACCTTTGAGGAGGAGCTGGCAATGAATGGTACCCCCAGTAGGTCTTCCAACCCTGACTGGCTCTTGGGGCTGAGCCAAGCTGCGCTGTAATGGTGGGTTTGTAAGGTGGCTGCAGTTCCCCTCTGTCACCTGGTGAAGAGTCTGCGTGGGGTTCCTCATTACTGCAAATATTGGCACAGCAGTAGATTTACCAGAGGTGTATTGTGACCAAACCGTATGGGCAGAAGGTGCTCCAAATGACTCCTCCTCAGGCCTGCAGACTAGATCTCTCCTGGGGCTCAGGGTGTTTTGCCTAAGAAAGGGCTGAAAAACCCTGCGGAGTGACTCAGCAGGCTGCCTGCTGGCCACCAGGTGGCAGTGTGGCACTGAGGAAACGAGCTCCACCTCCTGCTCCATCCAGGCTGTTGCCTGGCAGACTGGAGCACCCCCTTCCCCATGGTCCTGGACTCTGTGGAACACCCTGACACAACCTGGTTTTGAAGGCCAGGGGCTAGGCTCGCTGGCCACCTCTGAGAAGTTGCCCTGGAGGAGCCGGCGGGGGGACGCAGTGGACCCCTGTCTGCTGTGTCCCCAGACACTGCATACCCAGGGGTCATGTTGAGAGAGTACCTCCATACCTTCAGGATCTGTGGTCTACTTTGCCATTTGGCTGACAACCCCGAGAGATGCTTGGTCATCACTGTCCTATTCCCCATGACAAAGCTGTGGACGCCAGGCCCAGCATCTCTCTGCTCTTCTCTTTAGTGCCCTGGGTGTCCCCTCCAGCACTGTCACCAGCTGAGAGGACACACAGGTTAGGCCTAATCTTTGGGGCAACAGATCTTCCCACTTGATAACTGAATCACTGTGTGTCTGAGAGCTAAGGCCCATTTGAATTTACCTCCCTTGCAAGAAAATGCCCCCTTTTCAAGTGGTAATGGGGACAGAAAGATCAAGTATTAGAACAGCTACCATGTTCTCTGCCCGGCAGGCACCCATCCTCCCTAAGGAACGGTGAGTATAGAAGGATATTCTGGTGTGACGGGTTTTACGGCACTGCACCCAAGTCCTTCAGCAAATGCGACATCTCTGGGGCCCAAACCTGAGCCAAGTCTGGAAAACGAGAAGTGGGAGACAGCAGCAGAGGACGCTAAAGGGGAATTCAAGGGGTTCTGTGGTTGTGGGTTTTCCTGCTAAGTGTTGGAATAAGGATTTCCACCAAATGGCTGAAGAGGCAATACAGCACCTGCATGCGGGGCCTGGGGAGGCAGCCTGTGGTGCCCAAATCACACATCAGTACGTGGGGCCAGGTGGCTGATTGCCTGATAGAGTCAATGGAACAAAACTGAAGGTTGGGGAGACGGAGGAGTTCTGCCTACAGCCTATATTTAGCTGTCCTTCCATAACAGCCTGGAAAAGAAGGCTCCACCACTACTTCTTGGTTTGGAAAAACAAATTCAGCCCAAAGTCCAGCTGAAGGGCTGTGAGCAGGTCGGGTGGGGCGGCACACATGCAGCGGCCGAGGGTCCCTCCTTGGAAGGTCCTGGGGGCCTGGCTGTTTCCTCAGAGACCCTCTTCACGCTTCCTCTGCAGCAGAGGTCCTGGAGTTCCAGTTTGCTGAATTTTTAGGAGTGATGTCACGAAAACATGACAGTGGGATTTCGGAGGCAGGAAGGGGTGTTTACTCATCACAATGGTCTTTCCATCCTGAGCATTTGGGGCTGGGGCGCAAATGAGTAGACACAGTATCCCCAAAGGATGTGTCTCTAGTCATGGGGAATTTCTGACTGTGTAGGAAAATACTGGCCGAGCCACGAAACTGGCAATCCTGTTCTTGTTTGGTGAGAGGTAGTGGCACTTCTGGTTGGTTTTCCTCTTGCCTGCATGTGTATTTCAGGGACAGTAGTGAGGAGCATGATAAGAAATGCATTCACTTCAAATGGGAGTGGTGAACCCCCACATCCTCCCTACACCATGGCCCCCATACACAGAGAACACACCTGCTCTCCACAAGAGCGCTGCACGACAAGGGGGGCATTTGCACTGTGTCTGAATCGCCCTCAGGGCCCTGCTCCGATGGGAGGGTGCAGGGCTTTTCCTTAGACTAAGCCACAGTTTTCGGTAGCAAAGCTGACTCTGGGATGAAAAAAGGGAGATGTGCCTGTTGGGGGGTCTCATGCATGAGACAGTGCGGGGGGCAGTGCACTTTTTTCAGTGTGCAGAACAACAGACCTTGTTAGTGAAAAGGTCAGCTATAATCACAGTCTTTGGGGCACTATTTTGTGTGGAAATTTCAGCCAGAAGGGAAATTAAAGTTAAAAAAAAAAACTTGGACACACTCTCCCTCCAGTTTTCTGCTTATATGGAAAAATATCAGACAAATTGAACAAACAGCTAACAGGCCCTAAGAAGAGAGCAGACAACCCAAACAAAATAATATTTATCAAAATAGTTTACAGCACCAATCTACATAAGTTAAAATGTTTCTTTGGGAAACCAAGCTTTGAACTTTTACGGTCCCCCACCTGTGGTCTGAACCACAGTGGCCCAGCCTTGGGTCGCCTACTGCCTCCCCTCCGCTGGCTTACCAGCCATTGGCTATTTTACAAATTCTTAAATTTTTCTCCAAGAACCTTTTGGGGTAAAGTGTTGTCAATTTACCAGGCTTCTTTCTACTTTCACAGATTTGTGCAAAGGCTGGGATGGGGTGGTGAGGCAGGTGGGGGCAGTGGGCAGGGAAGAAATGGGAAACGAAGCTTTGAAAGCAGCATTTATATCCTGTGGTGTCCAAAATACTAGTCTCCCTCAGTTCCATCAACACAGAACCTTCTGTCTCCTGAATCACACTCCAACTGCAGGACTTGACTAGCATTCCTGTCTCCTCTGGCTTCTTCCATCTGGGAAGGCCACAGGGGTGGAGGTGGGAGTGGGGAAGTGTGCTATGTAGAGAGAAATATGGAGGCGTGAGGTGGAGGCAGGGCTACAAACCCATACACAAACCTGTGCGTTTGGACGATGCATACACCAGAGGGACAGCAATACAACCCCAACTTTTCTGTGGGTCTCACGGTGGGGGGGGGGGTCCCACACTCTCAACAACATGCCGATGGCACGGAGTAATTAATTATTTGGCCATTTTCCAAGTTAACGTTAAGCACCAATGTATTTGCTGAGTGATTCACAGAAACTGACAGGAGGACTCAATTTGATCACACATATGAGAGGGGTCAAATAGATCATGGTAGGGGCCACAAGTGGCCAGAAAGACTGGTCACCATCACCTCAGAACAAGCAGACACCTGTCCTGGGAACCTTATTAGACCCCAGGCACTGACCCGAAAGCATCGGAGGGCAGGACTTAGTGAACGGCAGAGACCCACAGAAAAGGGTGTTTTGAGCTCTGCTCATTTGAGGCCGATGGTGCATGAACACAGTGTCACGTTCCAGTTACTCAGGACACGCAGCCAAGGGGTGAGACGCCAGAGCAGCAGGAACAGGTCAGGCCGNGGCCAGAAAGACTGGTCACCATCACCTCAGAACAAGCAGACACCTGTCCTGGGAACCTTATTAGACCCCAGGCACTGACCCGAAAGCATCGGAGGGCAGGACTTAGTGAACGGCAGAGACCCACAGAAAAGGGTGTTTTGAGCTCTGCTCATTTGAGGCCGATGGTGCATGAACACAGTGTCACATTCCAGTTACTCAGGACACGCAGCCAAGGGGTGAGATGCCAGAGCAGCGGGAACAGGTCAGGCCAGAGGGCAAGTGGCTGATGGAGGCCCCCTGTGCACACGCAGCCTGGAATGGAGACAGCGCCCCCGGCCTCCATCCCACAGTGGCGCTCCTGCGCTGGAGTGGGCGGGGTCTGTCAGGGTGGCAGAGCCCCTGCATGGAGGGGAAGTGGAGAAGGGGTCACAGTCCTAAGGCCCCTTCTGGAAGCTACTTGGAGGGCATGGCAGGAGAAGGAAACTGGTCACGTTTTTCCTTGTTGAGTAAACTGCTGGCTTTTGGCTCTGGGTTGAGCCTGTGGGGATGTGCTATTTTGTGGTACTTGTCTTGGCCAGCTGTTTGGGGCTGAGCAGGGAGATGGCTACTGCAAGTCTGGGGTAGGTGCATGTTCAACTCCAGAATGGTGCCCAGCGACAGAGCCTTGGTGACCTCCTTTCTACATCAGCACAGCAGGAGAGGACCTGCTTTCTTTGTGAAGAGGTAGGTTAAGAGGCGCAGTGGCCAGCCACAGCCAAGTGGCCCTGGCCAGGGAGCTGTCAGAGGTGACCAGGGCCTGATGAGCCTGCTGCAGAGCAAGACTGGGCAGGCCCCACGCCGTGGGGTGAGGCTACAGTCCAGATACTGCACTTTTGCCACTTGGGGGCCTAGTGGTTGCGGGCGGATCCTATTGCATTTGTGGAGACAGCAAGATGCTTCTGAGTTCTCTGTGGGCATCCCTCAGGGCTGCTGTCACCTCCAAGGGACAGAGCTGTGTGTCACTTGCAGTGGTCCAAATTGCCATCAGGAGTCCTTGCTTGGGCAGTGGCCAGGGATGCCTCCTCACTGTGCCACAGTCCATAGCCGAAGTAGATGGCAAAGCCTGCAGGCCAAGGGCAGAGTGCAATGAGCAGAGAAGGGGCCAGAGGGTAGCAAGGGGGAAGGGTTCCAGGCAGGCAGGCAGAGCAGCCCCAGCAGAGCAAACCTGGCCATACTGCCTGCACCTAGCCTTTCTGCACTTGGAGGAACAACATGACTCTTCAAACAGGGCCAGCAGCAGAGACCCACTGGAAAGCCTCACACCAGGAAAGCCCCTGAGCAGAGGGAACAGCTCAGTTGGGGGCCCCTGGGAGGGATATTAGTCCCTCAGCTTTATCCACTGGCCACCTGGCTGGGGGGGGTGTGGCTGCCGGAGGGGCCAGGGCAGACACTGCAGAAGCTGTGCAGTTATGATGTCCCCTGCCAACATGGGGTTTTAGCAGCCACTAGGTGGCCCTGGATTTCTGTGCTGTCTGCATAGTCCCAGCTGCCCTTTTTCTCTGTGCAAGTGACTGTCACACTCCAGGAGGCATTCAGGTCGCCTGGGAATGTATGTGCCATAGGAATTCAGTTTAATCCAGTGCTGGGCACTCCAAAGGTCTATCTATGGTTAGGTCCAGACCTGTCCAGCAACTGTGGTCCCTGGGCCACCCTTATGCTGGTGACATAAGGAGAGCAGGCCTTAAAGGAAAGACTCAGCTACCAAAAGTTCAAAAAGCATCAAATGCCTGGAAGCCAGAAGCTTACACCAGGGATGCTAAGAAGCAGGCACCATGTACCTCTGACAGGAAGAGAGCACCAGGGCCTGAAGTCTCAAGGAGTGGGCGCAGTGGGCTGAGCGCAGACTGAGCCAGGTCTCTCACAAAAAGTCTCTACAGGAGTTGCCTGCCAGCTAGACACCAACTTTGAGGGAAGTGAGGGATCCGCAGAGTGGGGCAGTCAAGTACCCCCTAGAGTTGGTGCAGCAACAGCTGTCTATTCCAAAGTGTGACAACCCAGGACTAAAAGGCCTGGCAGAACCACGGTCCTGAGATTACTGCTCTTATCAGGGATACTGAGGGACATAGGTCAAGGCCAGTCCCCCTGCATCAGCACTCAGCTTAGACATTGAGGGAGAAAACTGAGTTCATCTCCCACAGCCCCTAGAGAGAGACCAGGCCACGGTCAGGCCCACAGAGGACCATCGCCCCCATGGTGACACCCATGCCTCTACAGGCCCGCCAGTGCCCACATCCCACATGGAGATGTGAGGCCCCAACTTTCACACTTGCAGGGAGAAGGACTGATGGGCTGTCGATGGCAGACTCATAGCCTTGGTCTGATTAGCCTCAAGCTCTTGCTCAATGACTAGTTTAGGCAAGAGGCTATTAAAATGAAAAGTACCTGAAAGGAGGAAAGGACCTACCAGGAACTCCTTGTTGTATGAGAGAAAACTGCTGACTACCTGTGTTTCCACTGTGTTTTGAAATCTGAACCAAGGGTGGCTCGATGACATTAACCATCCAGACAAGTAGCAGGGACATGAGTGGGCAGCAGGAATGGGAGGCCTCAGGAGACACTGGAGTATGGAACCTGCTGGTTACAGCAGCACCGATGAACTGACCTACCTATCAACATCCATACTGCAAACCGGACCCACATGCCTTGGTCCAGCTGCATCATGAGATAGACATTCACAAAGATGCTCAGGACAGGAAGAACTGGCAGGAAGGGCACCTTCAAAACACAAGGCAGCAGCGTCAGTTCTGACAGGCTGAAGAGCATGGAGATGGTGCCTGTTTGAATGATTTAGCAAAACTACCTAGAACACATCATGCACCCGACACTCGTGTGGATCTCTGAGAGTTGTGTGGATGGCCATCTTTACGAGAAGAAGAGGAAGTAGCAGCAACCCCACCCCTGTGCCCCTAGCCCCTCCAACGCAAGCACACCCACATGCGGCAAACCCTAACAGGTGGGAGTTTGGGTCTAAGCAACTAACTGCCAAAGTAAGCTCTATTCCTACTTTCCACTACTGCTGTTTTTCCTCTACAGCAGGGGGCTGGGGCAGAATGGCACTTTACCTCCAAAGTTGAACTATTTTATTATTTGTATAATCTGAAAGTGCAGAAGCCTTAGTCACCTCCAAGCCTGGGTGATGATATGTGGTCCACCAGGACAGCATTTGTGAGAAGCCCTGGGGACCAGGTACGCTCCACCACCTGAGAGCCAGGGGCAAAGAGGGGTATCTTCCTCCAGAGTCAGGTCCTCAGCAAGTACTGTCTGTGCCCACAGGCCCATATTCTCCTGAGACTGACCCGCAAGTACCTCCTGCCAGACACCCAGGCTTAGGGGAGCCCATGTAGGGACTGTCCCAATAGGTGGTCCCCTGCAGGCCTGGCAGGCGGAGTCACTCACCTTAAAAGAGAGCTTGGTCTTGCTCTCAGGCTGTCTCCAGATGATGACCGTGACCACTAAGCATAGGATGGCAGAGCCAACGAGTATAAAGACTGCCCACAACTCCCCGTTTGCAAAAGCCTTCTTTCCCAGCACAGCCACGATGCAGAAGATGATGGTAAAAATTGCTGGGAGAGACACAGAGAGAGCAGGAGAGGGAGCTGTGTCTCAGCCATTTCTCAAGTTCCCACAGATACTCTTGGCTCTCTCCAAAGCCTATGGAGAGGGAGGCTGTATGTCTGTAGGTATCACCAGCAATGAGGACAGAATAACTGACAGCACAGTCCAGAAATAAGACCCCCACACCCAGGGACAAGAAACCATGCAGTACCAACAGGCAGGACCCCAGACACATTACAGGGAAGGGGAGGCTCTTACCTATGAGGCTGGTTGAAATTGTTCACAATTAACCCAGAGATTTTGGAGGGCTCCATGTTTTGGGGTTAAAGTATACTTTTCAAAGAAAACCTTTCGGCTTCTGATAAAAAGCCTGTCTGGGAATTGCTGGTGCTCACCAATTCATTCTGGTCTACTTGGTCCAGCTCCTCGGTACTTCTGGCCATCTGGTATACCATGTTAGGTTGCTCTGGCTGATACCTGCACACGAATGTGACCATTGTGACATGCAAAAAGATACATAATTCAAGTTCTTAGTAACCCCTCATGGGTAAGTTGCCCAGGACATAATGCGGCATATGGAAAGATGATGGTCAGAATGACATCTTCTCTGGCAAAGCAGAAATACAGAGAAGAGCTGGGTCCTCTCCTTCTGCTGCTGCTTCTGGCAACACCCTCCTTGGTGTCTCTGTTTTGAGGCCACTTGACCTCCACCATAAACCAGCCAGAGAAATGTCCTGAGATGGTTTCTCTGGCTCTGAGAGTAGCACTGGCCCTCGGAAACTTAAGATATTAGGCCACTTCCAGCAAAACTAGGCTGTAGGAAGCTAAATGCACAGACAGAAATAGAAAGCAATAACATTTAGATCCTATTTGGTGCAGAGAACTGGAGAAATGTGTCTGGAGAAATGTGCAGGCTGATGGCTTTGAGATATTCTGTTCTCAAGACTTAATTGTATCAATTTATTTTAAAGCTCCAAGTGCCTTGGTATAAATGAATCTACAGAGCTGGGTGAAAGACCCAGCCCATGGCATGATTTCCAAGGCACAACCTACCTGCAAATGGAGCTCTCACTCAAAATGAACAGAGCTCAAATCTTTTCCACCAGCCTCGAAAAATAGAATGCCTTATGAATTTTTTTGCATTTAGTCTAAAAGTAAGCATAAAGATATTCACCATATTTTCACTGATTCACTTCTGTAACACCATTTGGTCAATTAGCAAACTAGTTTTCGCTGATTCTACATGGTCACTACCAAGACTCAATCTAGGTGTTACCTACATTATCTGCTGTGCACATTAAAAATGGGATCACTGGCCTTGAAAGTAGAAATACCTAAAAAGAAACAAGAGGCTCTTGCCAGGTGACCAACACTAAGAGTCTCCATGAGTACGTGTCCTCATGCTGAGTGCTACCTAGGGCCATTTCTGGGACTTGGGAAGCAGAACCCTGTCCTTCCAGAGCAAGTGAAACTGGCACCCAGAAGTATGCTGTGGAGGTAGCTGAGACACCAAGCTTAAGCCCAGGGCTGCTCTACTATCTCAACCCAGGGGCTAGCCTGGGCACCCAACCCTAGAACATCCAGAACCTGGAAAGTCTTCCCAAACATCAGCCTCGGCCATCCCACACCATACACTGGGACTCCTTCCTCCAGCAGCAGTGCAGTGAAGCATGAGAGCAACCTGAGTTTCAAAGGTCATCCCAGTGACCTAAGTTTCACTGTATTCTTCCAATTTCTACTAGGGCCAGTACCCAGACCCCTCTGTCCCAAGAACCTGGACCACACTGTAAATATTACCCAAGCCTTCAAAACATCTGATCCCAGGAACTAGACCCAGCAGTTGAGCTGAGAACCTGTCTTGATTCTCCCAACATCCAGACAGAAAAATGAGGACGTGAGACAGAGGGAGGCGAGGCTACCCCTGACTCTTTGCAAGGATGTTCTCTGTAACTAGGCTCTCAACCACCAGATCCCACCCTCTCCTGGGTAGTTCCCAAAGGAGTTATCAATAACCTAAAATTTATACTGTTTAAACCATTAATCTGGACTGCTAAGAGGCTAGCAGGGTTCATGTGCATTTCTGTCACGGGACCCAGAAAAGCCATACATACCATAAGACCAACACACAGGCAGCCACCAAAGAGTAAGCCAGGAGAGTGCTGATGGACATGAGGTCCATCAAGCCCTTCAGGTCAAAGAGAAAGGCCATCACAGCTGGGAAGAAAAGCATCAGGATCCATGGATGGTCCTCTACACGTACTGACATCCAGAACCACCACCAACCACCTGTGATCCAGAGCACATGAGAGGTGCTGCTTTTTCTTGCTCCCCACACACCCAGCCCTTTCCATGGAAAGACTCTTAAAGGAAGAAAAGCTCAGGATTAAATCATATATAGTCCTCAACAGATGGTAACTTTGCAAGCTACTCCAACACTACAGACAGAGAAACTGAAGTTCAGACTGGTTGGAAGAGTTACCTAAGTTCACACAGCTAGTACGTGAAAAAGTCAGAATTTGAACTAGGTTCTTAGGAGTCTGAGTCCAGTGTTTTTTCCTTTCTATCATGCTGGCTCAGAGACAAGTCACGTACGTCCATCCATCCATCCACCCATATGCCTGGCACTCACTGAAAGCATGGTATACACCACTGAAGGTAAGAAAAGTATCTGGCATATCATCCAAAAAATATTAATCAGTCAGCAACAGTGATGAGGAGGAGGATGAGGGCGGATGAGGCTCCTGACCCAGACAGTTGAGCATGGAAAGCATTGTTACTCCCCAACAATCTCAGTACCTTCACCATGACCACACTTTAGAAAAAAAAACCCACATGCATTCTTATTTAAAATCCTTTGTACTTTTTCAGAGTGTGTGTGTGTGTGTATTTGTGTGGGGACACAGGTTGCTTCCCATTCAAACAATAACTTGGCTAGGTCTATTTGGGGGTATTTTCAAATCATTCACAATCAAGACAAGTTAAAACATAAACACAAAACCACTGCTTTTCTGCAAATACTTCTCAAGCCCCTGTAAATCACTGTAGCTAAAAAAATGTAAATTGTGAATAAATAATAGGATTTAAGAGCAGAGAAGACCATCTGAGTAATTAGAGCAGTGTCCAACCATGCATGCCACCGGCGCCTACATCCCCACTCACAGAAAAGCTTGAGACAAATCTTCATGTGAGGTCATTTTAGAAAGCCTAATACTTTTTTACACTCCAACCAAATAAAATGAAGAAAACATCTTTGGTTTGGTAAATGTACTTTATAGTGACTTTAGTGATTATAGTTTCATCTCCCTTCACCAGCACAGAAAAGAAATTAAGGACAGTCTTTAATATGATCAAATCACATGTAACTACTGAAAAAATCTTCAGTTTCCAATGCCTTAATCCCTTAAATATATCAGTCATATTCTGACAAATAGTGTCCCTTAATCTGACCACTGAGATCACTCTCAGGAATGTAGAATTATAGGACAAACTTGGTAAATAATAAAAAAACTAGGTTTCTTTCATTATATAATGTTAATCAACAAAATGAAGCACACTTTGCTAAGGGCATAAGTACTATTAATAACAACTCATCCATTTAAGATAGTCAAAGGCCTTACCAATGGCCATTTGACAAATCCCTGTGGTACAAACTGTGACCAATGTCACGTGTCCTAATTTATGAAAACACCTGCTGCCCTACTACTCACAGCCTGGAAGGAGCCAGACTCTTTGGCATACAAACAAACCAGAAAGAAAGCACAAGCCAGCTCTACACTACGGTGTGCTTCCGGCTTTCACCTCTGTGTCTCCACTTCCACATCTGCACAATGGGATCACATTGCCTCTCGAGTTATGAAATGCAATCATTAAAGGAGGAAACGTAGATAACAAACAGCATGCGGTGCATGTGCAAATAAATTTCTGTTCCTCCTTCTTAATCCAGGGCCCGTGGAATATCACATAGACCAGGAGTCCCCAGTCCCTGGCCTGTTAGGAATGGGGCTGCACAGCAGGAGGTGAGCAGCAGAGGAGCAAAACTTCATCTGCTTTACAGCTGCCCCCCTGTCATTCACATCACCGCCTGAGCTCCGCCTCCTGTCAGATCAGCAGCAGCATTAGGTTCTCATAGGAGCACAAACCCTACTGTGAACTGCACATGCAAGAGATCTAGACTGCGTAGTCCTTGTGAGACTCTAATGACTGATGATCTGAGGTGGAGCTGAGACTGTGATGCTAGTGCTGGGGAGCAGCTACAAATACAGATTATCGGTAGCAGAGAGGTATGAGTGCATGGAGATCATAATAAATCAACTGCTTGCAGACTCATATCAAAACCCTCTCAGTGAGGGGGAAGTGGCAGTTAAGCTGCATCTGGTGACTGGCTATAAAGCCAATCCCACCCCCTGCCCCAGTCTGTGGAAAACCTGTCTTCCACAAAACCAGTCCCTGGGCCCAAAAGGTAGAGGACTGCTGACATAGACTCAAGGTGTTTTTCAGTCCACGATGTCATCTGTCAAAATCAACCTCTTGGTGAGGAACCTCACGTTTGGTAAGATAAATATCCTCTGGGGCTGCCATTATTTATGCACTTAAGGCAAATGGCTTCAGCAGCAGCACTTCCGATATCTCCTGGGGAAGAAGTAATACATCTTATACAACACTAACCACAAGGGTCTCTCGCTTCCCAGAGAATTCACGAGCAAAGATACAAGGACACTAAATTTTCAGTAATAACATACAGTCTCACTTGGCTTCTAAATGCATGGAGATGTCATCTCACCAAAGTCTACTCAGGGACACTCAGACACAGAGAAGACCAAGGGCTTTGAGGGACCATGTGTGTCCTAAGCTCTGGCCAATGAGAGGATAATAACAAAATTCAAACTTTTTGGAAATTCCATCACATCTCTGTAGCCACTGGCCTCTGCTACAGGGCAGTTACCTTGCAACAAACCAGGTTCTAAGGGTAAAAACCAAATTTTAAAGCCCTGGCTGGTGTAGCTCAGTGGATTGAGCTTGGGCCCATGAACCAGACAATCACGGTTTGATTCCCAGTCAGGGCACGTGCCTGGGTTGCAGGCCAGTTCTCGGCAGGGGATACACAAGAGGCAACCATACATTGATATTTCTCTCCCTCTCTCCTTCCCTTCCCCTCTAAAGATAAATAAAATCTTAAAAAAAACAACAAATGTTAAAAAGACCAGTTAAAACTTCTCACGGGCCACAGTATAATTCAGGACATTTCCCTAAGAAGTAATAATAACTCAACTGTTGAAATATTTATGTGTGAAATTATTTCCAGTTCTTACCAGCAATGGCACCTGAGGTTAATGTGGCAATTATCGGTGTTTTGGTTCTATCGTTGATTTTGGCCAAAAATTGAAATAGCAGTCCATCTTCAGCCATGGCATAGATAACTCGAGGCATGGGAAACATGGAACCCAAAAGGCTAGGAAGAAGGAAAAGGCAAAAGCAACGGTAAGATGAGCTTACCAGGAATCAAGGCACCAGCATCCGACCAGGCCTAGTTGACCTCTGGGGAGTGGGGACCCTGAGCTTTCCCCAAGGGCTGGTGCTGGCCAGGCTGGGTGAGGCTCGTGCTAAAGACTCAGAATTCCACACACCAACCCCTCAAAAAGCACTTACTCTGAGTTTGTGTAAGTGTAAGAATGGGAAAGGCCTAGCAAACAGCACAAACCAACTTACTGTTTTTCTGGAAGGGAAATCTCATATTTATTCTTGCAGTTATTTCCAGCTAAATCAAGCAGAAAATAAAAGAATCTCGACATCCATGAGGATGTCTCTGGTAAATCAATATTTACCATATAGTTACTGTTCATAGGTTAGCAGGAAACAGCAGGGGCAAAGTGCCCTTCACTAAAAGGCACTCACTCCCTTTTTCAAGGTCGTCTCTGCTCGACAGCCAGACTGAGGCCAAAATGTAGTGTTCAAAAAGCTGGCCTGATCCAGTAGCCAAAATCGGGAACAGAAAACCAGTCCCTCGCTGAGCAGATGACAGCCTTGGGTTCTTCAAGAAGATCAATAACATAATTGAGTCTTGGCTGATTAATAGCAACAACAAGGGAGAAACCACAGAATCGGAGTTGGGGTTACTGGCTCCATTTCCAGGGAAAAAAAGTAATTTTAACAGCAAATCTGCACATACAGCTTTACTTAGCCCTCCATGCTTGATGCCTGAGAATCCTCACCTGGTAGACAGAGCTCAGAGGGAGCTGACGTCCACTGTGTACTTGGCACCTTCCCATCCTACGTGCTTGAAGGCGTCAGGCAGGGGGCTGTCCTTGTCCAGGCACAAGTACGGCATCATGAGTGTGAGGGCAGCCGACACCCCGAAATAGGCGATGAAGCAAATCAGGAGGGAGGCGATGATGCCCACAGGAATGGCCTCCTGGGGATTCTTGACTTCTTCACCTAGAAGCAGCCAGCAGTCAGCCCAGGAGGTTGAGGTGGTGAGGGGTACCCCACAAAGCACAAGGCCCCAGGCCTTTCAGCATCCAAGGAGTCTATGCCATCACAAATGACCACCACCGAACTCAGGTCTATGGGGGCCAGGGTCTGCTGGGCTCTGGAAACATGGGGTGGCCCCTGCAACACAGACCAGATGACCGCTAGGCCCCCAGATGGTGTTCTTGGCTGTTCTGTCATGATTCTGCCAAGGAAAAGACTTGCTTCCTTTGGCGGGAGATTTGGGAGGCACAATGGAGCCTAGACTATTCAATTTGCCAGAATGACAGTATTTTTAATGGCCTCGTGTCTCCAAATGATGAACAGATGTGAAGTCAGGCTGTGGCCTGGACTGTCATTATCTCACTCATTCTAGCAGGATGGTTAGTCACACTCCTGCTGCAGCTTCCTGTCAGGAACTGCTCCTCAGGGAAGCAATAAGGGTGGGGAAGATTATCAGGAAGCTGCAATCTACATGTTACTCCTGTGTGAAAGCTCAGGAGTACCTGTGGTGGCGATGCAGTCAAAGCCCACAAAGGCATAAAAGCAGGTTGTTGCTCCTGATAGGACACCAGAGAACCCAAAGGGCATGAAGCCCCCGAAACTGAATCTCCCTGCCTTTGTGTCACTAGAAAAAAAGAGCCATGGATGGAACTAGAGAACATTATGTTGAGAGAAATAAGCCAAGCGGTGAAAGACAAATACCATATGATATCACCGTTAGCAGTAATCTAAACAACAAAACAAACAAGCAAGCAAAATATGACCAATGACACTGAAATACGGAGCAGGGTCCAGAGAGGAGAGGGGAGAGAATCATAGGGGAAAAAGAGGAGGGACTCACATGAATAAGTATAAAGGACACGTGGACAATAATTAAGGTGGGGGGAGGAAATGGGAGGGAGGTGAGGAGCACTGGGGGGGGCAGGGCAGGGAATATGAAACAGAAAACTGTACTTGAATAAGAATTAAATTAAAAAATAAAATAAAATATCAATATCTTAATATGGTAATCATTAAGCAGTTCAGGAGTATTGTAAGATGATGGGTTGGAAATAAAACATAGACATTATGCCTGTGATACTGAGTATGCCAGATTAGAGTTGTTGGAATGACTGAGTTGCAAAAAGATGTTCCATGTTATGATTTTGTTTCTTTTTGTTTTGTTGCTAGTCTTAAAATATTATAAAATTTAATCTAAATTTTTTTAAAAAAGAGCCACAACAAAGATCACAGCACCAGTTTCATGGTTTCAGTCACCACCCGACTTACACCCACTGCTCCAGCCCTCAGTATGTGACCCCAGACAGCTGTCACCAACCACCACATCCCAACTCTGTGGGCAATAGGACCCTCAATTTGCATGGCCTAGAGCCATAAGGGTGTGTACTAAGCCCTTTCCAGAGGTGCCTTATAAATATTGACTTGGAGTAGGGGTGGAATGTAGGAACTGTGATGGGCTGTCCAACAGGAAAGAGGGAAAAACCAACAGCAGCCTCTCCTCCAGAACCCTAGAGAAAGACATGAAGCCATGCAGTGCAGGGGCCCCAGACCTAGGAACAAAATGCAAAAAGCCTCCGTATTTACCAGCAATTTAGGTCTCAAAACAAGCATTTCCAAAGACACTGAGATTTGAAGAGTGGTTTGTTTTAGTCAACAAAAATGCTTCCGAAGCACCCACATGCTCAAGGTAAATAATTGGGATGCTTCATGGGTAGGGACTGGTACCCAGCACAGCTGGGCTCATGGGAGGTGCTCAGTCATGTTTGCTGAAGTAATGAACTCAAAGTCAAACATATTTGTTGAACCTCAAAGTCCTTGAAGATCTAGAAAATAGTCCCAATGGATCAAAATCTGTGACTCTAGACACTAAGCTTCAACAAGGGGCGCTTCACTCCATCTGGGTGGCCATCTGTGACATCAGTCTACCTCAGGCCCTGCCTGGCACCAAGTAATCTTGAACCTCCACCACCTGAAGAGAAGCCCCACTCCTTCCAGTCTGAGAAAGGCAGCTCCAACTCCTCAACATGGAGCCCCAGAGGACACTCACAGCTCCCCATCAGCCCTCCCCACTCAGCTGACTGCCCCTCACACAAACCACTTCACCCCTTGACCTGAGAACAGGAATGAGACAGAATATTCCAGTCCTATGAACACCGATGCACTGAGGCTGGGTTAGCAACTCATCTTGGCAAATTTGTTTTTAGTGGGATTTACCGACTGACTAATAAAACTGACGAACAACTTGGACCCAGTTACTTTCTAATGGGAAACAAGATTTTTCCTGATTCCTTAGGAATAGTTACATTTTTCAGTTCCAGAAGATGCCATGGAGCCACTGAGACTTACTGTGGTGTAGTAGCAATGTGAGGGAAACCTCAACAAATACACAAGTGATAGATGTGGGTGAAATTTCACCAGATTCAAATGGAAGCTAGTCATTTTAAAGTGTGACTGAAGTAAACCATCAAAAAAGGTACAAAAAAGGCAGCCCAGGACAGTTAAGTCATCAAGGAGCAGTCCACAATCTACACTGTCTCCCAGGTGCCTGGCGGGCAGCCACTCCTGGGTCCATGAATCACAAAGAACTGCCTCCGAACCCATGCAGGATGGAGCCCCTCCATGCTGTATGGTTTCACTGGGAAATGCTTCAGTACTTCAGAGAGACAAACAGTTTCATGTAAGACTGTGTGGCCATCGTCAGAAACACAAATCTACAGCTGGTAAACTAAAAAAAAAAAAAGGGGGAAATCTTACAGGTTTTAATAAAATGAGTAAGCGAGCTATGTCCCTGTCCCAGTGCACTCTACCTCTTATGGTGGCTGGCTCGCAGCCCCCCATGGCTATGTCTCTAGGGCTGGGCAACACATGCCACTCTGTCTGGGAGGCGGTACAGCCCATCATTGCTAGGACACACAGCATGAAGATGACCAATGAGAGCAAATACCACAGCAGGCACAAACAACCTCTTCATAAAAACAAAAAAATGAAATCTTGACTGACAACCAGGAATCCTTTAATCCCTGACCTGTGAAGCAACCAGTAAGATAGGAATCATCTGCTCAAAGTTTTCAGTTGACTATTTCTTCAAAGCATTGTTTGAGTTGGCTTTACTCCAACCTCAGTGAATGGGCACTGAGAAATGTGGCATAAATTGGTGAGGAATGCTTGGGAAAATATATTAAAAGTCCCCATTTCTCTGTAACAGGATTTAGTTCTCAAAAGAAAGGCCCTTTTTATTTGAAATGTTAACCATATAATATGGGAGTTAGTGAAGTTTCATATGTTTAATTCAATAGCTTCCTGTTTGCACTCCGGTCATGAACTAGACACACATCAGTGCCTGCCCATTAATCAGACCACTCACTGGATGCCTAGCTTGTAACAACCAGCAGCCAGGTTGGCATATGGCCACTAAGACCCCAGTGTCTCAGCCTCCCTTGCAGCTAGCTGTGGCTGCCTACTGAATTCTGTACAGGGGAATGTGGGAAGAAGGGACGTGTGTCTTGAAGATCTGTCCTGAAAAGCACTGGGAACACTCTGCTCCACACTTTCCCCCTCTCTGGAACAGCTGGATCATGCGAGTGCCCACGGCCCAGCTCTGACCCAGTGGATGAGGGCAACATCCTCAGAGATGACAGGACAGCCAGATGCACAATCTGGGCCCCGGAAAGCTGATGTACCACAGCACTGGCCAGCCAACCAAACTACTCATTTCAGGACCTGAGACGTCATTTTAAAGCCACTACATTTTAGAAAAGTCTCTTTATTTGAGCAGTTTAACCTTTAGCCATAATTAAAATAGACTCATAGATAAAACCAAACTCCCTGTTCTCCAGCCTGGGATCCTAAGTTTCACCTGAAAATCTGATGAGAAAATTAAGAAGATACATTATAATTTTTGGCTTTGTGTCCTAGATAATACGAGTTTGTTGTTGAGGGGTCACTGCAAGGCCTGAAATGGCAGAGGGCTGCGAGCAGTCCTGTCACCAGCTTCACCTGGGGTCCTGAGCCAGAGATGCATCAGGAGGACGGGGCCACTGCTTTCCAGAGCTGACGCCACCTGAGTCATGTGTGGGCAACAGAGGCAATCATGATGACACTTTGAAAGTCACTCTGAAAACCTTTGTAAAAGTTCATGATAAAAGTTCCACATATTTCTTTTTCAGTGTTATTGAATGTTTCAAAATAAAGTGGTATCAGCACAGTATTGCAGAGAAAATCTTTTCTGATCACAAAACTCAGAAGAAGGTCATGAAACAGAATATGGGGGAAAAGAGATTACTTGATGAGTCTGACAGTGATCTTCAACTGTGTCCATTTTGGAACTGGAGGAAGATTTTGTTTTGCCCAGTAGCACCCTGCCATACGATGTTCTGTATAGTAGAGGGAAACAAAACCTAACACAAATCCAAACCAATAAAACACCCTCAGCTACTTCACTACAAAAAAAATTAACAAAATATCCAAATTCAAGTCACATCATAAAATACTCATATAGTTCTAGCCAATTCCATCCCCCCAATACACAAATGGCCATGTGCCAAGGTGAAAACAGAAGAAACAACTCACTTGCCGCACAAGTGACCAGTTATGTTCTGGAAATCCTCCTCCATGAGCTGCCAGTTTTTAAGTGATCCTTTCACAAATCCTGACACCATGATGAATCCCAGGACCAGAACGTTGACACAAGTGAATATTTTGTTGACCATGGCTGATTCTTTCACACCATGAGTTAAAAGTCCTGAAAATGTGCATATATAGGAAACATTGAGTGTTAACCTCATACCAGGCAAATCCTTCCTGGGATGGAGACAGGGACGAAGACGACAACTTACGAAGAATCCACGTGGCATCCAATCTCGGAAGACTTCTGTGAGCCTAAGGGGATGGGGCTGAATTCATGACCTTTCTAGTGGCAGTGAGCAAAACAACCGAAGTCCTGGGGTGTTTAATAACGGTTCAAGGATGCCATCCAGGGGCACCAGGGGATATCAGGGCCCCGTAGGGGATGAAGCGAGCTCTTCATCCCTGTACCCTCCCCTCACTAAAGTATGTTACTGAGAATGGCCCTCAGGAGCAGGATTTTATTTTCTCCAAGGTAGAGACATTTTGCTCAGTTTCCTGGCAGAATGAGCTTTTCAGATGAGAAAATTACTCAGGTCAACTTGGGGAGGTTAGCAGTATCAGCAACACTAAGTGTCTGTGGTTGTGGAGCCACTGCCCTGCACGGTCCCTTTGAACTTGGTGCATGGCAAACACGAAGTCAGACCAGCTCGTAAACTCACATAGAAAAAAAAAAACGCCAAGTGATAAAGACACCTGGGAACCACATGACGGCACAGGACCACCTTGGCGTAAATGCACCATCTATGGAGTTCTGTGGCACACTCAGCTGGGCAAGAAAAGCGGCATGATAAGGTACCCAGGACACATGACCACCATTTATGATTAGAGATAGCTGCTCTGCCATGTATGTCTTTTACACATTTTAAAATAAAAATTCTAACTTAATAGATTGAACTCTGAAATGCAAGCATAAGAAGAAAATGAAGCAGGCTTATCAGGACTTCTGCCAAGATGGAGGCATAGGTGGAAACACTGTGCTTTCTCCCACAACCAAATTTGAATACAACAAAGTTTTGGAGAACAAAGACACAGCCAAAGAACAGAAAACTGAATTATATGGAAGTCCAACAACAACTAACCATTCAACCGGGATGGTAAGAGGGGTGGAACCAGCAGCGGAGCAGGGTGGGGGCAGGAAAGATCCCCAGACCTAGGTGCACAAGTGGCCAGGACCCAGTCAGGCTGTGGGGCAGACTGACCACGGTCGCACATTCTCGCACAGTGAGATGGACCACACAGGCCCCAGGGGGCGAGGGTTGACAGCAGTGGCACACTCTCCACTCTCGTGCAGTAGGACAAAATGTGTGGGTCCGGGTGATGGTGGCAGCTGTGGCACCTGTGGGGGCCGTGGCGGGAGGCGGCAGACAGGACGCCATTGACCCCGCCCCCATATACAGCGTCACAATCCAGTGACTGAGTTGCCCTGCTCTGGTGAACACCTAGGGCTCCGATTCTGCTACATAACAGGCATGAACAGCCCAAAAGATGGCGCAAGAAGAACTCAAAGTCCCAGAGCCAGTAACTCTAAGTGACCGAGAGATTGCCAGCCTCTCAGAAGCACGGTTCAAGACACTGTTTATCAGGATGCTCACAGAACTGGTGGATTATACTCGCAAATTAGAAGAACATATGAAGGCGAAACTAATTGAAATGAAGGGAGATGTCCAGGAAACCAATAGTTATGGAAAGGAAACTGGAACTCAAATCAATGGAATGGACCAGAAGGAAGAACAAAACATCTAACCACAAAGGAATGAAGGAATTAGAATTAAAAAAAAAAATGAGGAGAGGCTTAGGAACCTCCAGGACATCTTTAAAGGTTCCAACATCCGGATTATAGGGGTACCAGAAAGGGGAAAGAAACAGCCACGAGTGGAAAACTTATTTGAACAAATAATAAAGGAGAACTTCCCCAGTCTGGCAAAGGAAATAGACTTCCAGGAAATCCAGGAAGCTCAGAGAGTACCAAAGAAGTTGGACCCAAGAAGGAACACACCAAGGCACATCATAATTGCATTAGCCAAGATGAAAATGAAGGAGAGAATCCTAGAAACAGCAAGAGATAAGGGGACAGTCACCTACAAAGGAGTTCCCATCAGACTGTCAGTGGATTTCTCAAAAGAGACCTTACAGGCAAGAAGGGGCTGGAAAGAAGTATTCCAAGTCATGAAATCCAAAGACCTACAGCCAAGATTGCTTTATCCAGCAAAACTTTCATTTAGAATGGAAAGACAGATAAAGTGCTTCTCAGATAAGGTCAAGTTCAAGGAGTTCATCATCACCAAGCCTTTATTATATGAAATTCTAAAGGGACTTATATAAGAAAAAGAAGACAAAAAATATGAGCAGTGAAAGGACAGCAAACTCACAATTATTAACAATCACACCTAAAACAAAAGCAAACCAAGAGGACAGCTAGATCAGGGGTGGAACCATAGAAATGAAGAACACATGGAGGGTTAGCAACAGGGGAGTGGGAGGAGGAGAAGGTGGGAGAAGGTACAGAAAATAGCATAGACAGTAGGTAGAAAATAGATAGGGGGAGGGCAAGAATAGTGCGGGAAATATAGAATCTAAAGAACTTGAGACACATGGTTATAAACTAAGGGGGGAGAATGGTGGGGGAGGGAGTGTGTGGGTGGAGGGGAATGAAGGGGGGGAATAGAACAAATGTAATGGTATAATCAATAAAATATATTTTTTTTTAAAAAAGAAGAGAATGGAGCAATTCATCCCAGAGAACAGGACACCACACTCTGCGGTGTTTGTCCTTCCACATCCCTCTCTCTTGTGTTTATGAAAAATCTGAGTAGTGCAGACTTAACTTCTGACACACACTCCTGCCAACTGGACCAGAAATACTGCTGAGACTGGCATGTGCAAAATGATTTCAATTACACAGAGGGCAAAATTACACAGGTTGTTTTTAAAACCCATGCAAGGTTTCCTAACCTCAAAAGATAAGTTATTGCATTTTAATTTAATGTTTATGTCAACAAAACTCCCACCCACAGATAAATGTCAGTAAGAAGCAGCTGCCAATCAGTTGTGGGCAAATGCCATCTGAAATTTTTCAACTCTGCACACACAACTATGTCACAAAACATTTTTACTTAAAGGGCATCGTGACGCCCAGTAGGTGTGAAAGCACCAGAGGCGTCTCAGACACCAGTCAGCGCTCCCGACAGACCTCGTTCCTCCACACTGACCTAGCGACTGAACCCCAGCTTTCCTTTTCCAGTGGTTATCATGGGGTGAACAGAGTGTGTACCCAGGCCATCTGCACAGAAAGCCTGCAGTACTAACAAATCTTACTCCATAGTCACATAAACACCCAAGGGTTCCCTTTTAGCTAAATGATACACAAACCTATGTGACTCTATTAGAAGCCACTAAGGCAAAAAAGATGTCTGCATTAATCACAAAAGGAGGAGGAGGGGGAAGAGGAGAACATGGGGGAAAGGAGAAAGAAAAAAGGAAGAAAACCTAATGCGAGCCTGCCTTATACCTTGGGCCCCTCCCTCCAACCTGGTGGCTCTCTCACTGTGTAGCTCTACCTGTTAAGATGAGAATTATAATCACAGCAAAGATGTCTGGGTTTTCAGCCAGCACTCCAGAGAGCTTCAGAGCCATGAGTGTCTGAGAGAACTCCCCAATGGGTTTGCCAATCAGCTCATCAAATGTTGCACTCCAGGCTCTTGCCATGCTTGAAGTACTTGTCACAAAACACACCCACCAGAAGAAAGTGAAAGAAAGCAGTTTCCAGAGCATTTTTCATCCAGCTGGACATTCACAGAACCCATGTGTGTGATCACAGACAGCACACAAGACTCTGCAGCAGCATCCAGACCTCAGCATATATGAACTCAGAAGTTCATGGTGCACCACAAAGTCCAAGAAAGCTTCTATGGCCTGGTAAAACACGCATTTCCCACCATGACCCAATACACACATGTATGTGTGTTTCAAATATTTAACCAAGTTATTAACAAAAGTTTTATAAAACATGTTACCTTGGCACCTGAGAGGCACTCAGACAGTGTTTATTCAATTCTACCCATTTGATTTCATCACAAACAGAAACACTGATGGCAAGCCATGAAACGGATGGCACGATGTACTCTCCAGTTGCAGTGAGCTGTGTGCACCTTGCTCAGAAGTTCCTTTTCCAAGACCGTCCTTGAGAACACTGCTCTCCCAGCAGAGACCAGGGACATGGTACATGGCTGACCCTCACCTCTTCCATCTGCCACTCTGTGCCTGATCCTGAGCTCATACCCACAGGTCTCCAAGCACCTGCCAGTAGACAAAGTGCTCTATATTCTTCCCGCACCCCGGCCACGAGGAATGCAAAGGGAGGCAGAGCTCCCAGTGCCAACAATGGCTGACTGGGCACACTGTCCCTCCCTCCCTGCTCCCTTTCTTTCTGTCTCAATCTGAATCAAGTCTGCTTGTCCAGCGCTGTTCCTCAGGAAAGTCACCAAAATTCCCAGAAAGAAAACATTTTCTTCCCACCAAAGAAAACTGCCCTCCCCAATAGCTAAGGCTGAGAGGTCCCTACAGTGACAAGTGACATGCGCATGATCCCACACCAGCAAGTGGTGCTCTGGCAAAGACGCATCATCTGGGGTCTGCAAGTATGAGGCCTCATGCCCTCTTGTGCCCTGAGCCCAGATAAATCCTCTGGAAACACAATAGTCCATTTAAAATAGCCGCATTCCCACCAGGAGAATCCAGCATGTGTGAGTGTCTGCACTTGCTTCAGCGTTGGGCTGAGAAAACCATGGGGTGAATTTTGTTCTGGAGGTTACAAGAGTAAGCAGTGTCAGCCCCGAGCAGATGCCACAGGGCTGAAAGGAAAGGTGGCCCGGGCGTGTGGTGGTGGGCGGCCCTTGGAGGCCCAGACCCACGGGCTGAGAGGCTACACTCAGCTCCACACCTGACGTTCCCAGGACCCGCATAGCTCAACTTACTACATCTTACTATCTTTGATAATATCACAAACGCCTGTTAAATATAAATGGAATGTTTAATGGCTATTTGTATTCCCACTTCTGTGAATTGGCCATTCAAATTCTTTGGTGCTCCTTTTGTTCATGTGTTTGCTTCAATAGAATGACACGCAACTATTAGGAATAATACTATGGAAAAAAGGTGAACACTGTGAAAAAATGTTTACTATGTATCATTATATAAATAGACACACTGTGCCAAAAACACATATCTCATGAAGAGAGATTGTCTTTTTCCTCTATTGTGTCCCCAATATCTACCAAAATGCCTTGCACAGAGCCAGTGCTCAGTAAGTATTTGTCACGAATGAATGAGAGAATTCCTGCCTCTCATTTCTCAGATTTTACTTTCTTCTTTGTACTTTTCAATATTCCACCCATCTTTCAGTGTCCATAATGAATTTACCCTAGTACTAAAAACAAAAAAAACAGAAAACAAAAAACCCAAAGAAACAAAAAAATAACTAAAAGAGACTAAATCCTTTTTAAGTAATTAGAAACATCCCACCGGCTCTACGTCTGTCATGTTAATGGGAACGACCTCCTTGTTGGTCTGGCTTGTCCCCACTAAGCCCTGATACACTTGCCCATGAACCCCCAAGAGCACAGACCAGAGGGGCAGTGGTATCCATAAGGCTGCCTCCACCTTTTGTAAAAGGAAAATGGAAGATGGACAAAAGTCAGGCAAAGAGGGAGCTCTTGGGGAGAAGCTAGATCGGATCTATTTGAGAGCAAAGTGGTGCATCTGCCCGTGATTGGGAGGTGGGAACAACAGAAGAGGGGACTCACCAATGATGTAGCAGAGAATGAGGTTCCACCCTGTAATGAAGGCCCAGAGCTCCCCGACAGTGACATAGCTGTAGAGGTAGGCCGAGCCGGTCTTGGGGACACGCGCACCGAACTCGCCGTAACAAAGGCCAGCCAGCACGGAGGCCAGAGCAGCAATCAGGAAGGAGATGACGATGGCAGGGCCTGCATTCTCACGTGCCACAGCTCCAGCCAGGACGTACACACCAGCGCCCAGCGTGCTGCCCACCCCCAGCGCCACCAGGTCAAAGGTGTTCAGGCAGCGGGACAGCCGGCTCTCTTCATGGCTGCAGTCCACCACCTTCCGCCTCAGCATCTGCTGACCCAGGCTGCACAGCACTTTGCACCCCATCCTGCTGATCAAATCTGCCGAGGAGAGAGAACAGGCATGACACCATGGTCACCCCTTTCACCCTTTCACCCCTTCACCCCTCTGGTCACAGTAATAGTACAACCAGGTCCCTGTTGTCATTAAGTGCTAAAATGTTTTCAGTCTCAGACCCCCCAGTCAGGACCCCACCTAGGAGTTCTCCAGCCTGAGGCTTGCTCGGGCAGAGCACACAGAAACATGTGGGGCCAGGACCTCGCTGACTTTCCCCGGGGCTCTCTGAGCGGCTGCGTTCCTCTCAGTTCTGGCGGAAACTCTGTGGGCAGGAACTCTGGAGTACCGGAAGCACACATCAGGGACACTGTTCCTGCCCTTGACAGTCATACAGTTTACCAGAAAAGACAAGATGCCATCCTAAGTGTACTGTTTGGGATGCAAACCAAGCCATCTTTTAATTTATTATTAAAACCCAGAGGCCAATGACAATGTTTTTTAGACCTTTTTGGAATCATCTGGGGGCAAAGACAAAGCTGTTTCCATTTTTAAGTTAACCCAGAGTTAGGCCCATAAAAGAAAAATGTCAAATGATTAGATGTTTGGACCTTTCATAACTGTTACTACTCCAGGAATTATTATTTTTTAAACCAAATGTTAGCCTTATGTGTACGAGACACTTCTGAGCACATGCGAGCATGTGCTTCCCTGAGCACTCTGAGAGAGAGAGAGCGCATATTCACATAATGGCTCATGCCACCCACTTCTCACAGGGGACACAACCACAAGGGCCCCAGGATGCCAGCTCAGCATTTAAATGGCCCTCCTGTAATGCAGGGGCCAACCCTGTCTGTTTGGTTGGGCCGGCTTCCACCTTTAAGGAGGTGGGACTAAACTCCCCACCCTGAAGAGTGGGCTACCTATAGTAACTCCCTTCCAAAGAGGATGGTCTGAAAAGGGAAGAGAAATGACCCACTTTGCAGTGGAGAAACGAACAGTCAACATCAACGGTCGCAGTCCTGCTGATGGTGTGATGTGATGAGAAGGACACCTCACCTGGGTGACCTTCATGCTCAAACCCAGAGCCCAGTCTCATCAGGAGAGAAACACCAGACAAGTCAGATGAGGAGCACTCTACAAAACACCTGACCAACATTCCTCAAAATGGTCAAAGTCATCAAAACCAAGGAAAGTGGAGGAAATTGTCAAAGGCCTGAGGGGCCTGAGGAGGCATGTGGGATCCTGGATGTGGGACAAGGACACGAGCAAGGGAAAATCTAAGAGAGTCTGAATGAAGTATGGCCTTTGTTTGTACCAATATCAGTTCATAACAGGAAACTGGGTATGGAATGTGTGGAAATTCTCAGTAATACCTTCACATTTTTTCTATAAATCTAAAACTGTTCTAAAATAGTTTACCTAAAAAGAAAACAACAAGTGCAGAGATAAGCTACCATTGTTATTTTTGGCTACAGTGATGCAAAATGGTATTGATTTTTCGTCTTTTTCATCAGTTCATACCTACTGACTTAAGTTTGCTGCAATAAAGCCATTGGAGATCACATGCCAGCCAAGTCCATACCTAACCCTCCACAACACTCGACTGCCTGTCCCAGCACAGGGCCCCTTTGTGGGCCATGACACTGGCCAGGTCCAGATCATGGAAAATGGGAGTGGTGTTTTCTGCATTTCATCTAGCAGCTTTTAGCTAGAATGGGAGAGAAAAGTCATCTGATCTGGTCTCCTTGTTAAACAGATGAGAAAAAATAACTACAAGAGTCAATGTCACACAAGGTCACAGAGCTCTGACGACACAGCAGCCCAAGTTCTCATCTAGGGCTCTGGCTTTACCGGTGGGAAGAAAATGATCTCACTGTGTCTTAAGATGGGGAGGAAGTGAGGAGGGAATGAGGAGAGATGATTCATTTGTGGAGCAGGGAAATCAGACACAAAGGTTTGATAAGAGCAAAAGAGGGCAGGTAACCGGAATGAGAGAGGAACAAGCACAGAGGTCAATGGCTTCCCTCAGCAGCACACCAGCCTGTTCCCGAAAGCTCTCAGGCCAGGAGCAGATTCAGGGGAAGCAGGTTTTGCAGACAAGAGCAGCTTGAGGGGGAGCAGGTATGTGAGGACCTGCATGGGACACCAGGGCAAGTGGAAGGACTCAGCACTGTCCCAGGGAGTCATTCTTCCAGTAACTGCCTTTTCTTTTCTTCCTCAGAGGATTTAACTGGATTTATTCCAAGAAGCTGTAAGTCACAACAATGTCATTAGCAAATGATTGCTTGGGTAACAAGTTAAAAGGGAAGGTGCACCTTTCACCACAAGCCTTGGCTCTGCTAGGGCATGTATAAAAACATGGTAAAATAACTCCTCAACATCGTTTTTGGTGGGGAGAGGAGTATTTTTAAGTACACGGTGAAAATGCCTTACCATTCGCATTGTTTTTAAGTTGGTTGGTAGATATGGTGACAGAGAGCCTGCCTGTTCCCATCCTCTCCTAGACGTGGTTTCTGAGTAACAATAAGCACATTTTCTCCCCCAAACAATAAAAGCCAAGTGCAAGGCATAGATAATGCAATTAAATAGCATTCTCCTCCCTAGGCCTCACAGAGTAAAGCAAACTAAGGGTCCAGAGGGTAGGATGAGCCCTCTGCCTTCCTCTGAAAGACAACACTTCTGTCCCTTCTCAAGAGTGTGCTGTTGTCTGAAGCAGAAGAGTGACCACATTGGGATTCTTCACAAAAGGCCCACTGGAGACCCAATAGGCTGGGAATGGATTTTTGAGCCTTCTTAGGGTGGAAGGCAAATAGGAGCCCATGACTCACTGTCAGCAGAAGTGGCCCACCTGAAGGTGGCAGTGAGTGTGACTGTGTCATCAGTCCAGGGAGGGTTTCCACCAGCAGAAACCCACTCACAGAACACGCTGACTAATCCTGGGATTTCAGTACCATTTTCAAAATAAAGGGGGCAGATTATTGAATACTATAAATTAGAAACAGATGGTTTGAAACATGTCATGAAAAGAAACTTCTTTGAGCTGACAAACTGTGACCAAACAGATGCAGCCCATGGGGACCCAGCCTGGAACAAAATGCCCTGGAAATGGTGGGGCGAAGATAAGCAGGAACCTCATGGGAAATAAACTGCCCATCATTCTCACCTTGGTCCCTCCCCAAGTGCTGCTTGCTATCTATGTGAGGGGCACCAATTCCTATGGAAAACACTGCAACTAAAATGCCACAAAGTACTGCTGAGAGGTACAGATCTGATCGTCGGGAGATGAGAGGTATCTCAGATAGTGCCATATCTATTCAGCCCTTGGTTGAAGAATCTTCCTAACATATCCATTCTGTGGAGTGAGTGAGAAAGAATCAGCTACTGAATTTCTTTATTGATAGCCAGTTGGTGAATGCTAGCATAGGACTATGTGATATTGGAATGACAAGAAGCTTCTAGGGTGAAGTTTTCTCGTGTGTTTTCTTTTTTCCAAGAGTACAGTCCATCAGGTACTTTGGACAAAACAAGTTTGTGAAGCTCAAAATGAATGGAAAATGAATGGTCAACTTTCTGCCACCCAGTTCATTTTCCTTGGAGAAAACAGAAGAGAATGGTTTGAACCCTTTGAGATCACGCTGGAAAGACACTCTTTCGAAACAACTGGTTCTGAGCAAACAACTTTGGCAGTATTTCTAAGTCCAGGACAATAGATTCATTTCAGAATAGCTGAAGGGAATGATGTTTCTGATAGTACAGAGTGCACTTATCACTTCTGCTGAAATATTCCTGGAATGTCACTGTCTTAGTAAGTTGGAGAGTGAAAGAGCAGCTAAAATCATGTTTTCTTTCTGAAATGTGTCAACAGATGCATAAGACGATGTCACCTTTAGAGTAGAAGAGCTTCCACAGTACACTTTCCTCCAGAGCTTTCCTTCTTGTAGAAAATAACAATGAAACTAAGACATGCATGTACTGTGCAGTACCTGACTTGGACAAAACAGTTTGTGACCCTCAAAATAAAAAGGAGATGAATGATTTACCTCCTTTGAGCAAGTGAATATCTCTCAGTTGGAACAAATATGAATTGTTGGAAAACTTGGAAAACACTGGGAAATGAGAAAGTCTCTCACAAAACCTGTTTTAGGCAAGTCTGTCTGAATTGTTTCTACAGGTAAGACATGGAACTCTTTTCAGTAGTACACAAACAATGCTGTCCCCCAAATGCGGACATTCCTAACATCCCTGTTGAAGTGATATTTCTGCAGTGTCACATTTCTGGTGAATATTACAGCCAAAAAACTACCAAATCACTGTATCAAAAATATTAATGCTTGCATAGGACTGTGCTATCTGCAAAATAGAGGAAATTTCTAACCCATAGTTTCCTCCAGTGACTTTTTTTCTAGGAGAAAATCATAGCCTAACTAAGAAAGGTAAGTTTGCTGTACTACATAAATTGGCCTCTACAGGTTTGTGAGTGTTAAACGAATGTAAAAGTACAGGTACACATTGGGGATTCCATGGGCATCCCATCTGAATACACAGTAGTGCTGAGTTTTCGGTCCTCCAAATCACAAGGTGGGAGGGACTATATTTCTTACAAAGTGAGTACTCAACAAATTGCATCTCCACTGCTCATCATCATATTAGTGTTCTCATATGAGTAGAAGATGAAATGAGAGGTGTCTCATATAGTGCCATATCTTTTCAGCACTCAGGTGGAGAATCTTCCTAAAATAACAACTCTGTGGAGTGAGTGAGAAAAAATCAGCTACTGATTGCTTTATTCATAGTCAATTTATGAACACTAGCACAGGACTATGTGATATTGGAATGACAAGAAGCTCCTAGGGTAAAGTTTTCCCATGTGATTTTTTCCTCCCAAGAAAAGAGCATGTCCCAAAAAACACAAGCAAGTAAAGTCCATAAGGTGCTCTGAAAAACACAGTTTGGGACTGTCAAAATGAAAAAAAAAAAGAAGAATGGTTCACTTTCTTTAAGCAAGTGAATTTCTCTCAGGTGGAAACATTATGAATTGTTGGAAACCTTCGAAATCACTTGAGAATGAGGAAGTCCCTCACAAAGCTTGCTTTAGGAAAACACTGTCTGAATTGGTTCTAAAGGTAAGACAAGGAACCAATTTCCATACAAAGCCTGTTTGAGGCAAACTCTGTCTGAAATGTTTCCAACCGTAATGCAACAAACGCATTTTAGAGAAACAAACACAATGCTCTTCCCATAACTTAGACTTCCCCGGCACATCTGTTCAACTGTTTTTCTGCATGGTCATGTCTCTGGTAAATATTATTACACCAAAAAATCCAACAAATCACTTGTGCCCAACATATGAATGCTTGCACAGGAGCATACTATCTGTGAAATAAAGTATACTTCCAAACCATACTTTTCTCCAGTTCATTTTCTTCTAGGAGAAAAATCACAGCCTAACTGAGAAATGTAACTTTGCTGTATTACACAATGTGGCCTCCACAGGTTTGTGAGTGTTAGGTGAATGTAAAAGTAAAAGTACACGTTGTGGGCTCCATGGGCATTCCATCTGATCACACAGTAGTGCTGAGATTTGAGTCCTCCAAATCACAAGAAGGAACAATACTTTGTCTGAAGCACGTTTTCAGCAAATGCCATCTACATTGTTCGTCATCACATTAGTGTTCTCATTTGAGTATGAGATGAAAAGAAAGGTATTATCAGATTGGGCCATCTCTTTTCAGCCCTGGGTAAAGAATCTTCCTAACATTGCGTTGTGGCATTGTGTTTTCAGCAAATGCCATCTACAATGTTCGTCACCATATTAGTGTTCTCATTTGAGTAGAAGATGAGATGAGAGGTGTATCAGATTAGGCCATCTCTTTACAGTCGTCAGTTGAAAAATCTTTCTACCATATCAGTTTAGTGGAGTGAGTGAGACAGAATTAGCTACTGAAGTTCTTTATTGATAGGCAAAAGGTGAAGGCTGCCATAGGAGTATGAGATATTTGAATGACAAGAAGCTTCTACAATAGCGTTTTCTTGTGTGTTCCTTTTCCAAGAGAAAAGCGTATCCCAATAGAGACAGGCAAGTAAGTGTGCTTTGGACAGGACAGTTTTGTGATGGTTGAAATGAGTGTGAAAGGAACACTCGATTTTCTGTCACCTAGTTCATTTTCCTTGGGGAAAAGAGAAAAGAAGTGTTGGAACCCTTTGAAATCACGCTGGAAAGATGCAGTTTTAATGCAACTGCTTCTGAGCAAATAATTTGGGCAGTGTGTATACATCCAGGACAAGTGTCTCATTTCAGACAAGCTAAGGGGAATGATGTTTGTGATCATACACATTGCATTTGTCACTTATGTGCAAGTATTCCCCAATTGTCACTTTCTTACTAAGTTGGAAAGTAGAGAAAAAGCAGTTAAAATCACGTTTTCTTGCTGAAAAAAGAGATGTGTCAACAGATGCGAAAGACCGTGTCATTTTTAAAGTGAAAAAGGGACCCTAGTTCACTGCTGGTGGGATTGCAGACTGGTACAACCACTATGGAAAACAGTATGGAATTTTCTAAGAAAACTAAAAATGAATGTGCCTTTTGACCCAGCAATTCTATTATTAGGAGTATATCCTAAGAACCCTGAAGCATCAATCCAAAAGAACCTATGGATTGAGACAAAGTATTGTCTCAATACTTTGAGACAAAGTATTGTTCAGACAAAGTATTGTTCCTTCTTGTGATTTGGAGGACTGAAATCTCAGCACTACTGTGTGATCAGATGGAATGCCCATGGAGCACCCCAATGTTCATAGCAGCACAATTTACAATAGCCAAGAATTGGAAGCAACCTAGATGCCTATCAGTAAATGACTGGATCAAAAAAATATGGTACATTTACACAATGAATTCTATGCTGCAGAAAGGAAGAAGGAGCTCCTACCTTTTGCAAAATCACAGATGGAACTGGAAAGCATTATGCTGAGTGAAACAAGCCAGGAGGTGAAAGACAAATACCATATGATATCACTGTTAACAGGAATCTAAACAACAAAACAAACAAGCAAGCAAAATATGACCAAAGACACTGAAATACAGAATAGGCTGACAGGGACCAGAGGGGAGAGGGGAAAGAATCACAGGGGAAAAGGGGAAGCACTCACATGAACAAGTATAAAGCATACATAGACAATAACTAAGGTGGGGGGCGGAAATGGGAGGGAGGTGGGGAGCACTGTAGGGGGCAGGGCTGGGAATATAAGACAGAAAACTGTACTTGAACAAGAATTAAATTTACAAAAAAATTAACAAAAATAAAGTAAGAGAGCTTCCACTGAAAGGTTCCCTCAAAGGCATTTATTCCCATAGAAAATAAGGAGGAAGCTAAGACATTCATGTACTGTGCAGTACCTGATTTGAACATAACCGTTTGTGAATGTCAAAACGAAAAGGAGATGAACAGTTTACTTCTTTTAAGCAAGTAAGTTTCTCTCCGTTGGAACCATTATGGATTGTTGGAAACCTTCGAAATCTCTTGGGAATGAGCAAGTACCTTACAAAGCTTGTTAGAGGGAAACTCTGTCTGAGTTGTTTCCACCCATAATGCAGCGAACTCATTTTAGAAGTACACAAACGCAAAGCTCTTCTCATCACTTAGACTTTCCCGGCACTTCTGTTCAAGTGTTTTTGTGCACGGTCACACTTTTGGTAAATATTATTACACCAAAAAATCCAACAAATCACTTGTGCCCAACGTATGAGTGCTTGCACAGGAGCATTCTATCTGTGAAATAGAGGAAACTTCTAGACCAAAGTTTTCTGCAAATCATTTTCTTGTATGAGAAAATTGTAGCCTAACTGAGAAATGTAAGTTTGTTGTACTACATAAATTGGCCGCTACAGATTTGTGAGTGTTACGTGATAGGGAAAGTAAAAGTACACGTTGCGGGATCCATGGGCATTCCATCTGATCACACAGTAGTGCTGAGATTTCAGTCCTCCAAATCACAAGAAGGAACAATACTTTGTCTGAAGCGCGTTTTCAGCAAATGCCATCTACACTGTTTGTCATCATATTAGTGTTCTCATGTGAGTATGAGATGAAAAGAGAGGTATATCAGATTGGGCCATCTCTTTTCAGCCCTGGGTAAAGAATCTTCCTACCATATCAGTTTAGTGGAGTGAGTGAGACAGATTCAGCTACTGAAGTTCTTTATTGATAGCCAATTGGTGAAGGCTGGCACAGGTGTATGAGATATTTGAATGACAAGAAGCTTATAGAATAGCGTTTTCTCGTGTGTTCCTTTTCCAAGAGAAAAGCATATCCCAATAAAGACATGCAAGTAAGTGTGCTTTGGACAGGACAGTTTTGTGATGGTTGAAATGAATGTGGAAAGACCGCTCGATTTTCTGCCATCTAGTTCATTTTCCTTGGAGAAAAGAGAAAAGAAATGTTGGAACGCTTTGAAATGACACGGTTTCAATACAACCATTTCTGGTCTCCACCGGTCAGTTCGTGGGCTGGACTGGTTGATTTCTTACTTTGACCGGGTTCTGCCCCTCCATCTGCAGCTGGCAGCTGGATTCTGACCAAGTTCCTGTAGCCAGAATGCGACTTCTCTGCTCTCAGACTCCTGGTGGGGAGAAGCCCTGGATCAGGGAGTGTTCGGCCCCACTGTCAGGGGGGCGGTCGTCAGTGTGGACCCTTCACATTCACGCTTCAGCCGCGCCATGCTGGCCATCCTGGGCCCGGCTGACCCAGGCCCAGGCACACACGCAGGTTCCTGCGGGTACCTGTGGAAATTTTAGGGAGAAGATGGTGCGGGAGGGAGGTGGAAAGGCCCAAGGGGGGTCTGAAGGTGAGACAGTCCAGGCGGTGCCTCGTAACCCAGCATCCTTGGGGAAGTGGAGGGAGGTCTGCTTCCCCGGGACTGTACTCGATGTGAGTAGAGAAGGAGAAGACTAAGGGGAAGAGGACTGTTGCTCTTTGTGTTAACGGAAAGCTGACTATTCTTACCTAATGTGGTGCATATTATCTTTTTTTCATTAAGTGGAAAACTGCAGTGCAAACAAAATACAAGCTCAGAAGAAAATGAAGGTGAAATGAAGAACATTGGTTGCTGAGAGAAGCTGCTCAACTCCTGTATGCAGTGTTTAGTTTCCTATGAGCACAGACTTTGAAAGTAAGTTTAAATGATAAGATTTTAAAAATTTGACCATTTAAAAAATGTTAAGTTCAAAATTGTAGGATCTACTACTTAAAATATTAATACGATGACCTTTGGAAACCAGATTATAGAACAGTGTGGTTTAATATTTCATGCTCTCATTGCATAATAAAAATAATTTTCAAATCATGTGCTGAAATGGAAGCCTTCAGTGTATTGCGATTGGTACTTTTAAAGTAATACCTAAGGATACAGTCTACATACATCTTTAAAAATAGTTGTTTTAAATCTCACCTTTATTATTTTCAGATGTCAAAGGTGGTAAGAGTTTCAATGCTACTAGTGTTGGGGAAATATTTCAGTACACTTTGGGTCAGAGCACCTAATGAGGCAAGGCTTATTGAACAAGTGACCTTTTCTTCATTCTGGGCCTTTTGGCTGAGATCAAGTTTAGTATGTGTTATTATCAGTTTAATATCTGACACCTCCTCTCTCTGAGGACATTCTCTTAAATGGAATTTTGGAGCTGGCAGGTGGAACAGGAGCTTGCTCCATCCACTCCGAGGATCGACCTGGTATTGTGGTCCTTCTGGAAATGGTGCACCTTCTTCAGGGGGACCAAGAAAAAGTGACCTTTTAGTGCTACAACTTCAATTACTGTGCTTGGTGTTGGAAATCGAGTGTGCTTGTGATGGAGCCATTACCTTTTGAGAATTGTACTTAGTACCTGTAGATTATTGAAAATTAAGTAATAAAATGGTACATTTTAATTTGATTGATGGTTTTCATTTTATGGATTGCATTGTTTATATAAACATGATGTTTTTTCTCAAACATTGAACATGAGAGTATGAAAATAATTTTGAAAGGACCAACTATTACGTGATGTTTATGGCAGGTAGTTTTTGTTAACTACACTTAGTCATTTGTGGAAGTCCAATAGGAATCTATAGTAGTTGCTGCTAGATTATTCGGGTATTTTAACATCGGGAGTCTGCATTTTCCAGTTGATATTTAGTCTTGTTATTGTTGCGGTTTAATTCTGTTTTTGGATTTATGAAATTTGAAATTCAGAGTAATGAAAAGTTCTATTTGGCAGTTAATGAGCTTTCTTAAACAACTGAGATTTTTTTTTTAAACTGTTGCTAAAAATTTGCCCTGGTGTATTTAATATTATTACATTTGTGCATTTTCCATGCTTTCTGCCATTGACAGTGTTATGGAAATGGGAAAGAGATAAGGGCAGAAAAAACTTTGGAACATATTTTGAAACTATTTTTAAATTATACTTTTTATTAGCTATATTTTGTATTGTTTGCTTCTTGGTAGCAAAGGAGGTACACAATACCTGTATATTTGTGAAATAAATGTGGTATAGCTTGAAATGTAGAAATAGGTGAGTTAGATGGCTGTAATATACACTTTTTATTTATGTCAAGATACTCTTGATAAGAATACAGTAGTTGCCTGATAATAGGCCAAAAAGACAGAAAAAAATCCAACAAATACTTTTTGGCCTGTATTGAAATACAAATACTATTTGGCCTAATGTGTGTTATCTAAATCATATATTTTACTTTTAGTAGGCGAAACATTTTGGGAAAAATATTCTAGTTGGACTGTGACCTTTAAGCTGAAACATACTTGGGTGCTCTTATTTGCAGATGAGAAAACAGGCTTAAAGAAATGAAGTGTTTTACATAATTGGTTACTAATTCAGTATTAGAATGCAGGGTTGTTTTTTTTTTATTCTCAGTCTGGTGCTCTTTCTGTTTTGAGGAATTATAAATTGGAATATTCCTCAAATCATGCCCCTTACTGTCCTTTAGACTAGAGAGTGGCTTTCACACTTCCCTTAGTAATAGATTCTGCAGGGTGTAACTTAAGAATCACTACTCTAGAGAATAGAAATCACTACATACAGTACCTGTGGTTCAAAAATTTCATTATATGCCAACACTAATAAAATGTTTGTGTTAGGTAAAGAGTATGCACAATAACTTTTTAAAGAAATCTTTATGCTACCATGGCTGTAGATTTACAGGGAGGTTGTGAATTCCCTTGCACCTCCTACTCAATTTCCTGTTATTTTACATTAGTGTGAGACATTTTTCACAATTAATGAACCAATAGTGACGCATACTGAAGTGTATAGTATACTCACATTACTAACTGAAGTCTCTAGTATACTCACATTTTCTTTTTTCTTTTTTTTAAAGATTTTATTTATTTATTTTTAGAGGGGAAGGGAAGGAGAGAAATATCAATGTACAGTTGACTCTCGTGAGTCCCCTGCTGGGAACTGGCCTGCAACCCAGGCATGTGCCCTGACTGGGAATTGAACTGCAATTGGGTGGTTCACAGGCCCACACTCAATCCACTGAGCTACCTCAGCCAGGGCACTCACATTGTCTTAGTTTTTGCCAAATGTCCATTTGCTGTCCCAGGATCCCGCCCAGGATACATTGAAATGTGAAATGTTTGAATATTTCTTATTAAGTTCTACTGGTGTTACAAGAAAACTCTGAATACAGATGATTTAAAATATCCAAGTAATGAGAGGGTCATAAAATATGGAATATTTTTTCTCTGCTACTTGTTTTGTGCAATCAAACAAAACCCAAGTTAATTAGGTTTCAAACATTTCAAACCTAATTAACTTAGGTTTTGTTTTCCTACTTCTACAGAAGCATCATTGTGCATATTGGAAGCAGAACTGTGTTTTAGTGGCCCTGTTGCTCCTGATTGATTAACTGTGCCATGCTGGGCATGCCAGTCAGTCATTCCCCAGCTCTTTTTTGCAAAGGTTGGATAACATAATTTTGTTTTTCCACCTTTGAGGTGAAGACACTTGAATGTGGGCAGAACTTGGGAGTAGTAACAGAAAAGATTTGCAGGTGTAGATGGTTCATTGAATCTGGGAAGCAAATAATAGAAGAGCTGAAGGACAGCAGGCCAGAGTATTTCTATCTTGAGTTTTGAATAACAGGTGTGGTGAATTTCTGTGAGTTAATTAGGAACCAGGATGCTCTTGATAAATGTTTGCTGTTGATAATATCATTGAATAATACATTCTTACTATACAGGCTGATAGTATGGGGTGGTAATGGTGACCATTCAATCAATAGTACGGAGTGGTAAAAATGACCATTCAAATTGAAACTTCAAATGAGTCCTACTAAGTGAGAAAATTACAATCATTCTGTGACATTTGGAAGTGTTTGCTAAATGGTTAGAAACTCTTCTTGTGGAGATACTTTCATTAGATTACTCCTCTCTGCCCATGGATGCCGCTGAGTAACATCACTGAAGTCCCCTCTCCTGCAGTCATCATTATCTATGGAAGAGTTCCCCAAGAGCTGGAAAAGCTCTGAAAGCTATTGGAGGTTTGAGTTTTGAAGCAGAAAATGAGAGTCTGAGGAGCCATTTTGAGCAATTAGAACACTCACAGACTGTGTGGTGATAAGAGATCCAAGCACCCAAATACTCCAGAGGCTTTGGGTTTGTCACATATGGCACTGTGGAGGACGTGGATGCCGCCATGAATACGAGGCCACACAAGGTGGGTGGAAGAGCTGTGGAACCAAAGACAGCTGTCTAAAGAGAAGATTCTCAAAGACTGGGTGTCCACTTCACTGTGAGAAAGATATTTGTAGGTGGTATTAAAGAAGTCACTGAAGGACATCAGCTTAGAGATGACTTTGAACAGTGTGGGACAGTTGAAGTGATTGAAATCATGACTGACTGAGGCAGCAGCAAAAAGAGAGGTTTCGCTTTTGCAGCCTTTGATGACCATGACTCTGTAGACAACACTGTCACTCAGAAATAACATGCTGGAAGTGGCCACAACTGAGAAGTAAGGGAGGCCCTATTTAAGCAAGAGATGGCTAGTGCTTCATCCAGCCACAGAGGTCTAAGTGGTTCTGGAAACTTTGGAGGTGTTCGTGGAGAAAACGTCACTGGTCGAGGTGGCTTGGGTGGTGGCTGTAGTGGTGGTGGATATGGTGACAGTGGGGATGGCTATAATGGATTTGGTAATGATGGAAGCAATTTTAAAGGCGATGGAAGCTACAGTCATTCTGGCAGTTTCAAGAATCAGTCATCAAATTTTCGACCCATGAAAGGAGGAAACTTTGGAGGCAGAAGCTCTGCCCCCTATGGCAGTGGAGGTCAATACTTTGCCAAAACACAAAGTCAAGGTGGCTGTGGCGGTTGCAGCAGGAGCTGTAGCCATGGCAGAAGGTTTGAATTACTGCTACAAACAAAGCTTAGTAGGAGAGGAGAGCCAGAGAAGTGACAGGTTAGGTAGGCACAGGTCACAAGAGATTTGTGAACTCAGCCAAGCACAGTGGTAGCAGGGCCTAGTTGCTGCAGAGAAGACCTGTTTCAGACAATACTCATGTGAATGGGCAAAAACCACCAGAACTCTACTTGTGACTAATTGTATAACAGGTTATTTTAGTTTCTGTTCTGTGGGAAGTATAAAGCATTTCTTTCTTTCTTCCCTTCCTTTTTCCTTTCCTTTTTCCTTTCCTTTTTTCCTTTCCTTTTTCCTTTCCTTTTTCCTTTCCTTTTTCCTTTCCTTTTTCCTTTCCTTTTTCCTTTCCTTTTTCCTTTCCTTTCCTTTCCTTTCCTTTCCTTTCCTTTCCTTTCCTTTCCTTTCCTTTCCTTTCCTTTCCTTTCCTTTTTTCTTTCCTTTCCACCCATGCTGTTGATTGCTCAATGTACTCTCTTGATGGTGGTGAATAAATATCTTTAAAAAAAACAAAAATCATCTTGTGGTTACAATGTATCAGAAATGATAAAGTAGTAAACTCACATTGGTCTAGTATTCTGTAGTTTAAACTCTAGATACATTAAGAATTAGTGTTTTATATCTTTATAAATTTCACAAGTGCAGTTTGAACAGTGCTGCCTTTTTCTTCAGATTAGACAGCTTGTGATACAGCATAAGCATGTCTTCTATGCTTTGGTGAATTCTCAAATACACCTAAGTTAGGATCAGCTTCCAATGTTTTACCTTTTGTGCTATAATGTTTTTTTTTAATTTAAAATTATTTATTTGTTTATTTATTTATTAACCTTTAGAGGGGGAGGGGAGAGGGAGAGAAACATCAATGTATGGTTGCCTTTTGTGCACCCCCTGCTGGGAGTTGGCCTGTAGGGAACTGGCCTGCAAACCAGGCATGTGCCCCAACTGGGAATTGAACCGCAATCCTCTGGTTCGCAGGGCTGTGCTCAATCCACTGAGCTACACCAGCCAGGGCTGTGCTATAATGTTTATAATATGTATGTCTTCTTAATGGACTCTTTCCTTGAGTATTATGATGTGTCCTTCTGGTTATCTTTTTATGGCCTTTGTTTTGAAGTCTATTTTGTATGATATGAGTATCGCTACTCCACCTTCTTTGTCCTGTCCATTTGTTAGAATATTCATTTCCAGACCTTCTCTTTCAGTCTGTGTAGGTCTTTTGTTCTGAGGTGGGCCTGTTGTAGGCAGCATATGTTTGGGTCATGTTTTCTTACCCATTCAGCTATTCTATGTCTTTTTATTGGAGCATTTAATCCACTTATATTTAAGGTTATTATTTCTTTTTCTGGCAGGTTTTTTAAAATTTTTATTGTTGTTCAAGTACAGTTTTCTATCTTTAATCCAATCCCAGCCCACCCACCCCCAGTGCTCCCCACCTTCTTCCCATTTCCACCACCCTTAGTTGTTGTCTGTGTGTCCTTTACACTAGTTCCTGTAAATCATTCCCCTTTTCCCCTGAAATTCCCTCCCCTCTCCCCTCTGGTCAATGTCTGCCTGTTCTCTATTTCAGTGTCTTTCGTTATACTTTGCTTGCTTGTTTGTTTTGTTGTTTAGCTTCCTGTTAAAGGTGAGATCATATGGTAATTGTCTTTCAACATCTGGATTATTTCACTCAGCATAATGTTTTCCAGTTCCATGCATGCTTTTGTAAAGGGTAGGAGCCCCTTCTTTATTTCTGCTGCATAGAACTCCATTGTGTATATGTGATTTACATTTAAGGTTATTATTGATAGGTAATTATTCACTGCCTTTTTACTCCCTTTGTACTTTTGGGTTTTTTTCTCTCTGTTTTTTTTTTTGTTGTTGTTGTTGTTGTTGTTATCTTAAAGCAGTCCCTATAGCATAGCTTGCAGTGCTGGTTTGGTGGAGTTATATTCTTTTAGCCTTCCTTTGTCCCAGTAGATTTTATTTGGCCTTCCATTTTAATTGAGAGCCTGCTGGATAGTGTAGTGTCCATTGTAGGCCTGTGATCCTGTGACTTTTGTCCTTTGTTTTCTTCATGTGATGTATTACATTTATTGATTTGTGAATATCATGCCATCCTTGCATCCCTGGGATAAATCCCACTTCATCATGGTGTATGGCTTTTTAATGTATTCCTGGATGCAGTTTGCCAGTATTTTGTTGCAGATTTTAGCATGTATGTCCATCAGCGATATTGGCTTATAGTTTTCTTTCTTTGCTGTGTCTTTATCTGGTTTTGGGTTCAGGGTTATGCTCACTTCATAAAAAGAGGTTGGGAGTCTTCGTCTTCTTGGATTTGTTGGAATAGTCTGTGAAGAATGGGGCTAAATCTTCCTTAAATGCTTTGTAAAATTCTCCTCTGAAACCATCTGATTCATGGCTTTTGTGTGTCAGAGCTTTCTAATGACTGTTTTGATTTCACCAGTTGGTATTGGTCTGTTCAGGCTTTCTGCTTCTTCATTCAGTTTTAGAAGATTATATTTTTCTAGAGACTTGTCCATTTTACCTAGGTTGTCATAGTTCTTGGCATATACTCCTCTGTAGTCCTTTCCTATAATCCTGAATATTTCTGTGGTGTCAGTTGCAATCACTCCTCTTTCATTTCTAATTGTGTTTCATTGGGTCCTTTCTTTTATTTTCTTGATGAGTCTGCTGAAAAGTTTGTTGACCCTCTTCAGCAGAACCAGCTCCTGGATTTATTGATTCTCAGAATTGTTCCTTTAGTCTGTATGTCATTTAATTTTGCTGTGATCTTGTTTCTTTCCTTCCTTCTACTTGCTCTGGGCTGTCTTTGTTATTGTTCCTCCAGTTCTTGTAGCTGTAGGGTTAGGTTGTTGATTGGAGATGTTTCTATCTATTTTAGGTAGTCTGGTATCACTATGAACTTCCCTTTCAGGACTCCCTTTTCTGTGTCCCATGAGTTTTGGACTGTAGTGAGTTCATTTTCATTTGTTTCCAGAAACATTATGATTTTGTCCTCGATGTCATTCTTAACTCATTCATTGTTTAATACCATGCTCTTCAACCTCACTGATTTTTAGGGTTTTTGATTTTTTTCCTCAGGGTTGGTTTCTGGTTTCCAGCCCTTGGGATCTAAGAAGATGCTTGATGTGATTTCAATTTTCTTAAATTGTTGAGACTTGATTTGTATCCTGTCATGTGGTCTGTCTTTGAAAATGTTCCATGTCATTTGATTGGAATGTGGATTTTCCTCCTTTAGGTTGAAAGGACACACACACACACACACACACACACACACACACACAGACATATCAGTGAACTCCATCTTATCTGGAGCATTGTTCAATGCTGCAATATCCCTGTTGATATTTTGTTTGGAAGATCTATCCATTTTTGACAGTGGGATGTTAAATCCCCTGGTCTCCGTGTGTTGCTGTCTTCACATATTTTTATTTCCTCCAAAATTACCCTGGTGTAGTTGGGTTCTTCTATGTTGGGTGCATATATGTTTATACTGTTTCTATCTTCTTGATACAGATTCTCCCCTTGAGTATAATGAAATGTCCTTCTAGGTTTCTTTTTATGACCTTTGTTTTGAATTCTAATTTGACAAATGTAAGTATGCTACCCCAACCTTTTTTCCCTGTTCATTTACATGGGATATTTCTTTCCAGCCCTTCACTTTCAGTCTCTGGAGGTCTTTTGTTCTCGGGTGGGTCTCTTGTAGGTAACATGAGTGTGGATCATGTTTTCTTATCCATTCAGCTATCCTATATCTTTTGATTAGAGCATCGAATCCATTTACACTCAAAGTTATTATTGATAGGTTCTCATTCACTGCCTTTTCACTCCCTTTAAACCTGTTTTCCTTTCTCACTCACTGGTTTTCATTCTTGTCTTACAGTGCCCCCTTTAGCATACCTTGTAGTGCTGGTTTTGTAGAAGTGTATTCTTTCAGCCTTCTTTTGCATGGGAATCTCCTTATTCAGCCTCTCAATTTAATTGAGAGCCTTGCTGGATAGAGTAGTGTCAGTTGCAGACTTTTGTTTTTCATACCTCAGAACATTTCTAGCCATTATTTTCTGGCCTGTAATGTTTCTGCTGAGAAGTCACCTGCTAGCCTTATCGGGGTTCCCTTTTGTGTTACTTCCTGTTTCTCTCTTGCTGTCTTTAAGATCCTCTCTTTGTCTTTAAATTTTGCCACTATATTTATGATGTATCTCACAGTGGGCCTGTTTGCCCAATCAGGTTCCTTGTGATTGGAACCCTCTCTGTATCCTTGACTTGTGTGGCTTTTTCTCTCATCAAATTAGGAAGTTTTCATCACTACTTTCAAAACAGGTTTTGCCTCCCTTGTTTCTCTTCTTCTATCTGTTTTACAGATATTGTTCCATTTCAAATTTTCCTGCATTTCTTTAACTCCTGCTCATTCCTTTTTAGTCCTTTTTAGTCTGTTTTCCTTTTCTTGCTGTTTTTGGGAGTGTTTTCCTATTTTGTGCTCCAGCTCACTGATTCAACACTCCATTTCACTGAGCCTAATTTTGATGAGTTCTACTGTGTTCTTTAATTCAGAAATGGTATTCTTCATTTCTTCTTGGCCCTTGTTTATTGCCTCTATGTCCTTTTCTAGGCTGATATAATTTGCAAGAAGTTTCTTCTAATTTCCTTGTAGTTTTTGTCATTTGATCTGATTTCATTGAGTTTCCTTGTAACCATCATTTTGAACTCAATGTTTGATAGTTGACTTGCCTCTGTTTCATCTAGAAGTCTTTCTGAGGATTCCTTGTTTGCTTTTGATTGAAGGTTGTTTCTTTGTCTTCCCATTGTTAGTGGGACTCCTCTCATTTGCTCCTGTTCCTTAAATTAATCAGTTTTGAATTTCTGACTTGGAGGTGTGAACTCCTGTAGTGAGAGGCCTGTGAGGTTCATTCGTGTAGTGTCCTTAACTACCTAAATGGGATGTTCTTGGGATGTCCTTTATGTTGATTTTCTGGATACAATAGGATTTTTATTGTTGTTGGGTCATTCTTTTGTGGTTCCTTCCCTATCATTGGTTGATGGAGGGTCACTTGGCCCAGCACATCATGTGTGCTGTTGTGCAGATGCTGCCTGAACAAAACCACAGAGTTCAAGAGACAAACCCACACCCGCAAATATAACTTCCCCCCACAATCTCACTATGAATAGCAAATGAAACAGTATTTATAAGGATGTAACAAGATTAAGATGATGATAAAAAAGGAATGTGGATATGAGATGACCTGCTGAAAGAGAAATGATTTTTAGAGGGAAGAGGGAAGAGCACTACTAAGAGTTGAGACCTGGAGCAATGGAAGGAGAGAAGGTAAAGTTTACCTTGTGAATCAAATAGGGAGTGAAGAGAGAGGACTGCAGTATGAGAAGTGATGTGTATAATATTAAGTTTAAACAGAAATTAAAATACTATAAAATCAAGTGAGAGAGACAGGAAAGAAGGACAATATTAAATAATTAATAAAACTATATTAGCCAAATTGAAGACAAAGATCCACCGAGTACTATGAACAACACATGAACTAACATAACAATAGATTTTATGGGAATCATAGTGTCAAAGAAACAAAGAAAAGTCCAAGAGATTGTTAGAGGATTGGAATTTGATTTTGGAATGATAGAGAGAGAGGGAATACTGAGAGCGAGGAAGAAAAAACAGACTAAATGAGGGATAAATGAAAATTAGGGGTGTAGAAGAAAGGAAAAAAAGAAATGAGCAAAATAGGGGCAGAATGAAAGAGAAAGAAGACAAAAAAGAAAAAGAAAGAAAAAAGAACAATTAAAATTTGAGTCAAAAACAAAAGAGTAGGAGAGGATTCCAGTAAAATCTGTGATTTGTGAAGCTCCAAAGATTATGTTACAAAAATAATGCAACGACATGTACCCTGCCAAGAACCAAGGATAAACTCTGTTAAAAGTTCAGAGAGAATGCAGACATTTTAGGAGGTGGACATAAGGATGCGAAATGACCCTTGAGAAGAGAATTTGTTCTGAGTGTCTGGACAGGGGAGAAACAGTCAGTGTAGAATGGGAAGAAGCTGTAGCTAGGGAGAGAACCAAATTTGAAATGAAAATATTGCAAGGAAAGAGGGAGGTAAAATGGGTTAAGAGAAGGGATGTACAAAATATGTGAATTGAAATACCCTGTCATATAAAATCCAGTGGCTTCTTATAAACAAACTGGCTGGACAGGAAATGAATGTTATAGAGCTATGCAGGAAAGAAAATATCGCAAATCCTCAAAGACACCCCAATTTCTTTGATGTCAGTTGCCTCTTGTATTTACCACTGCTTTTTCTTTCAGTATTTGCCTCTGGTGATGTCAGATCTTGACCCCATCTGACCAGCCCCATCTGACTTTAGGCAGCCTGCTCCATACTGTCAGTGATCTGCTGTCACTGGCTGTCTCCTCCAATTGTTCATCTGGTTACTCTGATGATGAAGCACTTTAGGGTAGGGTGAAATTTCTCTGACTGTGAACGCTGTTGTTTTTCCTCAGGTTGCTGGTATTCCTGAGCACCATGGTTCTTGCATATGGGTGTTTCCTGAGCACAGGAATCTGGTGGCTACTTTCTCAGTTCTCTCTCCAAAGCTTCCATTCCCAGTCTCTCATCAAGTTTCTCTAGTCCAATCTGCCCTAGCCTTGCCAGTGATCTGCTATCTCTGGTAACCTCTTTGGTTATTCATTTGGTATCTAGGACTCAGCAGTCAAGCTTAATATCAAAGGGCCAGGGCAGAGAGCCTCCTAGGTTTAGGGCTATTGTTTCCCCTCAGGCTACTGTAGCTGGGAGCAGAGCACTCTGCTTGAGCACAAAGGCTGCTGCCTGTGTGGGGGATGAATCAGCACCTGGATCCCAGTGGCTACTCTCTCAGTTCTCTCCCCCAGACTTTCCTGCCCCTCTATCCTCAGGCATTTTCAATGCACTGTGCCCTCAAATTTTCTGGAGCCCTGGTTAAGTGGCTGCAAATGAAAATTTTTTGTTTGCTCTTTAAACAGCCCTTGAGCCTCCAACCATCTGTCTCTGAAAGAGAGCAACCCTGTCACTTTTCACTGCTCATTGTTATTAGTGTGTTTTGGGGGCCCTGGTGTTCTAGGCTGAGAATTCTAGCTTAGGGTTTAGACCCCAATCTTCTCCAGTGGATCCAATCAGCCCCTTAACTATCCATCCAGCCCTGTCACCTGGGAGCACCTAGACAGCCCTTTTTAGTCTGTACCCCACTGCTTACCATAAAAGTTGTGCCAAAACTAGTCCTGTTTGTCCAAAGAGAAATGCTTCTCTCTTGCCTTTGCTCAGTTGTTTGTTCCAGGTGATTTCTCCAGAATTGAGTTGTAATTCCAGACCGGTTCTGGGAGGACCTCAGTGTGATTTCCATTCACTTCTCTACTCTCTTCCTACTCAGTATATGTTGTTTTTAAACTACCAGCCCCAGATATCTGCAGAACAGTGAAGTCAACAGTTTTATAGAACTTCTTCAATAATGGAACTTCTTCAGTGCTGCATTGGTGTCCTCTCAGGACATGGTGTCATTGGCTACATGTTCCAAATCACCAGTCCTGCAAGGATCACTGAAGTGTATATGAGTGCGTGAATATGTTTGCTGGGGCTGCCGTAACATGGGACCCCAGTGGATGGTATGCAGAGCAGTCACTTAATTTTTCACAATTGCAAAGAAGAGGAGTTAGAAGTGAGGGTGTCAGTAGGACTTGATCCTTTTGAGGGTATCTTCTTTCTTGTTTATATGTGCCAGTCTGCTCACACTTTGTCACGTGGAATCCCCACGTGCTTCCATGTGTCCTCTCATCCTATTCTAAAGTCATTGGTCATATTTCCTTAAGGCCCATATCAATGAATTAGTCTTAACCTTAAAGACTTCCTTTAGGACATACTCAATCAGGCACATTTTGAAGTTTTAGTTTTTCTACAATAATGGAATTTCAATGACAAACTTAAGAACACAACATTTACCTGTACTATCCTTACCTGGGAGGACATACACAAGTAAAATTTTATCAAGTACTGACAGATTTTAAAAACCAAATCTGTAGCAGTACAGTTCCAACAGAACTTTAGTGATGATGGCTGCTGCGGTGTACCCAGCCTGGCTCAAGTGTTTCTCATATGTTTATGTTTAGAGCAATGCAGGGAAAATAAGGACAATTTGAATTGAGAAACAGTATATATAAAAAGAAAGAAAAATTTACCAATTTGATTTCAGCATGTCCAACACAATCCCACTGTTCCTTGATTTTTATTTATCCCAGGTTTCTTTGACTCACCTGTCAGCTTTTTCCATCCCCATGGATTGGACATTCCTGAGTCATAGGCTGAGACTCATGCCTAGTCACAAACTATGTCCAGTGAGGTACGACCAGGCATTTGCCCCTATAGAGTTTCTGCATCTCAAAATTACCTTTCATGTAAAAGCAAGAGAAGTAAGTGTCATTTAGAAAGTCAGTGCTTTCCATAGCCTGTGTCTCTCCCTCTTGTACAAACTTCACAAATGGAGAGGAACAGTGTTCCCAAACCATTGCCACCCATGTGCAGAATACCGGCTCAAGTATCAAAGAGGAAATGTCATACATCCCCAGCTTTGGAACTTCTCAGTTCTAACCTGTGTGACCTTCAGCAACCATTTGACATACCCAATCCTGTGTGATTTCATCTCTATAATGAGGGTGCTCTCTGAGGTCTTGTGGACACAAAGCTCTTCATAAATGCCATTAACAGGGAAAATTTCTTATGCCACATCTTAAATAAAATGTCTAAAAATTCAAAATGGTATCAAAAGCCCCATCCAGCAAACTTAGATGGTACTTTTAATGCCTATTGATAAAACCCTGTTCAGCATAGTCACTCTTCACCCTTCTCTTGCACAAGTCCTTGAGGGACTATGAGTTTTGGATGAGGTCCAGACCTCAGTATTCCAGATATTTCATGGTGATGCCACTGACAGGATGTCTATACTGGTCCTGATCATGGTGCATTGAGTTAATGCATAATTACATGAAACCTTCAAATGGCAGGCCCACAAGGGACAAATGCCAAAGAATGTGGAAGGTATCATGGCTCTAGATTTCCTCAGTGGAAACACCTCCCCCCTCACCATGTTCAATTCCATGAAGTGGCTTTCACAGAGCACAAATGTCCTTGGATCATCTGCTTTCTAGGTGAGTATGTGTCCGCTTTCCAAAACAGCTATGATTCTGCCCACTCCTAGCAGAATTGCATGAAAATGTCACCATATCTCCCCGAGCCTCAATTTTTCCTCTGAAATGTGAGGTGACTGAGGACAAATTTCATACTGTTCTCAAAGAGACTACAGTGGGGACAATCCAGGCAGGTCTTACCTGGCTCCGGGCTCCACAGATATGGCTTCTGGATGTGCTAGAGCAGTCCATGGCAATTACTTTATTCTGTCCACCGTGGAAATTCACCTGCCTCACCCAGTGTGGCCTATGGCATTTCTGAGTTTAGATATCAAATGGAAAATGGTCTGTCAAGAATTTGAGAAAAGCACTTCGCAAACTTTGGTGCTGTCTTTGGCATGTCCATAGTTGAACTTTCTGTGGATAGTGGAGTTCCCCAGGATCACTCAGATACGTGGGATGGTTCTGCTTGGACTTCATTTATTCTGTAGTAGGTAGGAAGCTTCTAGTACAAGTAGGTCCTAATAGAGTCACTGAGTGTAAATCAGTGAATGGAGCAGACACTATCCTAAGGCCTCAATTCTATGCAATAAATCAGTCAGTCACAATAGATGTCATTCCCAGGTAATACCCTCTGTCCATTACATTGGAGACAATCAAGGTGTTCTGGACACCTGAAGGCCTACCTGCTTTTAATGAGAATGGAGGGTCACCGAGGGATCAAATAAAAAGCTGGGTGGTATCTGTGTCCTGAAGGAAGACACCCTGTGTCATGTGTACACTGGGTGTGGGAAGAGGGGTGTGACCACAGCGAGATCTTATAGATCTGATATCTGAGGGCAGCCTGATCCCTGGTGGCTTCTAGCCCAACAAGATAGAATAGGAAGAAGTGTGGATAGGGCCCCTAGCCTCATAGAATTGGATAAATGCTGGGCTGAATTTTGCCCTAGGGTCCCTAACCCAACAGAGTCTACTCTGCTCAGCCGACCCCTCTCCAGAGTCAACTCTCCTCATCACAATTTTCAGGCTCCAAGCAGGAGATGTGGTCAGAGCCTGCTCACCAATCTATCTCAATCCTCAGTCTAGATGAGCAGGTGTATGAATGGTTGGGGCAGGCATTGTATAGACCTTGAGAAGAAATGTCACTGGGAAGAAAAGACTCACAGGGCATCAGTGCTAAACCCAGTGCATTGTCATGCCTCCTCCTCCTTGGACAGCCCACAAGGGTCAGGTTTGGCACTGGGGTGTCCCTTGGTTAGACAGGGGCATGCACAGAGACCCAGTCCCAAGAAGTATGGCCCTGAGAGGACAGCATAGAAGGAGAATTCCAAACTCTGTCTCTGCTGCCAAACTGCCTCTCCCCAGGACTATTGATTCTCCAGGGGGAGTCTGACCAGACAAAGTTCAGGAGTTTGTCCAACCTCTACATTTTTTTTGTTGTTCTATCTGAAGCAGGAAGGTCAACTTGCAAGTCAACTTCCCTATTTCATATCAGCTGTGCGAAGCCCAACTTCTTTGGGTCAATCTGGAATATCCAGAGCTCCAGAGTGCAACACCAGAAGGTAAGGGAACTTGCAGTCTGGGAAGGTGACCTGGGAAGGGGAGGGTCATTGGCAGGAGTTTTCTTAAAGCCAATGACACCATTCCTGTCTCTAGAAAAGCCAGGANCTATCTGAAGCAGGAAGGTCAACTTGCAAGTCAACTTCCCTATTTCATATCAGCTGTGCGAAGCCCAACTTCTTTGGGTCAATCTGGAATATCCAGAGCTCCAGAGTGCAACACCAGAAGATAAGGGAACTGCAGTCTGGGAAGGTGACCTGGGAAGGGGAGGGTCATTGGCAGGAGTTTTCTTAAAGCCAATGACACCATTCCTGTCTCTAGAAAAGCCAGGAAAAATTAGGTATGTGTGTGTGCATGTTTATTTTTCTCATGCTGCCGCAGATCCACTTGCAGGGTTCAAGAACAATGCACATCCACGGGAAGTGTATGCTGATGGTCTAGTGCCTGGTCCAGCTAGAAGTCTGATCCTGGCCTGGCCTGGCCTGGCCGGGCCTGATGCAGTGCCTGAAATCAGGACAGAGGCTTCTGTTATACTTTTCTTTCTTACCCTCTTAAGGAGTTCTAAGCTTTATTCTAAGTAAATACAGGGAAGATCCATCAACAATGGATTTATAATACCAAAAATAATAATTTTCAAGAATACCAGTTTGTTTATATAAAATATATTTCGTGAAATAAAATATTGTAAAAGAAATAAAAATGAAGTTCATCGGAAAAGTGTGTGGACAATCTATACTCATATACATAACATTATGTAATTTTGTGTGCATGTACATATCTCATCTATATATATCTCATATATATATGATATATATATATATATATATATCATATATATATATATGGCTGATTGTAAAAAATGTTCACTACAACATGTATCTCTTACAAAGCTCCTCAAACAAATTTAAGGCCTGTACATAAATAATTATAAAGTGATATAATTATGAAATCGAATTAGAAATGTATGCACCAATATGTTACCAGTAGTAACTTTAGAAAAGGAACTAATGGAAATGACTTCTCCGTCCCTTTTTGCCAAGTAATTTTTTGGTTTTTGTACAAGGATCATGTATTATAATAACAGAGTTTAAATACTGTATATTTTTGTATGTTACACTTAAGTATCTTTACATTCAATAATTTGACCATTATGTATAATATTTTTCTAAATTTTCCCAGCACCGTTTCAGAGCTTCAAATGGTCACATTGCATGCAAAATTACTTAATGGACTACACTTTACTTCACTCAACATTTAGTTGAAGTTGCTATTTGAGCAGTAATAACTGCTCTAATTAGCTCTCACTAATATTTAAAATCACTGAGGGTGAAGACTGCATTTCTTTGGTTTTAACTAAACTCATTCAGAAGAACTTGCTTTACCAAACACTCATTCTCCTTCTTTTTTGACCATAGAATTTAACATAACAGTCCAACTGAACTTATGAATAGGCAATGGTTGTTGTATGGAACTGGCCTGGGAATGGAGAGTGTATGCCTCAGGCAGCACTGTAGTGTGCAGGTTAATGTCTTCTTATAGAAAAGATTTCCCAACAAGGTCCGGGTGATTTTGAGAGTGTGTTCATGAAAGCTAGGAAGAGTGAAATGAAGAAAGAGCTTGGGGTAGAGTAAGCAAGAGGAGAGAACATAGGCAGTGCTCTGCTTTGATTCCCTAGAAACATTACAGAAAAGAAGTGAGCCAAGGCAGGGCTGCCTTTATCTCACTGGCAAGTCAGAGACAGGCTGAAGGGGAAATCCAGGACAAGCTACCCCTGTGAGATGCACCCTGGTTGTAAGTCACCTATGGAACCTTGAGTTTAGGAGGAAGCAGAACATTCAGGCCCGGTAAGGAGTAGGTAGTGCTCTAGAGTGAGTCCACACTGGCTTTGTCTCGAGCATTTTTCTCAGTCTTCTGCTGGTGAAAATTTTGTGGGAGGATTTCAGTAGAATGAAACTTTCAGGTGTGGTTTTCTTAAGCTGATGCATTAAAATGAGCTTATATGGGAATTTGAGATTCTTCTTTGGTCTGTTTTATGGTTTTACTCTTATCTTGGGTCTATGAGGCTTTAATCAGTTGTCACTTGGTCCCCCAACTTTCTTGGTCCTTGGGATTAGGGGAGAGGAGAGGGAATTTCAAGGAAAAAGGGTGAAGGGTTTTCAGGAACAAGTAAAAAAAACACATGGAAAACAACAATGATCCTGTGGATCCTTCCCCTTTTCCCCTGAAATTCTTTCTTATTTTCTTATTTAGGTTCCTGTTAAATGTGAGATCACATGATATTTCTCTTTCACCACCTGGCTTATTTCACTTAGCATAATGCTTTCTAGATCCATCCATCCTGCTGCAAACGGTAGGAGCTCCTCCTCTTTTTCTGCTGCATAGAATTTCATTGTGGAAAAGTACCATGGTTTTTTGATCCACTCATTTACTAATGGTCACCTAGGTTGCTTCCAGCACTAGGCTATTGTAAATTGTGCTGATATGATCATTGGGGTGAAAAGATTCTTTTGGATTGGTGTTTCAGGGTTCTTAAAATATAATCCTAGCAGTGGAATTGCAGGGTCAAAAAGTAAATCTATGTTTAGATTTCTAAGAAAATTCCATTATATTTTTCATAGTGGTTGTATCAGTCTGCAATCCCACCAAGAGTGCACAATGGTTCCCTTTTCTCCACAACCTCACCAACACTTGTTGTTTGTTTCCTTGTTTATGATCGCTATTCTGACTGATGTGAATGATATCTCATTGTGGCTTTAATTTGCATCTCTCTGATAGCCAGAGATATTGAGCATGTTTTCATGTGTCTCTGGATCCTGTGTCTGTCCTCCTTGTAGAAGAGTCTGTTGAAGTCTTTTTCCCATGTTTTTTAATTTGGTTGCTTGTCTTCTTAGTGTGGAGTCATGTAAGTTCTTTATATATTTGAGAGATTAAGCCCTTGTCTGAGATATCATAGGGAAACATGTTTTCTGATACGGTTGGTTCTCTTTTTATTTTAATACTGTTTTCTTGAGCCATGCAGAAGCTTTTTATTTTGCTGAGATCCAATTTGTTTATCGTTTCCTTTATGTCCGTTGCTCTAGGGGACATATCAGTAAAAAAGCTGCTGCATGAAATATCTGACATTTTCCTGCCTATGTTCTTCTCTAGGATGTTAATGGTGTTGCAGCTAATATATCAGTCTTTTATCTACTTTGAATTTATTTTTGTGAAACAAAAACAAACAGTAGGGCGGGTGTATATGGCAGAAAGGGGGGAGGGATGTGTGGGTGGGCTGGGATGCGTGTAAAAGACAGAAAACTGTATTTGAACAGCAATTAAAATGAAAAGAATGTAGATACAAAAAAAGAAAATAACAATGGGGTGGAAACAGGGGTAGGAGTTGAGGAGGAATGGGGTGGTGGGGAGTGTTGGGAGGCTAAAGGAAGAAAGCTGTAGTTGAATACCAGTAAAAATGTTAAAAAGTAATAAATAAAATGGGCAAAAATTTGAACAGATATCTCACCAGAAGCCACTGTGAAGGTTACTACCACAAGGAACAACCTGAAAACAGTTTGTTTGCTTGTAAGTTTAACAAAAGACCAGTGGAAGCTTTTAAGCATATGGAAGATAATAACTGATCCTTTTGTAATTTCATCTTCTTAAGGTGCATACCTGAAATCAGGCTAACTTGGACCCTGTCATCCTAAGCTCAAAAGGTTATCCTTGGGCCAGTTCAGATCAGTGCTCCACAATATGCCCCCAAATGTCCTTGTAAATCTTTCATAAAAGACTGTATTCATTTATTTTTGGAGAGATGGGAAGAGAAGGAGAAAGAAGGGAGAGAAACATCAATGTGTGTTGACTCTCAAGTATCTCCTACTCGGGACCTGGACCAAAACTCACGCATGTGCTGTTGACTTGGAATCAATTCAGCAACAATTTGGATTGCAGGCATAAGCTCAATCCACTGACCTACAATGGACAGGTCCTTTCTTGTAACTATTTTACCTCTGATTTTCCAACATCAGATTCATGGGATGTCAGTCCTTGGGCATTGAGAGACATTATTTCATTCATGCCTTAGGATGCCCTTAGAAAATGGTTTTCTCCTCAATGTGCAACCTGGGAGACTGGGGAAGCCCTGAAAGCCCAAAGGCTTCCTCAAGACACACAGTTGGTCAGAAACAGGACTTCTGAACTAAGCTTTGTCCCCCAAACCAAGGACCTAATGTGTTCCCAGGGACCTGTGGAGAAGATGCTGTTCACTATCAGTGTACAGATACAGAGATGAGCTGAGAGTTGAGGGTGAGGACTCAACAGCCGACATGGGACATTGGGAGACTCTGATTGGAGGAATATTTCCCTTCCTGTAAAATGTACCTTGTGGAGCCATCACCTCTGCTCTCCTTGAACATCTTCATGTCTACATATCATCCCACAGAGAGGGTGGTTTTGCTAAAACAACAAAGAAACCAACATGGGAGGGATTTTCGTATTTGATACTATTTGTCTGCAATCTGGCATCTCACAGAACACACAAACCATTTTAAGCCACCCAGCTCAGCAGCTGTGGCCTTATGCCCTATGTATATCCATCTTACCCTCTAAAGAAGATAATTTTTCTCAGTGATTCTCTTGTTAGACCTTGACATGATGCCATTCTGCTGTGATTTCAGCAGTGTGAGCAGAAGCAGCCTCACCATCTCCTCATAGACTGTGTACTAGTTTGGTAGGTCTACATCACACAGGACTGCATTTTGTGTGGATTGTTACTTAGAACTCCTGGGTGAATATATGGCTCTTGTCTTTGCATAGCTCCCAGGATGACATTCTTGAGGAGCTAGTGCATAAGAAGGACTATAACATCTACCAGGTGAAGGTACAAGTACACCAGTCTTACAGCACCATCCAGCAGCAGGCTCAGGTGCGAGCTGGGCCAGGGATTCTGCACACCCAGGAAGCCGAGGTGACATGAGGGGACCTAGCATATAAGCTCAAATATGGGGATGGTTGCCTCATGGCCCTCCCAGTGCTCTTTCGAAAGTGCCCCACTATCCCATGCACAGAATAATCTGCACCTCCCCTTCTCCCACGCGCTGTATGAGTCAGGAAAAAGACATTCCTCACATTTTTGTGGGAATATTCATTAAAAATGTTACACTTCACAGTAGATATCAGGAACAGGAGCATTTTGCTCTTTTCATTGATTTTCCTACTAGCCCCAAGATTCTGGTTGAGTAGTTGACTCTACTGTCCTTGTAGGCCTCCAGATCTTACACATCATCACACTGGATTAGAGGCTTTGCACATAAAATTAACAGCAAGTCAAATATAGGATCATTCCTCTGCACCTTTTAAGTTCACAGAGCAGGGCAAGCCATTGTGAATTGGCCAATTTAAACAATTTGACCTCATTTACATCTGTCCTGTCTCATAAAGGAGGTTGTTTCCACAGTCAGCCATTCACTAACTTTGGACTTTGACATGATTGGGTTCTGTATCTACTTCATCAGGGCTGCCAGGAAAATCCTCACTGTGTCACGGTGGAAGGTACAGGGCGCCCTTGCCAGGGTGGCCTTAAGAGAGATCTACACGTTACTTGGAGATTTCTGATGCTTACTGCCCGGATACGGGGTTTGTCTTTGTAGAGTTTGAACGAAGACATCTTGGAAGAGCTTCTGCATGGTTTTATCTATTCCACTGCACTAGACAAGGGGAAGGTGCTTGGGTCCACTGATGCCAGCATACGTTGCACTGAGATGAGAGCTAGCTCTTGAGAGATTCTACTCCCATGACCAAAAGGTGACATTGAGGTTCCCAGGAGCAGGCTCAATTTGGGGACTCCCGCAGGGATACCCAGTGGCATTCGCAACAATGACCCACAGCCATATACACAGGAATCTGGACCTCATTTTCTCCTGCTACCTACAAAGGAGAGTAGAAGAAAATTCTTGTTTTAATAGGACTTTTCAGAAACATATTTCTGTCATGGTACACCACAAGCATATTTGTATTTATCTTAATCTTTTCTCATTGTTATTTTTTAATTACCTGACCCACTTATTGAGGAGAGCAGTGAATACAACACTCCTTGAAGACAGTCTCCATTAATGGAGGTTGTTTGCCACAGCTCTGCAGCCTGTCAGTGCTGGTAGGTAGACATGGTGTCCTTCATGTCAGATGCCATGTCAGCAGTCGTTCAGATCACTTAAGTGTGTCCCAAGGATCTGTGTACATTGCTGAGGATGCCATAACAGAGGACCTCCTGGATAATGTAAAGAGCAGACACATAATTTGTCACAATTTCAGAGACTAAGAGTTAGAAGTGGGGCTGTGGGCATGGCAAGTTCCTTTAGAAAGGTTTCTCTGAAGCTCGTGCATGGCTGTCCCTAACTCTGTGTCCCATACAATCCATTCTGTACCTCCTTGTCTCCTCCCCTCTTCTTCTAAGGTCACTGGTCATATTGGGTTAAGACTCACATCCCTGAACTCTTTCCACCGTAATATTTCCCCTTTAGTTCATGCTCATAGAGGCATACTTTGAAGCTCCAGGGCCTCCAAAGGCATGGAATTTGGGTGACACTCTTAAGCCCACAATATTTACCTGCACTTGACTCAGCTGAAAGGACATGCACAGGTAAACTTTTAGTGGCTACATCCCAGTTCTGAAATGAAAACTTCCAATACAGTGCCAACAGAAGTTTTGTGATAAAGGCTGCTACCTTGCCCCCACTGAGTATTTCTCATTAATTGTTATTTAGAGCAGTGTGGGGAAAACACGGACAACTGTAAGTGAAAAACATCTTCCAAAAAAGGGAAACATTACCAATCTGCTTATAAAGTGTCCATGGCAATCCCGGTATTCCTTGGTTTTGATTTTCCCCAGCACACTTTGACTTACCTGTCAGCTTGTGTCCATCCACAGAAATGGGACCCACATGAGTCCGACTCAGAGTCCTGCCTGGCGACCAGCTTTCTCCAGTCAGGTGTCACCAGGCATTTGTCCCAATGCTGTTTCTGCATCCCAAAGTGAGTTTTCGTGTGCAAGGGAGGAAAATAAGTGCTGTTTTGGAAATCACTGATTTTCATAGGCTGTGTCTATCCATCATGCACACTTCCCACATAGGGAGATACAGTGCTCCCCAACCATTTCCATCCATGTCAGGAACAGATAAGTTTCGGGTAGCTAAGAGGAAATGCCATGCCATGCGTCAGTAGCTTTGGACAGCTCTCACTTCTAACCTGCATGACATTGACCAGCTCTTTGACATGCAGGAGCCTGTGTGATTTCTTCTTTGTAATAGTGGCGCTGTTTGATGTTTCTTGGGTAGAAAGGTCTTCCTAAGACTCTGACTACGGAAAGTCTGTCACGTCTCATCTTACAAAAGCGTCTAAGCAAATAATAAATCAATATCCATATTCCATTCAAAATTGATAGTACATTTCTTGACATATTTTTTGCAGCTCTATTTCATTTTAGTTGTTCAAATACACTTTCCAGTCTTTTACTCCCATCCCAGCAAAAACACCCAGCCCTGGTTCTTCAAGTACAGTTTTCTGCCTTTACTCCCATCCCCGCCCACCCCCAAACTCTCCCACCTCCGTTCTGTTTCCACCCCATCTTGTTATTGTCCATGTGTCCTTTATATGTGTTCATGCAAACACTTCCCGTCTTCTGCTGAAATTTTCTCCTTTTAAAACATACTGATAAACTCCTATTTAGCATGGGTACTCCTTACCCTTCTCTGGCACAAGTCCCTGATGGTCCTGGCAGTTTGGGATGAACTCCACACCTCATTCATCTCATTGATTTCTAATGATGTCACTGTATAGATGACTGTTCTGGTCCCACACAGGGTCCATCTGAGTTGACGTTGAAATTGAGAGAATCCTGCTGAATGCGGGCCCTCCAGGGAGGCATAACGAAGACATTGGCGGAGTTCCTGTCACAGCCTATGAAGGGTAGAAACTTGTCCTACATGTCCACCTTCAGGACCACGCAGCCGTCGTTTTCCCGAGCCCCAACACTCTTGGATGATCAGCTAACTTGGTGAGCAATGCCGTCTTTTCAGCACAGCTCTTATTCTGCCTGCTGCAATCAGAGTGCCATAGAAATGTCTGCACTTCTCCCTACACCTGATTTAGCTCTTTCGAATGTGGGGTGACAGGACACACCCCATAGTGTTCTCACAGGGACTATTGAGGGAACAATTCACAAAGGTTTCACCTCGAACCCGTCCCTGAAGAAAGGCTTCTGGATGTACTGTGGCAGTTCATGCCAAATTTTTTCTGTCCACCCAGGGAAATCCCCTGCCCAACCCAACATGGCCAGTGTCATTTCTGAGCTTGGAAAAGCAAGTGGAAAACTATTTGTCAAGATGTTGGGGAAAATATTTCATGGATACTTGCACTTATCTTTGATATCGCCACATTAGGAATCTCTGGAGATAGCGGGAGAATCCAGGCCAACTCACATATTTGGGCTGGTTCTAGTTGGACTTCATCTATTCCACCATTTCTGTGAAGCAAGCCCCAAGTTCACGTAGGTCCCATTAGAAGCATTAAGCATAACTCAACAAATCCAGCAGACACAAACCCAGAGCCTCAGTTCTACTCAATCAGTCAATCAGTCATAATCAGTATTGTTTTCAGGTCCTGTCCTTCCACCATTAGTTCTGATACAGTCAACAGTGTAGAGACACCTCTAGGCCTACTGAATAAGACAACAATGTTGATTGTTCAGGGTATTAAATGCAAAGCTGGGTGTTGTTGGGTCCGGAAGAAAGATCTTTTTCAAGAGCACACTGGCTTAGGCAGGAAGGTTCTTCCACCAAGGACATATTCTAGATCGGATTCCAAAGGGAGACCTGTACTCTAGTGGCTTCTATCCCAAGAGGACAGAATTAAGAGAATGTTGGATGGGGTCCCTGCCCTCATACAACCAGAAGGAGGCTGGGCTGCATTTTGCCTTAGGGTCCAGATCCCATCACATTCCACCCCCACTCACCCTGCCTCTCTCCAGAGTCAACTCTCTGCACCACCATCCCCAGGATCTAAACAGGAGATGTGATCGTGGCTTACTCAGCAGTCTGCGAAGTTCAGTGTAGATGAGCATGTGCATGAATGAAGAGTTGGGGTAGGCAGTGTACAGACCTTGAGGAGAAATGCCATTGGAAAGAAAAGCCTCCAGGGTCTCCATCATAAACCTGCTGCATCACCAGGCCTGATGCTCTCAAGCCATCCACACAGGGGTCAGGGTTGGCATCAGGTTGTTCCTTGATTGGACATGGGCCTGAACAAAGGCCCTGTCCCAAACCAGACTGCCCTGGGATGGTGCATTGAAATAGGATTCTAGACTCTAACTCTGCTGCCCAACTGTATCTCCTCAGTGCAAAGTCTTCTGCAATAGGATTCTGGCCAGAGCAGGTGCAGGAGTTTGGACAGCCCCTATGTTTGCCCTTCTTCCATCAGAAGCGGGCCTTGTGTGAGGCCCACCTTCTTTGTGTGGATCTGGAGTATCCAGAGCCCCAGGATGTAAGAGCAGAAGGTGAGAAAACTGCAGGTCGGGATGGTGATGTAGGATAGGTTTCTTCATGGGAATACCTTCCATAAAAGGCCCCAACAACTTTCCCATCTCTACGTAGGCAAGTGAAAATCAGGTATGTGATTAAATCTGTTTCTTTCTGATGCTCCAGATTCACCTGCAGATCTCAGACTCTCTGCACACTTACAGGAAGGACTTGCTCAAGGGCTAGTGCCTATCTCAGCCAGAGGCCTAGCCCTCAGGAGACCTGGCCCCAAGCACTACCAGAAGCCAGGATGCAGACATCTTTCTGACAAGCACGTCCTCACAGAGTTGGTGAGTGAATTTAATTTCTCTACTTCCTCGTACAAGTGGAAGATGCATGAGGCCAATGACACCACAGTGCCTCCTTGAGGTGAGAGTTAGCCCGGATGGTTTTCCATACACATGACACCAAGATTATAATATACCAGTCTCCTCGAACAGACTCAGTATAAGAGTTCCCCCAGGGACCTTCAGTTATTTTCTCCACAGTGTCCCACACGCCAAGTAAAAAGCTCCCTGAACCTCCACTTCTCCCTGCAATTTTAAGTGCTGTAGAAAGAAAATACGGTAGGAATAAATGTATTAGGAAAATACATTGGTTTATTTCATGGTAGACAACAAACATATTCGCTTTTTAAAAAAACTTTCTTGTTGGATGTTTTTGTGTTTTGTTTGAAGCCAGCTGCCCTGGACATACTGCAGAACAGTAAGGTGGACAGTCCTTGCAGACATTCTCCAACAATGCAGGCAGTTCACCACAGTGATGCAGGATCTCATTGCTGGGAGACACACTGTGTCATTCCCTTTGGGTTGCACGTCAGCAGTGCTACAGGGAATTCATGAGAGTGTCCCAAGGATGTAAAAGTTTGCTGGGGTTGCCATAACATAGGACCCCACTGGGTGGTGTATAGAGTAGACCCTTGATTTTTGACAATTCCAGAAACTAATAGGTAGAATTGAGAGTGTCTCAGGGCTCCTCCCTTTTCAGGCTTTCCTCCCTTGCTTATATATACATGGCCATTTTATAATATTGTGACACACAGAATCCCTTCTGTGCTTCTCTATGTGTCCTCCTGTCCCCTCCTTAGGTCGCTGATCATATAGGTGTAAGACCCACACACTGAATTCACTTAATCTTAATTAGTTACTGATGGACTGCCTGATGTGGGGAAAAGGATTTGTGGTAGGAATCACTGATAGTGGTAATGCCCAGACAGTCCACCAATGACACCTAGGTCAGTTTTAGACTGTCTTTGCAGAAGTCCAAGAAGGGCTTCATAGCAAAATTGGCTGATGGGTTGAATGATTCCAGTAAAAAGCAAAAGTATAGCAGGCTGGTGATATCATCCCATACTGGTCTGAGGTGAGAGACAGACACTCCCAGAGCCCTGGAATGACAGCGGTGGAATCATGATCAAGACTCAAATCTAGGGCCTCAAGGTTTTCACATGCCCGATCCCACATTAGTCTGTACCTCCAAATCTACTAAATGAGTTTCTGTATGGTAGAAGTCCAGGCCTCACATGGGTTAAGTCAATAAGAAAGACAATATTCCTTCTTCTGTTTTGATAATTTCAGTTGTTTAACAAAATGTAACACATATTCTGATGAGGAGAAGGTGAACTGGCCTTGATCTTCTTCAAGTGTGCTCAGCATCATACAGAGAGGTGTTTTTTAGTAAGCAAAGAAACATTGGATGCATTAACATATTTGACATAATTATCTGTATATTGACATTTCACAGAGCATGGAAACCATTTTGAAAGTAAAATGTTGCATAATTCCCTTCAAATTTGAACTCCAAAGACCATAGAAAATCATTAGAATCTGAGAAGTTTAGTCACTGTGCCTTATTTTTCTCCATGTTATCAAACAAAGATGGTAATTTCATAAACTGACTCAGTATTTCAGTCTTGATAGATTCAGAGATGATCCCATTTTGCACTGATTTTAGGAATGCTACTAGACGAATTCTCCCTCTGTGCTAATAGTTTGTTGATAGTTTTGTGAGGTATGCCATTAACTGGAAACACAGATATTGGGAAGGCCCCTGATGCCTACCCTGTCAGTACCAAATGATACCTTTTAAGCATATGAGGAGTAATATCCACAAGCTCAATGAGCCCTTCCATGACAATTACTGGAAAAGGGAGAAGTACAGCACTAAAACATTGTCATTTAGAGGTAACTAAGTTGACAGCTACGCTGGGTATTTCTCAAAACCAGGCATGAAAAGACCTGAGAGAACCAAGGACTAGACTTAGCTATGAGAAGAGCTTACCAACAGAACTCTGAGGGCTTTTCATACTGAAAAAAAATCTTAGGCAGATAAAAATCTGAACTTTGACTTCGTCCACTAGCTTAATAGGACAGGAGAATGACACTCCTCACACATTCCAACCAATATTAGAAAAGGATTGATGAACCACTTCACTGTACGACACATGAACTTTTACACTTTGCTTCCTGGTTTGTCCGTTCTACCAAGGCCAACTGTCAGCTGCAGTAGGCTTGTCCAGTGTCCTTGTCCTGCACCACCTGTCCACTTCACTGCTCAAGAAGGAAGAGGGCACAGCACAGCAAAAAGGGAACCAAGTAAAATGATGGGCATTTCCCCGCATACTTTCACCTGACAGACAATAGAAAACCTTGGTACAATGGGCACATTAGTGGCTGTGCCCTCCTGGGATTCCATGTTATGGTATAACGACCATCATATTCCAGAGTGACTCAGCCCCTCTCTTTTCTGGGAGGCGCTCATGCTGACAACTGCTGCGATTTCAGCAGGAAGACGGACAACATTCTCCCCGTGTCATGATAGAGTGCGGACTAGTTGGCTTGGTCTGACTACCTGGCTGACAGAATGCCTTGGAGATTCCTCATGCCTTCCCTCTCAGCGGCCAACTGTTCCTTTTCAGACCCCAAGTGGTGACATCATGCACCAGCTGGTGGAAGAGTGTTTCTCTTACCACTGCCCGGAGAGTGCCCAAGTCCACCAGTACCATCCTTTAGTGCAGTATTGTGTTGCGGTGAGTGTTGTGCTGTGGAATTTTCCACGCACTAAACCCAAGAGACCGGGGAAGTGCGAGCATCTAGGCTGAAATGGGGGGAAGGCTTCTGGAGAGCACTCCCATGCGTTTTCACCCAGTCCAAAAATCAAACGCACCCAGGTCTGTGGTGTTCCACTTCTGTCACCAGCTACATTGGACTGGAGTTTGTGTATTTCTGAAACTCCTCCCTATTTCAAAAAATATTACAGAGAGATATATTACCCTTCACAGTTGAACATGTGGAAATTTACATGTTACCTATTGCAATTGTTTTACCTGTCAGTTCCCTATTTCAGGTGCAGTAGTGATGTCCACTCTCCTGTCACAGCAGAAACCTTACATGTCACTGCTATAGAAAGGGGAGGGCTTGGTACAACACAATGAAGACAAAGTAAAATGTGGGACATTTCCTGCATACTTTCCCTTCCCAGACCATAGTTAAGCATTGTTATGTGCTCAAATTAGGGGCAGAGGCCTCATTCATGTCCACGCTATCGTTTCACTTCGGTAAGTTTCCACAGTCATTCAGCCTTTCGTTGTCATTATGTGTAGACAGCAGCCCCTTCTTCTGCCATGTCAGCAGTTCGACTGGGAACATTATTCCTCTATTCTGAGTGAGTGTGTACTAGTTTCTTAGGTCTGCCATTATATCAGACCACAGAATGGATGAAAACTTCCTCATACCTGCTTCCTCATTAACAAATGTACCTTTTTTGAGTGCAAGGTGTGATATCATCCAACAGCTGGTCGATCAGACCCTCTACTCCTCAGACAGCATTTAAATTCACCACTTTTCCTCTATTGTTCTCTTATAATGTTACATGACTGCTCAGATGGGGCAATCTCCACATTCAGGAAGCCAAGAAGACTAGAGAAGGCCAAGTACCTAGCCTAAAATATGGTGATAGCTTCCTGAGAGCTCAGACCTGTCTTTTGATACAGTGTTTCACAATCCTATGCACTTTGGACTCTGGACTTCCACCCCTTTCTGCAGCTTCTTGGAACAGGAAAGTTTCACTCTTCATATATTTCAAACAATAGTAGAAAAAAATTTATGTTCCACTTTACTGTATAATGTGTACATTTAGACTTTTCTTCCTTTTTTGTTTTTTCTACCAATGCCAACTTTCAGTTGCCTTAGTAATGTCCTTTCTCTCAGCATCACCCTTACACATTACCTCTGTAGAAGTTTGTGAACAATATACAGCAATATGGGGACAAAGAGAATTTGGCGTACTTCCTGAAAATTTTCACTTCACAGTCCAGAGCAACCTTTTTAATCCCAGTGCATTTGGAGTTCTGGCTCTACTCATCTTCATGGTACAGTATAAATACTGTAATTTTCCAGAGTGATTCTTGCTTGCAGTATTCTTAGATGTTGACGTGGTGTTTTTTTCTGTGTTTCGGCGGTTTGACTAGAAGTATTCTCTCTGAGTACTTATAGAATAGGTACTTGTTTACTAGGCCTGCCAGTACAGAAGACCACAGATTGCATGCAGTGTCCCTGATACCTACTCTCTGTGACCCAGCTCTATCTTTCCAGCAATCAAAGGGTGACATCATCCAGGAGCTGGTTCAGGAGTCCAATTACAACATCTAGTTGGACAGTTTGCACGTTACTAAGGCTAACACCACCATCTAGTGTTGTAAGTTGAGAGCTGATCTGGGGCATTTTTCAAACCCGGGAACCCAAAAAGACTTGAGAGGAACAATCATGTAAGCTCATATGTCTATCTCAGAGCTCTCCTGCTTTTCTTTTTTTCTATAAAGTATTCTACAATTGCATTCTCATAGGTAATGAGACCTCCACTTTTCCCACCAGCTCTATTGAATGGGAAAAAGAAACTCAGATATTTGAAAGAATATTAGTGAAAACTATGTTATACTTCACAGTAGTTCAAATGAACATTTACATTTTAGTGTTTTTCTACTAGCTCAAGTTTCTGTTGGGTTATTCAGCTCCAATTTCCTTGCAGAACTCTGAGTCTTATACATCACCACCATAGACTGTGGGTGGGGGGTGTTGTACACAGAAATGAAGAGAAGCTAAAATGTTGGATTATTTCTCTGCAAGTTTTACGTTCACAGGACAGGAGAAACCTTTGTAATATACCCAGGTAGGAGATGCCACCTTATTCTTCTCCATATGATCTCTTAAAATAGGTATTTAACACAGTGTTCAGCCATTCACTGATTTTGGACTTTGAGATTATTCAATTCTGCTTATACTTTAGCAGGGTTGTCAGGAACAACCTCACTATGTCCCATGAAGTATATCAATTTGCCAAGGCTGCCTTAAGGATGAAACAGAAGTCGTTTGGAATATTTCTGATGCCTACTGTCCTGGTAGTGCCTTTGTTTTTGTAGAGTTTCAATGAAGACATCCTGGTGGAGTTTGTCAATGAATTGTACTATTTATTCTACCTGAATAGACAAGTGTTAGGTGCATCAGGCCACTGACACTAGCACATGTTACACTGAGGTGAGAGCTATGATATAAGGATCTCCAAACCCATGACCTGGAGTTTACACTCTGTTGCCCATGACCATATTCAATCTGTGGTCTCCACCAAGGCTTCCAGTGGTTTTTTCTACCCTGTCCCACAGTTCCGTATATAGAGGAATCTGGACCCCAAATTCTTCCTTCAGCTACAAATGAGGATAAAATGAAACTACTTTTTATAATAGTAATATTAGGAAACATGATTTTTCTAATAGTAGGCACAAGGATATTTATATTTTTCTTGGTCTTCACAGTTTTGAACTCTTTAATTTTTATGAAGTTTTTATTGATGTTTGAATACAATTTTCCCCATTTCAAACCACAACTTTCCAACCACTCACCCTCCCCCATATCCCTTCTCAATCCCATCCCCCTTTGGCTTTGTCCATGTGTCTTTTATGTATGTTCATTTACAACCTTTTCCCTTCTTTCCCATGTCGTATCCCTCTCCTCTAACTTCTGGTTACTTTAAGTTTGTTTCTAATGTCTGTCTCTGGTTATATTTTACTTACTTGCTCTGCTAATTAGGATCCACTTATAGGTGAGATCACATGGTATCAGTCTTTCACAGCCTTGTTTCGTTCACTTAGCATAATGCTATGCATTTCCAAACATGTTGTTAAAAGCATAGGAGGTACTTCTTTTTTTCTGCTGTGCAGTACTACATTGTGTAAATGTAGCACAGTTTATTGATCCACTCATTTAATGATGGGCACTGAGACTGTTTCCACCACTTTGACTATTGTAAATTCTGCTGCTGTGAACTTGGGGTGCATTGGTTCTTCTGACTTAGTGGTTCAGGATTCTCAGGGTATAATCCCAGCAATTCCATTTTCAGATTCATGAGGAAATTCCATATTTTTTCCACAGAGGCTGCACCAGTTTTCATTCCCACCAACAGTGCACTAGGGTTCTCTTTTTCTCACAAGCCTGACAGCACTTATTGTTTCTTCATTTGTTTATGATGGCTATCCTGACTGGTGTGAAGTGGTATGTCATTGTGGTTTTAATTTGCATCTCTCTGAGGACTAGTGATGCTGAGCATCTTTCATATGTCTCTGTGCTCTCTGTGTGTTCTCCCTGGGGGACTGTCTGTTCAGGTCCTTTGTCCATCTTTTAATTGCACCATTGGTCTTCCTGATATGGAGTCTTGTGAGTTGTTTATATATTTTGGAGATCAAAGCCTTGTCTAAGACATCACTGGCAAATAAATTTCCCATATTTTGCCTTACACTTGTTTCCCTTTTCATTTTGCTAATGTCTTCTTTAGCCATGAAGAAGCTTTTTATTTGGATGAAGTCCCATTTGTTTATTCTTTCCTTTATATCCCTTGCTCTAGTGGATGTATCAGTGACACAATTGCTGTGTGGGCTGAGATCTTCTTGCCTATCTTCTCTTCTACTACTTTAGTGGAATTATGACTTTTACGTTAGCCTTATCAATCTTGAGTTTATTTTTCTGTATGAAGTAAGATGGTGGTAGCGTTCCATTTTAATGTTGCATGTAACTTTCCAGATCTCTCAAACCATTTGTTGATAAGCGTTTTTATTCTATTTTGTGCCTCTCCCTTTTACATTGGTTATTACTGGACCATAGGAGACATGGGTTTATTTCTGGGATGTCTGTTCTGTTCCTTTGATGTATGTGTCTGTTGTTATTCCAGTCCCACACTGTTTTCATTACCAAGGCATTGCAGTATACTTTAATATCAGGTATGGTGATCCCCGCTCTGTTTTTTTTCTTTTTGATCAAAATTGCTGCAGCTCTTCGGGGTTGTTTATAGCTTCATATAAATTTTGGAAATGTCTGTTGTATCATTGTGAAATAAGTTATTGGTAATTAAATAGGAAATGCATTGAATTTATATATTGTTCTGGGGTAGCGTGGACATTTTGATGTTTTAAATTCTTCTAATCCATGAACATATGTGCTTTCACTTATTTCTGTTTTTATTAATTTCTTTCTTCAGCATTGTGCAGTTTTCTCAGTGCATGTCATTTACCTGTTTGGTGGTTTCTTCCTAGGTACTTTATTTTTCTTGTTGCTATTGCAAATGGGATTATTTTCGTGATTTGTGTTTCTGATATTTCACTGTTGGTGTGTATAGAAATGCCTTTGAGTTCAGAATATTGACTTTGTCTTCACCACATTCATGTATTAGGTTCAACATTTTTCTGATGGTTTCTTTGACACTATGATGTCATGTGTAAACAAGGACAGTTTTCCTTTTTTTCAGTTTGTATGCTTTTTTACTTCTTCTTTTTTGTTTTTTGGTCTGGTTATCGTGGCTAGGACTTCCAATGTTGTGTTGAAAAGAAGGGGTCAATTCAGACATCCTTGTCTTTGCGCTGATCTTAGAGGGAAAGCTTTCAGTTTCCGCCCATTGAGTATGATGTTGGCTGTAGGTCTCTCGTATGTGGCCTTTATTACTTTGAGGAATGCTCCCTCTATTCCCACTGTGCAGAGTGTCTTTTTTAATAAATGATGCTACAGCTCATCAAATGCTTTTTCCACATGTCTAGACATGAGTATGCGATTTTTGCCTTTCCTTTTGCCATGTGATGTATTACCTTTATTGATCTACGAATAATGTACCATCGTTGCATCCCTGGGATGAATCCCACTTCATCGTGGTCATTGGCTTTTTAGTGCCTCGCTGGATGCAGTTTGCCAATATTTTGTTGCAGCTTTTAGCATCTATGTTCATAGCAACATTGACCTGCAGTTTTCTTTCTTTGTTGTGTCTTTATCTAGTTTTGTGTTTAGGATGATGTTCATTTCATTAAAAGAGTTTGGGAATCATTTGTCTTCTTGGATGTTTTGGAAAAGTCTGTGAAGTAGAGGGGTTTGCTCTTTCTTAAATGTTTTGTAAAATTCTCCTGTGAACCATCCAGGCCAGGTTTTTTTGTGCTGGTAGTTTTTGATTACTGCTTTGATTTTGTCAGCTGTTATTGGTCTTTTCAGGCTTTCTGCTTCTTCTTCATTCAGTTTTAGATTATCTTTTTCTAGAAATGTATTCATTTTACCTAGGTTGTCAAATTTCTGGTCATATACTTCTTCATAGTACTTTTCTATCATTCTGTGTATTTTTGTTGGGTCAGTTGCAATCACTCCTCTTTCATTTCTCATTGTGTTTCTTTGGGTCCTCTCTCTTATTTTCTTGATGAGTCGGCTGAAAGGCTTGTTGATTTTGCCTGTCTTTTTAAAGAACCAGCTCAAGGATTTATTGATCCTTAGAATTGGTCCTTTATTTTTTTTTTCAGTTATAAAAATCTGTGTATTTATTCTTTGTGTGTGTGTGTGTTTTAATAATTTTTTATTTAATTCTTGTTCAAGTACAGCTTTCTGTCTTATATTCCAAACCCTGCCTGCCCCCCGCCCACCGCCCCATGCTCCCCACCTCCCTCCCATTTCCACCCCCCACCCCTAGTTATTGTCCATATGTCCTTTATACTTGTTCATGTGAGTCCATCCCCTTTCCCCTATGATTCTCTCCCCTCTCCCTTCTGGACCCTGTCAGCCTGTTCTGTAATTGAGTGTCATTGGTCATATTTGCTTGCTTGTTTGTCATATTTGCTTGCTTGTTACATCTCTGTTAACGGTGATATCATATGGTATTTGTCTTTCACTGCCTGTCTTATTTCACTCAGCATAATGCTTTCCAGTTCCATCCATGATGTTGCAAAGGGTAGTAGTTCCTTCTTCCTTTCTGCAGCATAGAATTCCATTGTGTAAATGTACCATAGTTTTTTGATCCAGTCATTGACCGATGGGCATCTAGGTTGCTTCCAACTCTTGGCTATCGTGAACTGTGCTGCTATGAACATTGGGGTGCATAGGTTTTATGGATTGGTGTTTCAGGATTCTTAGGATATACTCCTAAGTTTTAATCTCCAAAATATACAAAGAACTCACTCGACTCCACTCAAAGAAGACAAGCAACCCGATTAAAAAATGGGCAGAGGACTTGAACAGGCATTTCTCCAAGTAGGACATACAGAGGATCCAGAGACACATGAAAAGATTCTCGATATTGCTAGCTATCAGAGAGATGCAAATTAAAACCACAATGAGATACCACTTAACACCAGTCAGAATGGCTATCATAAACAAAGAAACAAACAAGTGCTGGAGGGGTTGTGGGGGAAAGGGGACCCTAGTTCACTGTTGGTGGGATTGCAGACTGGTACAACAACTATGGAAAACAGTATGGAATTTTCTAAGAAAACTGGAAATGAACGTGCCTTTTGACCCAGAATTGGTCCTTTAGTCTTTATGTCATTTAACCCTGCACTTATCTTGGTTATTTCCTTCCTTCTACTTGTTCTGGGCTTTCTTTGTTATTGTTCCTCCAGTTCTTTTGGCTGTAGGGTTAGGTTGTTTACTTGAAATGTTTCTATATTTTTTATGTAGGCCTGTGTCACTCTGAAGTACCCTGTGAGGACTGCCTATTTTTTGGATCCCATCAGTTTTGGACTGTTGTGAGGTCATTTCGTTTATTTCCAGAAACATTTTATTTTGTCCTGGATCTAATTCTTTTTTTTTTGTTTCTTCTTCAAAGAGATTGTACCATTTTATTTTCCCACCAGCAATTTATGAGGGTTCCAGTGTCTCTACATCCTCTCCAATACATATCGTTATTGTCTCTTCCCCCCCCACACATTTCTATTTAATTCTTGTTCAAGTACAGTTTTCTGTCTTATATTCCCAGCCCTGCCCCCCAGTGCTCCCCACCTCTCTCCCATATCCGCCCCCCACCTTAGATATTGTCCATGTGTCCTTTATATTTGTTCATGTGAGTCCATCCTTTTTTCCCCTGTGATTCTCTCACCTCTCCCCTCTTGTCCCTGTCAGCCTGTTCCATATTTGAGTGTCTTTGGTCATATTTTGCTATGCTGCAGAAAGGAAGAAGGAGCTCCTACCCTTTGCAACATCATGGATATAACTAGAAAGCATTATGCTGAGCGAAATAAGCCAGGCAGTGAAAGACAAATACCATATGATATCACCATTAACAGGATTCTGGATCTAATACTTAAGTCATTCATTGTTTATTAGCATGCTATTCAATGTCCATGAAATTGAGTGTTTTTGAGTTTTTTTCCTTGAGGTTGGTTTCCACTTTGAATCCCTTGTGACCTGAGAAGATGCTTAATGTGATTTCAATTTTCTTGAATTTGTTGAGGCTTGTTTTTTGTCCTGCCATTGGTCTATCTTTGAAAACATTCCATGTCCATTTGGTAAAAATGTGTATTTAGTTTCTTTAGGATGGAAAGATATATACACATAGACATAGATATAGATGTACATACACACATACATATCAATGAAGTCCATTTGATCTGGGACATTGTTCAATGTCTCAATACCCTTGTTGAGACTTTGGAAGAGCTATTCATTGTTGACAGTGGGGTGTTAAAATCCTCTAGTCTAAGTGTGTTGCTGTCTACATCTTTTTGAATTTCTCCAAAATTTCTCTTATGTATTTGGATATTCCTATGTTGGGTGCATATACGTTTATAATATTTCTATATTCTTGATAAACTCTTCCCTTGAGTATTATGAAGTTTCCTTCCAGGTCTCTTTTTATGGACTTTGTTTTGAATTCTATTCTGATAGATGTAAGTATTGCTACTGCAGCTTTTTCTTTCTTCCCATTCACGTGGACTATTTGTTTCCAGCCCTTCATTTTCAGTCTTTGTAGGTCTTTTGTACTCAGGTGGGTCTCTTGTAGGCAGCATATGTGTGGGTCCTGTTTTCTAATTCGTTCAGTTACCCAATATCGTTTAATTGGAACATTAAATCCTTTTACACTGAAGCTTATTATTCATAGGTTCTTATTCATTTCCTTTTACTACCATTGTACCTTTGTTCCTTTCTCTCTCACTGGTTTCCTTTCTTAAAGGGATCCTTCTAGCATATCTTGCAGTGCTGGTTTGGTGGAGGTGTATTCCTTTAGCCTTCTTTTGTCTGGGAAGCTCCTTATTTGGCCTTCTAGTTTAATTGACAGCCTTGCTGGATACAGTAGTCTCAGTGCAGGCTTTTGTTTTAGATTACTCAGAATATTCCTTACCCTTACCTTCTGTCCTATAATATTTCAGCTGAGAAGTCACCTGGTAGCCTTATTGTGCTTCCCTGGTATGTTACTTCCTGTTTCTCCCTTGCTGCCTTTAAGATCCTCTCTTTGTCTTTAAATTTTGCCATTATACTTATGATGTGTCTCACAGTGGGCCTGTTTGCATTCCTCCTGATTGGGACCCTCCCTGCTTTATGGACCTGTGTGGCTTTTTCTCTCATGCAATTAGGTAATTTTCCTCATTATTTTTTAAACAGATTTTCTCTACCTTGCTTCTCTTCTTCTCCTTATGTTATCCCTATTTTACAAATATAATTCTGTTTCCTATTTTCTTGCATTTCCTTAACTCCTCCTTATTCCTTTTTAATCTTTTTTCCTATTCTTGCTGTATTGGGGAGTTTTTTTTCTATTTTGTCCTCCAGCTCACTGATTCAGCCCTCTGCTTCTTTCAGCCTGCTTTTGATGACTTCTACTGTGTTCTTTAATTCAGAAAGTGTCTTCTTTATTTCTTCTCCACCTTTGTTGATTGTCTCTGTCTTTGGCTATGCTGATGTCATTTTCAAAGAAGTTCCTCCAAATTTCCCTCTAGGTTTTGTCATTCACACTGAGTTCATTTACCATCCTTATAACTATTATTTTGAAGTCAATATCTGATAGTTGACTTGCTTCCACTTCATTTAGAATTCTTACTGAGGATTCTATCTTTCAATTTGATTTGGAGCTGTGTCTTCCTTTCCCATTGATAGTGGGACTCCCATTTTTGGCCTCTGTTTCTTAAATTGATATGTTTTGACTTTCTGACTTGGTGGTGTAAAGTTCTGTGTTGGAGGCCTGTGAGATTCAGTGTTGCAGTCTCCTTGATTACCTGAACTTGATGTGGTTGGGATGACTTTTATGCCTTGTATGTTGAATTTCTGCATGCAATTGGATTTTTATGTGAGTGGGTCATTCTTTCATGGGTCCTGCCCTGTCACCGCTTGACTGAGGGCCATTCTGCCAACACATCTTGTGTGCTGTTGTGCAGGTGCTGCCTGAACAAAACCACCGAGTTCAAGAAACAAACCCACACCTGCAAATAGAACTCCCCCCACAATCTCACTATCAGTAGCAAATGAAACTGTTTCATTTGCTATTGATAGTGATGACTATAAGAAAAAAAGTGTGGATATGAGATGACCTACTGAAACAGAAATTATTTTGAGGAGGAGGAGGGAGGAGCACTAATGAGAGTTGAGGGTTGGAGCAATGGAAGGAGAGAAGGTAAAGTTTACCTCAGGAATAATAAAGAGAATGAAGAGTGTGAAATGCAGTATGACAAGTGATGTGTATAATATTAGGTTTAAAAACAAATTAAGAAGCTATAAAATAAAAAAGGTAAAGAGAAAGGAAGGAATATATTAAATAATTAAAAAAATATAGTAGCCAAATTGGAGAGCAAGGTCTACTGGAGTACTATCAACAACACACAGACTAACTTAATATAGGTGGTACATCAATAAGAAGAAAAAAGAATGAAAGAAAAGTCTAAGGGATATTTAGAGGACTGGAAATTGATTTTGTAATGATAGAGAGAGAGGGGATTCTGAGATTGAGGAAGAAAAACCAGACTAAATGAAAGTGAAATTGAAGTTAGGGATGTAAAAGAAAAGAAAAAAGAGGAGAAATGAGAAAAAATAAGGGCAGAATTAAAGAGAAAGAGAAGAAAGACAAAAAAAGGAAAAAAGTAGAATTACAATTTGAGTCAAAAATAAATGAGTAGGGAAGGGAAGGGAGTAATAGACAGAAAACTGTACTTGAAAAATAATTCAATAAATTTTAAAAATGAGTAGAAGAGGGGCCCAGTAAAATGTGTTATTTGAAATACAGAATGAGTGAAGCTCCAAAGAGTACCTTACAAAACTAATTGAACAACATCTACCCTCCCCACAACCAAGGAGAAAATGTGTTAACTGTGTAGAGAGAATGCTGATATTTTAGGAGGTGGGCATAAGGATATGAAATGACCCTTGAGAAGAGAATTCGTTTCGAGTGTCTGGACAGGGGAGAAACAGTAAGTGTAGAATGGGAAGAAGATGTAGCTAGGGAGAAAACCATATTTGAAATGGAAATATTGCAAAGAAAGAGGAAGGTAAAATGGACTAAAAGAAGGGAGGAACAAAATATGTGAATTAACATAGCCTATTGTATAAAGTCTAGTGACTTCTTATAAACAAACTGGCTGGACAAAAAATGAATGCTATAAAGCTATGCAGGAAAGAAAATGCCACAACTCATCAAGGAGACCACAGTCTTTTGTCTCGGTAGCCTTTTGTATTTACCACTGCTTTTTCTTTGTGGATCTGCCTCTGGTGATGTCAGATCTTGGCCCCATCTGATCAAACCCATCAGACTTTAGGCAGCCTGCTCCATACTTCCAGTGATACAATGTCACTGGCTGTCTCCTTCAGTTGTTCATGTGGTTATTCTGAACTCAGCAGTCATGTTGAAGCACCTTAGGGTAGGGTGAAATCCCTCTTGGTGTACAGGCTGTGGTTTCCCCTCAGGCTGCTGGTCTGCCTGAGCACCATGGTTGCTGGTGGTGGGTGTTTGCTGAGCACAGGAACATAATGGCTACTTTCTCAGTTCTCTCTCTAAAGCCTAGGTCCCCAGTCTTTCATCAAGTCTCTCGAGTCCACTCTGCCCAAGCATTGCAAGTGATCCACTGTCTCTGGTAACTCCATTGGCTGTTCATCTGTTGTCCAAAACTCAGCACTCTAGCTTAGTCACCAAATAGCCGCAGCAGAGAGCCTCCAGGGTTAGGGCTATTGTTTCCCTTCAGGCTTTTGCAGCTGGGAGGGGAGTGGTCTGCCTGAAGACAAAGGCTTCTTCCTGTCTGGGAGATGAGTCAGACATGAAATCCCAGTGGTTACTCTCTCAGTTCTCTTATTCCAGGCTTCTGTCCCCCATCTCTCCTCAGGCATCTCCAGCCCACTATGCCTTCACCGTTGCTGTAACCCCAGTTAAGAGGCTACAAATGAAAATGTGTGTGCTGACCTTTAAATGTCCCTTGGGTCTTCAACCATCTGTTTCTGACAGAAACAACCCTACCAATTTTCACTGCTGGTTGCTATTTGTCTACTTTCTGGGCCCTGGTGTTCTAGGGTGAGAATCCTAGCCTAGGATTTAGACCCCAATCTTCTCCAGGGGATCTAACAAGCTGCTCAATTATCCTCCTGAGAATGCTGCCAGGAAGCACCCAGACATCACTCATCACTCTGTACCCAACTCCTCATCAGAAAGCTTTTGCCAAAGCTATTGCTGTATGTCCGACATTATATGCTTCTCTCTTGCTCTTGCTCAGTTTTTGTTTCAGGTGATTTCTCCAGAATTGAGTTGTAATTCCATATTTGTTCTGGGAGGACATCAGTGTGATTCCCATTCATTCCACTGCCATCCTACTTCTCAGTACATGTTTTTAAAGTCCCAGCCCCAGATTATCTGAAGAGCAGTGAGGTCAACAGTCTTGCAGACTTTCTTCAGTGATGGAGGTTGTTTGCCAACTGATGCACCCTCTCAGTGCTGATGGACATGGTGTCACTCACTGCAGGTGCCATATCAGCAGTCCAGCAAGGATCACTTAAGTGTGTACGAGTGCCTGAATACATTTGCTAGGGCTGCCGTAACATAGGACTCAAGTTGGCGATGTACAGAGCAGTCACTTAATTTTTCACAATTGCAGAGGAGAGGCGTTAGAAGTGAGGGTGTGAGCAAGGCTGGTTCCTTTTGAGGTGTTTCTTTTGTGCTCGTATATGGCCATCTTCTCACTCTTTGTCACACAGAATCCCTTCTGAGCTTCCAGGCATCATCCCATCATCTTCTAAGGTCACTGGTCATATTTCATTAAGGCCCATATAACCGAATTAACCTTAACCTTAATAACTTTCTTTAGGACATACTCATACAGGCACGTTTTGAAGTTCTGGGTTTGTGAAGTCATGGAAGTTGGATTACAAATTTAAGACCACAATGTTTACCTGTACTATCCTCAGTTGGGAGGACATGCACAAGTAAAAATTTATCAGCCACTGCCAGATTCCAAAATGCAAATCTGTAGCAGTATAGTATTAGCACAACTTTTGTGTTGATGGCTGCTGCCATGTACCCAGGCTGGCCCAAGTGTTTCTCATGTGTTTAGGTTTAGAGCAATGCAGGAAAAATAAGGACAATTATCACTGAAAAACAACGTATAAAGAAAGAATATATATACACGGAATATATGTTAAAAAGAGTAATTTACCAATTGGATTTCAATGTGTCCAACACAATCCCAGTGTTCCTTGATTTTCATTTCTCCCAGGTTCCTTTGACTCACCTGTCAGCTTTTTCCATCCTGAGTCATAGGCTGATACTTTGCACCTTCCCGAGTCATATGCTGATCCTCATGCCTAGTGGCGAGCTGTGCCCAGTGAGGCATCACCAGGAATTTGCCCCTATGGAGTTTTTGCGTCTCAAAATTACCTTTCATGTAAAAGAAGAGAAAATGAGTGTCATTTTGGAAGTCACTGATTTCCATAGGTTGTGTCTTCCCCTCTTGTACACACTTCCCAAATGGAGAGGGACAGTGTTCCCAAACCATTGCCACGCATGTCGGGAACAGAGGCTCAAGTAACAAAGAGGAAATGCCATACATCCCCAGGTTTGGACACTTCTCAGTTCTAACCTGTGTGACCTTCAACAGTCATTTGACATGCCCAAACCTGTGTGATTTCATCTCTATAATGAGGGAGCTCTTTGAGGTCTTGTGGGCACAAAGTTCTTCATACAGGCTATTTACATGGAAAATCTGTTATTCTTTATCTTAAATAAAATGTCTAGAAAATCAGAATGGTATCAACAGCCCCATCCAACAAACTTACATGGTACTTTTAAAACCTTTTGATAAAATTCTATTCAGCATAGGTTCTCCTCACCCATCTCTTCCACAACTCCTTGAGTGTCTGGAAGGTTTGGTTGAGATCCAAACCTCAGTACTCTTGACATTTCATGGTGATACTACCGATGGCATGTCTACACTGGTCGCACCCATGGTGCAGCTGAGTTCATGCTTAACTTTTATGATTTCTTCAAATGACAGGCTCTCAAGAAAGAAATGCTGAAGAATGTGGCAGATATTGTGGCTGTAGATTTCCTCAGTGGAAATCTCTCTTACCTCACCATGTTCAACACGAGACACCCAGCTTTTTCCAGATCCCAAAGGTTCTGGGATGATCTGCTTTCTTGGTAAGCATGTGTTCCCTTTCCAAAGCAGCTGTGATTCTGCCCACTTCTAGCAGAAATATGTGAAAATGTCAGCACATCACACTGAGCCTCAGTTTCTTCCTTTGAAATGAGGAGTGAGCATGGAAACACCTCATAACATTCTCACAAGGACTACAGTGGGGACAATCGAGGCAAGTCTTAACTGGCTCCTGGCTCTGCAGTTAGGGCTGCTGGACATGCTAGAGAAGTTCATGGCAATTAATGTTTTGTGTGTCCACCATGGAAATTCACCTGCCTCACCCACCATCCCAGTGCTATTTCTGAGTTTGGATATGAAGTGGAAAATGATCTGTCAAGAAGATGAGGAAAGAACTTCAGTAAACTTGGTGCTGTGTTTGGCATGCCCATATTTGAATTTTCTAGGGATAGTCATTTTCCCCAGGATCATTCAGATATATGGGATGGATCTGGTTGGACTTCATTTATTCTACTGTATGTATAAGTAGAATATACATGTTGTACAAGTAGGTCTTGCCTTGTACCCCATACAAGTAGGTCCTCCTAGAAACACTAAGCCTAAGTCAGTGAACAAAGCAGACACAACCCCAGGGCGTGACTTCTACTCAATGAATCAGTCAGTCACAATAGACAGGATTCACAGGTCCTCTCCTCTCCCCATTACATTGGAGCTAATCAAGGTGTTCTGGGCAGCTGTAGGCCAACTTGCTTATAATGAAAATGGACAGTCACCAAGGCATGAAGTAAAAAGCTGGGTGGTATCTGTGTCCAGAAGGAAGACACCTTGTGTTGTGTGTACACTTGGTGTGGGAGGAAGGGTCTGGCAATAGCGACATCTTAGAAATCTGATATTTGAGGGCAGCCTGATCCCTGGAGGCTTCTATCCCAACAAGGTAGAATAGGGAGAAATGTGGATAGGGCCGCTGATGTCATAGAATTAGACAAATGCTGGGCTGAAATTTGCTGTAGGGTCCCTAACCCAACAGAGTCTGCTCTGCTCAGCTCACCCCTGTCCAGAGTCAACTCTCCTCAGCACCATCCTCAGGTTCCCAGCAGGAGATGTGGTCAGAGCCTGCTCACCCATGTATCTCAGATCTCAATCTAGATGAGCAGGTGCATGAACAGTTGGGGTAGGCATTGTATAGACCTTGAGAAGAAATGTCATTGGGAAGAAAAGACTGACAGGGTCTCAGTGCTAAACCCACTTCATTGCCATGCCTCCTCCTCCTCCTCCTCCTCGGACAGCCCACAAAACTCAGGGTTGGCATTGGGGTGTTCCTTGGTTACACATGGGCATGCTCAGAGGCCCAAGCCCAAGAAGGATTGCCCTGAGAGGACAGGGTAGAAGGAGAATTCCAGACTCTGACTCTGTTGCCCAAATCACTGAGGGTGGAGACTGCCTCTCCCTAGGACTATTGGTTCTCCAGGGGGAGCCTGGCCGCACCAGGTTCAGGAGTTTGGCCAGCCCCTACATTACTCCTGGTTCCATCTGAAGCAGGCCTTGGTGCCGTTCCACGTTGCTATTTCACAGCCTCTGTGCGAGGCCCAACTTCTCAGGGTCAATGTGGAACATCCAGAGCCCCAGGTCACAACACCAGAAGGTGAGGGAACTGCAGTCTGGGAAGATGACCTGGGAAGGGGAGGTTCACTGGCAGGAGTTCCCTTAACGCCAGTGACACCATTCCTGTCTTTAGAAAAACCAGGGAAAATCATGTGTGTGGGTGTTAATGTTTATTTTTCTTGTGCTCCTCTAGATCCACTTCCAGAGTCTGAGAGCCATGCCCATCCACAGGAAGTACATGGAGATTTGCTAGTGCCTGGTCCAGCTCTTTGTCTTACCCTGGCCTGGCCTGGCCTGATGCAGTGCCTGAAACCAGGATGGAGGCTCCTGGTGTGCTTTATTTCCCTTGCCC